>NC_138053.1:2954633-3337133 GCF_964194185.1 Rhinolophus hipposideros | reverse complement strand
ACCATAATGGCATTCACGTGCATGCGTTCTGAATGCTGTCATATAGCAAGACCTTTCCTCTCCTCCTTTGCTGGGAGGATGCCTGGCAAAGCTATTCAGTCTGTGATGGAAATGACACTTAACTGCGGGCCTGTCAGTCCCACTTTGGAGGTCAGCACATCCTGATACCCATTGGGGGGCATCACGGGGACTTCAGAAATAACCTGCTATAATACACTGGTGGGTGGTTCCACACCTACGAACATACCTACCAACAAGCTCTGCCGATCATCCTGTCTTGCCTCTTATTAAAGATTTGGTTTGTTGATATTTGGTAGACATTTATTTTTCAAATTTCAGATTGGAGGTAGTAGTTACTTGCAAAGGAAGACAGCATAGTTATCCCTAGTTAGTTGGTGGGTTGTGGTTCTTCATAAAAATGAGCAGTGCTTCATGGATTTAGAAGACTCACGTTAGTTGGGTTTCCAAGAGAAGTTGTGCTTTGGAATGCAAATCCTTAATTGGCCGCCTGTTTTTCCAAAGTCTCTAGGCAATGGACATATAATGATACCTCGGTTTTCGAACGTCTCCCTTGACAAACATTTTGGTTTATGAATGCCATAAACCTGGAAGTAAACACTTCGGTTTTTGAACACGACTCAGAAGTCGAACATGTCACACGGCTTCCGCTGAGTGTAAGATCCTGAGGCCTAGCTGTCGGCTGTTTTCAAACGTTTCAGAACTCATGGATTACGTTCGAAAACGGAGGTACCACTGTATTTTATTACCAGCTGGGTCTTGCGACCCAAATCGCAGTATAATCTCCTACTGGACTCTGACTGAGCCTGTGACCCGTCTTGCCCCAAAGCACAGGGCCTGGACTAGAGGCCAGCCTGAGTGGCCCGCTCTCCTCTGGGCCCTCTGAGATAAAAAAAAGAAGTGGGTCAAAGAGAGGGATTCAAGAGATCCAGGGGAGCTGCTGCCCCAGCTCAGCTCTATTTATAGCCACCATTCCTCCCACTACAAGTTTCACTCTTGCCACAGTGACCCGTTTGTCTGTCCTTGAAGACTCCATCTTGTCCTTCGCCCATGTCAGCACTTCCATTTTGGGGGGAAGGAAGGATGTCCTGGAACCTAAACACTTAGGAGGTTGCACGTCATCCAGCTTTCAGCATCCTGAGTGGCCCGTACATTCAATGTGGCTCTCCGCTGGGGCACACACTTCCGTTTCTGACCAGCAGCTGAGAAGCTAATTTCTCCAGGTAATTACCAGGAACTGCCTTTCAGACTCACTGTCATCCCGTTGCTCTCAAAACTTCCCTGAGGGGAGCAGTGGTTCAGAAGGATTCCAAACAGCTGTACAGTCCTCTTCTCCTACATCGACATTTTCTGAAGATTTTCCTGGAGTACTCTTCCCATAAGATACTAATAGATGGCCCTAGGATAAAGGATTTTGTTTAGCATATTGGGTTAGATCAAATTAGGCAAATTTATTTGGAAGGGTGGGGCGGGTGTGGTAATAATGTGCTGTGTTTACCAATGAGGTTGGGCCTTTGAATACCTGTAACATTTCATAGGTCACATGGACTGTACTTCAGGAACTCTTACTCCAGATCATGCGTCCCAGGGGACCAGAGTTAACCTTGGCTGCATTCTGCTTTGGAATGGCACCATCTGCTCTGCAGAAACACGCTAACAGCCACGCGAACCTCATTGCTGGGACTTTTGGACACATGAGTGGTAACATATTGTTTAGTACACTGGACGTTGTTTTCTTCATGGAGACCCTCAGGAGAAGTAGCATGCTGGTTGTAGAGTCAGGAAGAGTCGAGCTTCTTCTGAATAGTTGGCTTCTCTTTATCATGTGGCCCCCAGGAACTGTGCAAGTGCTTAGGTTGCCTTCCTCACAAGGATGCTAGAAGCCCAGAGCCAGTTTTGTCACCCACCTGTTGTGAATAAGTGGCAACTAACTGACAGACAAACTTCATTCCTATCCCTGCTATGCATACCTACTTTGTTTATTTTCCTTTTCCTCTACCGAGAGTTTTAAAAAAATAGTTTTCATTATCTTTTAAAGCAAAAATCCTTTTCGGTCCAGGGCAGAGTAAGTGATACCCCATGTTACCTGTTCTGAGTCTTAGCTACCTAACTGATAATTGATATTGATTTTTCTGAGACTGTTGGCGCTTTGGGCTTATCAACAAGGTTGATATGCGTTGATGTACACAGCATGGTCGGAGTTAGTTACTTAGTTCCAGGACACATGTCCTTCTGTCTTAGCAGGCGCTCAGGTATGGCAGCCATTGTTTTTCCATTTCTCCCATCATTGGAGCCGTGCAAACAATTTACTAAGCCAAGTTTTCCAGTTTTTTTCTCCTTATAAAGCTTATAAAGCATTCTTGTCTGTATACATTTTGCCCTCAGTAGATTCCCAGTAGGATAGGAAGATATTCTTCTGTAAGGCATTCTAACAATTTAGAGCTAAAAAAAAAAAAGAAAAAAAAAAAAAAAACCTTGAAACTCTTCTATTCTGCAGCTGGCAGACAGATTTCAGTTGTCCTGCTAGTGTCCTGTCTTTAGTGTAATGTATTGACAATTGTGGGCCAAGAAGAAATAAAGGGCCAGATTGATTATTGATATCTGCTAGAAGGATGGCATGAAGGAGAGGAAGTCCGGGCACCATACGTTTTCTATGCCCATTCTCTTCCTCTTGACAGATATAGTTACCTGAGATGGACGTGGCACTAGAAATCAGATGTCCTTATTCCAATTCCATGTCTCTTTTTATCCCATCTTGCTGAAGCAATTCTTATTCTTCTAACCACAAAATTAGTAAATTAGAGCACTGAAAAATTAGCCTGCTTCCAGATTTGCCATTGAGTTCATTATAAAATACAAAACAGATCCCCCTTCTTCAGTCCTTCTCCCAATGTCTGGTAGAGTTAAGACACAAGGCCATTCCGTGGTAGACCTACCCACATCGTTCTTGCCTAGTTAGCCAAATTATCTTGAGTCTATTTTTTTTTAATGAAGCCTATCTCTTTTATTGAGATGTAACCTCCATTAATTTCTTTTCCCCTAGGTACTTACTTGGTCAGATATGTTGCTAGCGAAAGCCAAACTAACAAGTTTAAGACTCCTAAGCTAAATTTTCCTTTAAATAAAAGGTAAGGGAGGAGCATGTTAGAAAAATCAAACCTGCCGATTCAGTAGTCAATGCTGCTAAAGTATCACATTAGTCAGTATTAATTTGTTTTGAATTAATAACCCAGATAAGATTGAGAGGAACACTTTGGCTCTTAAGGATTGTTTTTCTTGAGGCAGTGGAATTCTCTTCCCTACCCAATTTGCTAACAAAAATTGGGGCTGTCTTGTTTCGTATTCTTTGCCTTAGCTCATCGTAAATCAGGTTAGCAGTCTTGTTCACATACGTACTGACAGAACATTCCATCACATCTTCATAAGTGTTGGAGACATGAGTTTCAAACCTACCTTGTCCAGGGATAGGACACAATAAGTGCAATTAATAAATCCTGTTTTCAAGCTTTTCGTCCAATGGTCTGGACTGCTCTCTCCTGACACGAGTCAAGCTACTTAGTCTGATGGAGTCCATCTTGTAGGGCTCTCTCCATGCAGCTAAGTGATTGAATTCACAGTTCTGCTGATTTAGTGCCACATTTGTCATTTTGTTGAGGAGAGGTTTCTGGACCCGTTTAGTTGGGCGATTGGCTGGACTGGAAACTAGGGGAGAACCTGCCCCTGAGCCACCATTTCTTTCCTCTTCAGACATTATTCATAATCAGCCTGGAAGAAGCAGAAAGATAATAGAGGATGACCAACTGCTCTGAAAAGCAGGCTGCTGTGAAGGTTGATTGCTTTAGCAGGACAGATTTAGAGATGCCTTCATGCCAGGATGCAGGTCCCTGAGAAAGCAACCATTTTAGTCACTTTACAACCGCAGAGTGCCTTCAAAAATAAAATAACCAGCACTGGCTTGGTAGAATCATACTTCTCTAACATGTATTGGGTACCAAACCAAATTTCCAGCTTTTAGCTGACAGCAGCCCAGTGCCACTTAGAGTGACCATACTCCACAGTTTCATTCTTGCAACCCCTGAAACAGTGGAGTTTCAGAGCTGGAAACCAGGCCTGTTTCATATTGACCGTACGCTCTGCAGATGTGCCCTGTGCAGTCGCTCGGCCGGCTGCTGATGGGAATGGGGTCGGTGTCTGGGCCACAGCATCACTGACATTCCAGGAGGGAGCCCCTGCCCATCCTCCCCTCACTACTAGGTACCGCATTTCCTATTAGTGTTTCAGGGAGGGAGGCAGGTCAAAAGGTGAATGAAGTAGGGCAGTAGGAGGGCAGTCTCTAATGGGGTGGGGGCAACTACTTCTTTGCTGGGAGGAATTCTCTCCTATGGAAATGGGTTCTGAATTAAGCTTGAGATACAAGCCCTACCTCTGCAGGTGGTCAGGCCTTACGGCCACAACTGCAGGTCTTTTGTGGTCCACCTTTTGCTCTCCGGCTGAACACACCATACTCCCCGTAGAACTGCTTCCATGTGCAAGGAGAATCAGGTCATTTTTTTAATTGAAAAATAAATTTCTTCTTTGGAAAATGGGAACACCAACACCTTGAAGGCAAATGGGAGGGTAAATAGATGTCGAGGCCTCAAACAGGGGTTTTATCTGTGATTCATGCATCACTGCAGGTTCTGTAGATAAGCTCCAAGGAGCCCAGGGTGGCCCTGAAAGTGTATTTTAAGTTTTGTTTGTTTGTGTCTATACATTTGCCTCAGAAGAAGGTCCAAAGATTTCCTCAGATTTTCAAGTGGATCTGTAAAACAACAACAAAAAGTCAAGAGTCACTAGGTCAGCAGGGTCACTATGCACAAGTAGTCTTTTTTTTTTTTTTTATTGGGGAAGGGGAACAGGACTTTATTGGGGAACAGTGTGTACTCCCAGGACTTTTTTTTTTTTTCCAAATCAAGTTGTTGTCTTTTCAATCTTAGTTGTGTCGGGCGCAGCTCAGCTCCAGGTCCAGTTGCCCTTGCTAGTTGCAGGGGGCGCTGCCCACCATCCCTTGCGGGAGTCGAACCGGCAACCTTGTGGTTGAGAGCCCACTGGCCCATGTGGGAATAGAAGCGGCAGCCTTCGGAGTTAGGAGAAGGAGCTCTAACCTCCTGAGCCACCGGGCGGCCCCCACAAGTAGTCTTTTAAGATGCACCCCGCGCTCGTTATTCACCACAAATGCCTTCGCTATCCTGACTCCTTTCTCCCCACTAACTGGAGCCTTAACAAGACAGACCCTGGGTCCCAGGGAGCCATATTTTCATTCAGCAAAGATTTTAGAACCTTCCATGTGTGTAAAAGAGACTTAACAATCACTTTTATTCCACCTTTGTTCAAGCAATTTTTTGATGTGGTGAGGTTGACTTTTTTTTTAAGCCCTTATATATTATATTGTTTATACAGTTAAAATGTGTCTGTTTTAAATGTCTCCATTCCAATTTTCCATCACTGGTCAAAGGTGGGGCCAGAATTGAGCTTTGGTTTGTATCTAGCCACATTTACTTTTACCTAGAATAATGAAATCAGAATTTTAGTGTTTGTCTTACCCAACCCACTTCTACCATAGAAGCCCACATATGTGAAGTACCTTTTACAAGGTCATACATCTAGTAGGTAGTAGAGATAATGAGTTATTGTCTTCTTTGTTCTTATTAAAGAAAGGCCGTTATAGAGTCAATAGAATTTTACAAAGTTGGGGTTTTCCTTTGTGGTTATCATTAAAAGGAGGCCCAGTGTGGTTAAATGGAAAGATCACTAAGTCCACCTCTCACCCTTTTCAGATCTGTAGCCTTTCCCCCATGCCCTTCCCTTCTGTCTCTCCCACCCAACCCCGTCTTCCTCATCAGGCTGAGTATACAGAGCAACCCCACTGAGCCCTGCAGAGGGCGTCCTGCTGGGCCCTCCAGAAGCCTGTATTCTCCAACTCTAATGGTTCCACACAGAAACACCTCTATTTGTTCAAGCACTCTTGCTGTAAATGATTGGGTCTTTCCACCATGCTGCCCAAAGAAATAGGAAGGTCAGGGGAAGAGGAAGGAAAAATACCACGGGTGTTTCCTCCTGGGGAAACTTGACACTTGCCACTTCCCAGGACTCCAGGTATAGAAGTGACTTTTCATTTGGCAGAAAGCTGCAGAGTGTGGGTAGAATGGTGGGTTTTGTTCATGAATTGCTGTTAGTTTCCCTGCTTCTTCATCGTTCTTAGTAGCTTTTAGAAACTGTGTCTGCTTTTGACTAGAGCCTTCTATAGAGCCAGAGATGTCTCCACAGAGAGCTCCTTTCTTACGAATAAGAACTCCTTTCACCTTTGTTCAGATTGTTCCACCATGTTGCTGCCTTAAAAAAAAAAGTGTTGTATATATAACCTAGATTATGTCCCTATAAAGTGAATTTGTAACGACTCCCTCGTGAGCTTAGCAAAAGTATGTCTAGACAATTTTTTTTGGCTTTCCCTCCCAAACCTCTTTGGGTTAAAAATAGGGAAGGATTTGTTTTAATACAGTATAGTACTGTATCTTTAACCTTTTGTCCAAATGTACATTGCCTGTTTAAGTTTTATTTAGAGAAAGTGTGTAACTTATAAACCAGCTCCCTCAGACCTGAGACTGCCCTGGCTGCCAGCGGATTAGCCCCAGTCTCCAGAAGTGTTTTACAGGAAGCTTAGACAGAGGGAAGCACTTAATTAGTATCCAAATTTTTCCCTTTAGTTAAGTCTTACGGTAAGATATCCCAGAGATTATATTTTTAGCAACCACTTTAAAGAGACTGAGGAGATTAATTTAAAATTGATAATCGCACGGCAACACCACAGCTTAACAAGCTCGAGGTCTGCCTCATGGAGCTGGCTGCTCTCCGGGGACTCCAGTTCAATTCTCTTTGCTGCCAGTTGAAATCAGAAATCACAACCGCAGTGATTAGCAGTGAATTCCCTGATCTCCGTGCCCCAGGCAGAGGGAGAGGGGGCCTGTTTTCTTGGTAGCCAGTTGTTAACCCCTTCAGGGGAGGGGTGGGAGGCAGAGGAAATGAATCATGGGTACACGCCGGGGCCTCGTAATCTCTGTCATTCCAGAAGCTGCCCAGGTAATTCTGAGCATCATCAGGTTTGGGAGGCACTGCTCTGGGGGAGTGAGTGGCGGAGGAAAGCCTCCCTGGTCTAGCCAGAGCTGCCCTCTGGACACCATGACTGCCGATACCAAAGGTCCCTGCTTCCAGTGCTGCCATGAAGCTTTGTCCAACACGGAGAGCCTTTCCTTCTAGAAGGAAACAGAAAAGCCTGCTTTCTGCCCCTCTTCCAGCTTTCTTTGAAAAAACAAAACAAAAACAAAACAAAAAACGGCCTCTGGCTACCAGGAGGACGATTATGGATAGGATTGCAGAGCAGCAGTAAGCAGTGTTAATGAGCTGCAGGATATCAGACACAAAAAAGAAAATATTTTCCCTGCGGGCCAAACAAAATTAATTTTAAAAATTAATGTAAACCACTAATGCTGCAAGTGCCTCCATTAAATTATGGGACTGTGACATGTACAGTGCTATATTTTTACCATTGAATTTGTTATCTAAGGGGTGTTCATTGTTTGTTATGGTGTGGAAAGCTGTTTTCCTCCAGATAAGCTTGTTCATTAGTAAACTGGATCCCTGCCACCACCCCATTTCTTCGCACTGAAGTAATGCCTCGTAGCAGACCTGCAGACAGCCGCTCCGCTTTTAATATCAGAAAGTGAATCAAAAGCGTCCAGTCTGGTTTTAAATGGCTTCAGTCTTTCCCAGGATGAAATCTGGGGGAAAAAAATACTTCTCTCTGCTGCTTCTGACACCGCTGCTTTGGCAGACAAGCCCTGAAACAGGCTGATAATTATTAAACAAAGTATCTTGTTTCCCACTGAGGTCTCCAGATCGCTCTGTCATTAGACTGGATTTATTTCTAGCATTTCGTTCATGCTGTGACAGCTTGGGATTGATAAATTCTGTATTTTAATTTCAGGCAGAAATGAAACTGGTCAAATGCAGTTTGGGAGGGGAACAACCCTCGATAAAATGGCTGTGCATCTTAATGCCTGAACACTGGGCCAGAATAAGGAAGGCATGTTGGGTGGCAAGCTGGGGCGCAGCCAAAGCAGGCAGAGTACCAAAGCCAGGCCTGGGGAAAGCCATGTGGAATGCAGGCGCAGGGCACCCCTACGAATGAGGGGTCCCCTGTTCCGGATTTGTAAGCGCTGGCTGTGCCTCAGGAGGGAGGGACCCAGGGGAGAAGCGTTGAGTCCTGCCAGAGAAAGGCAGGCGCAGCATGTGTGCCGCGTAGCAGCCCTGGGCCTGGCGGTTCCTTGGTGTGCTGCCGTCATTTCGGACACCCTGCAGGCTGCTGCCCACGGCATCACCCTCGCCTAGGACAACCTGAGGAGTGTGTAGGTTCTCATGGTGCTTCCACAGTCTGCTTCTCGTGTTCTGGTTTGTCTTTTTTTTACCAAATGGAAGCCAAAATTACCGACTCCTCTGCTACTCTTTTTGGTCTCTGTTTACTTACTTAGCAAATATCAAATTCAGCACTATTTCCCATCTGAAGGGTACATCAGTAGCCAGTGGAGAGCAGAGAGAGAATGTGATTAGCAGTAAGCTCATTTCCATAGAAACACGATAATTAAGACGCTGTGTGTGAAAAAGCATTGGAGAGCCCTGACCAGTCAGCTTTCGGAGGTCCTGCAGGGGGCAACCTGTCCCTACCCTGATGTGGAAATGGGGACTGACACACAGGAAGGATGTTCTCTGCGGGGTTCCATGGCTTTCTGTAGGGCTGCTGGGTTTCCCTGTGTTCTGAGCACTAACACACGGGCCTGTAACAGCAAGTGGGGGAGGGTGCTTAGAACTCTGTTCTCCCTTTCTTCCAAAGTCTCCGTTTCACTAATAGGGAACTGGGGTGCTCATTAATGACTTGCTGCTATAAAAAGGCACAAACTAAGTGACTAGTTCAGATCGGCCCATCAGGCACTTCTGGCTAGGCTTCTAAGCAGACATGCAAATCACATACGGTGTTAAAACGGGAACTGACCTGCTATCACTGAGAGGACTGTATGTCCTGGTTTGCCTGGGACAGTCCCGGCTTATCCATAGTGTAGTTCAATAGCAACCCCTTTCACTCTTAAAGACACCCTAGTTTGGGTGCTACATGATATGGTCACCCCATCTATCACCCACAACCTAGCCAGGTCGTTCAAGGCAAATCACAAAGCATCGCGGGCCCAGCAAGTCAGAATCTCTCATTTAAAAGTTGTGGAAGGATACGTGCTGAGCAAAAGTAATGAGAGAATGTTTAAAAACATGCAGGACAATACCTCATAATGTTGTATTCATATACATACAGAGCAAAAGTACCATACTATGAATATAAATACCAAGTGAGTGGTAGTATCTCCCAGTGAGATATTTGAAATATATAATTTGAAATATATATATATATATTTGAAATATATAATTCTTAAGCTGGATAGTGGCTATGTAGGTTTTATAATATATTCCTGTATTATCCTCTACTTTTCTTGCAGGCAGAAATATTTCATAATGTAAAAGTACGTTTTAAAAAAAACTTTCAAGATAATTGTGATTAGGCCAATGGGGAATGATTACATGAAAGTATAGGAATGCATGTGTGAGTCCGTGTGCACACGTGTGTGAGCGTGCACGTGTGTGTACAAGTGTGTGTGTGAGCGTGCACATGTGTGTGTGGTGACGGGGGAGGTTACGTTTACGGCCAAGCATCTCAAGAATCACCGTTGGCTACGAGATGCTGCCACTGGGAGAATGAACAAAGCTCTGCACTGATGTCAGCAGAATGCCGGTAGACGGGACTCCAGGAGGACGTGTGGTACCTGGCCCCAGGTACCTGGCATTGATGTTCCTCATACTCACAACCAAGGCTGCATCCCCAGCATTCAAACCCAACGGTGTGCATTCTGGGTGGATTCGCCTCCACAGACTCTGCTGTGCAGTCACATTCAATGGCAGGTTGACATTTACTGTTGTGTCCTTGAGGTCAGCACTTGCCCATACATTTTCATAATTCTTCTATTTTCTTCTGAGTCCAACAGTTGCAATAACTCAGGTCTTTTCTCCCACCGCTTGCAGTAAAGAGGAAGCACAAAGAGAAACAGGGGAAGCCTTCCGGTGAGGGGCCATGGGCCACAGGGCGTCCCTGGCTGTGTGCTGAGCAGGAAGCACCATGCTGAAGCCTGAAGGACGCCTCTAGTTAGTGAACTTTCAGTCAGCCGTGTTTATGCCTCGTAGGCTGTACTTTTAGGCTGGTAGCCTCCCTGCAAACACCATCCCCGCATCTGATCCCGATCTCAGAACTGCCTGGCTTCCAGAGACTGGCTCTCGGCACAGAGGAGCCACCACCTTCCCCCTTGTTTTCGCATCTTTACGGTTGATGTGTATTTTCCATCACATTTCTGGAATCTCTGTCTAAGCAGGTATAGGTGTCATTCCAGTCCTACGAACTAGTTTATGAGAGCGATTGGGACTGGGTAAGATGGCCCCAGACAGAGACAGACCTTTCCACTTGAGAATGGCGTTTTCAAGAAGAAATGTGACAAAAGATAGAGTCGTGAGAATGTGGAGTTTGGGCTGAGTGCACGTCTCACTCTTTCCGTCATGATGTTTGTCAGCACGGTTTGAGCAGGCTGGTGGTGGCGGGCAAGCAGGTTTGAGTATTTTATTTTGGTACAGTGGTACAGTGGCACTTGGTACAGTGATCTGCATGCAGCAAGTGATTAATATGAGCCTCTCGACAATAATAGCAACAGCTAACCTTTCCTTGCACATGTTGTGCACCAGGCACTCTGGCAAAGCACTTTGTGTGGCTTTTTGCTTATTCCTTACAGACACCCTTTGAAGTATGAAATCTGACAATGAAGTTCTCAAACTTGTTGCAACGATGTTGCTAACCTTTTTTGATATCAGAGGGATTATTCATTATTAATTTGTACCAACTGGACAAATAGTTAACCAAGTTTACTACTTGGAAGTGCTGAAAAGGCTGAGTGAAAAAGTTAGTCGACCTGAACTTCTCGCCAACAATTCATGGCTCTTGCATCACGACAATGCACCAGCTCACACGGCTCTGTCTGTGAGGGAGTTTTTAGCCAGTAAACAAATAACTGTATTGGAACACCCTCCCTACTCACCTGATCTGGCCCTGGTAACTTCTTTACTTGAAGATAAAGGAAATATTGAAAGGAAGACATTTTGAGGACACTCGGGACATCAAGGGTAATACAGTGAACAGCTCTGATGGCCATTCCAGAAAAAGAGTTCCAAAATTGCTTTGAAGGGTAGAATAGGTGCTGGCGTCGGTGCATAGCTTCCCAAGGGAAGAATTTCGAAGGTGACCGTAGTGATATTCAGCAATGAGGTAGGTAGCACATTTTCTAGGATGAGTTCAAGAACTTAATTGCCTGACCTTGTATATCTTTGGAGGAGTCATATGAAATTGCCATTTTTGTATGTCAAAACCAGTCCAATGTTGGCAATTTTACGTGGCTCAATCTAATAATCTTATTGTATAAAAATACAGTCAGATATCACCAACTTTATATGATTCAATCTAATAATCGTTTGTTTCGCAAATGGAGAAATTCAGACATTTCTGCCCGCTAGCAGGTGGCAGAGCTGGGATTTGAATCAATTAGTCCAGCTCCAGGCGTTCGTTCACTTGGCGTTCTTGCAGACCCAAGGCAGGGTGCTGCTTCCTTGGGTGAAAGACAAAGGCATGTTTCCAAGGCTTAGATGTTCCCATGGGTTCTTCCACACCACAGCCAACCTGGAGATCAAAGATGGCTGGTCAAATGAATTAAACGTTCCCTGGAGTCTCAGGTTATGTTCGTGATGCTCTGTTTAAAAAGAGTGATATTTGGTGAGAGCGGCAGCAGTCTGGAAGGTGGAAAATCTCTCTCGGATCTGTGCTCCTCTCTCCAGCAAAGAAAGAAATCGGTGTGGTGCCAGCAGAGGTGTTCTCAGCAGGACCCGGCCCGTTAAATGAAAGGCTTCCGTGCTGAGCCAATCAAGAGAGACCTGGACAAAAATCAGACTCTTTCCTGCCCTGGAAACCCATGCCTGGAATCTGTAATTCATCTGTTAAATCAAGTGTGCAGCCTGTGGGTTAGCACAGAGGGGGACAGCGGGGAAGGCAGGAGAGAGGGGCAGGAGCCGTAGCACTTAGATTTCAGTATCAGAGTCAAGTTAGGACAAAGAAACAGGGCTGTGATAGCTTCGTGGACCTTATGTTTCCAGCGAAGGGAAACCAGCAGGAAAGATTTTTGAGACCTGATGAACTGGGGGAAGGCATTAGAACAATGGCGGGAGAGGCAGGGCCCCAGGGGCTGAACAAAACACAGCTCTACTAGTGCCTTTCAACAAGACTGAATATTAACTTTAGGGTTTTTTCTATGGGACTTGTAGCCATTTTTAAACTTTCATTTCTCATAATGTCACAGATAATCTTTTTATCTATCATCCACTGGCTCTTTTCTGAGAGGCATTTGCATCAAATCGTGCTACGCAGATCGTGAGTGTCTCTAGTGGGGAAAGCGGCTTGAAGTGAAAGGTTATTCACTCCCTCTGCTTTCCCTGGCTTTGTTCTTGATTCTCACACTTTTTTTTTTCCTTTACATCTGAATTCAGATAGTTCTGGAGTTTTCCTTTAGAAACCCTTCCATTCCGAGATCTAAGCATTTTCAGACCGCAATCTGTATATCAGGGGTTACAAAGCTTACGTTCACTGAAAGTGAAGCATCTACTTTGAAACATTCGTTGGACACCCCACGTCCTCCAAAATCCCTTTAGAGCATTTCCTACAGGAGCTGTGACAGGAAAAAGGCGGGCACTTCCGCAGTGAGGGCCCTTTCTGGCCCTAGCGTCCCAGGGGGGTGGAGTCCAGCCGCAGGAAAACTGGGTCTGGGGGATGGATTTTCTTCCACCCCTCCTCCCATGGGAGAACTAATAAACGATGGCTCTTCCACTATGGACAGAGCATGGCTGAGAACCAAGGAGCAGCCCGGGTTCACAGGGAGAATAATCAAAAGCCAGTCCGTGTGTGTGTAAAACCCCGTTGAAAAAATGACTCAGAAAGTCGTGGGTATATGATTGATAGTTTCTGTTCAGCTTCTGTCACAGAGCTCATCCCCCTCTAGGGGGCTCTGGGAGGAACGGGAGTGGTTCTCAGGCCTCTGACAAAGCCTTGCACAAAAGCATCTTCCCCTCCAGTTCCCTCCTCAGCTGCTCCCTGCCAGAACAGTCGCTCCATCCGCTCACTCAGAGCCCAGCAACATGTCTTGCCTTCCCAGAAAAGAGTGAGAGCAGTCTGCATAGGCAAGGCCATAGGGGCCGCTGCGATTTATGTTCAGACCGCGCCCTGACCTCCGTCTCAAAGGGCTGCACTCAGGTTAATAGACCTACCGAATAGTGGCCAGGGGCTTAGTGTTACATCTGAGTATGTAAAGAGCCCCTGAGATAAGGGAACAGTGCGCCCCAAGAAGTACTGACGACCCCCTCGGGCTGGAAAGCAATTCTTTGGAAGTGCTGTCACCCTCACGAGGAGCTACGATGATGCTGCCTCATTTATTACTCGCATGCAGGACACCGAGGCCTAGGGCGGGCGAGTGATTGGCCGCGTTCACAGGGCTGGTGGCCAAGTGGACTCAGCTCACAGCTTACGAGTCTGAATTCCTTGTTCCTAGTCTCCCGTCTCCCTAAGTTGAGAACTCCTTTGGGACACATGTTCCTTTAGTTTAGGGACTCAAGCTAGAAACAACAGTGATGGCGGCTGCCATAAGCATTTGTTTAAGGTAACAAATCCTTATGATAAGGATAAGGTAATTTCCTCGGCCCTAAGCTTGTCTCTCCAGACCTTTGATCCAGTCATCATACTTTTACGACTGAAAAGAAATTTCTGTTAAATCATAAATACAGAAGCCCTTATGACTAAACACAAGAAAGCATTTGTCCTTGGGCGCCGAAATCTCCCAGTGATGTGGCAGAAATGGAGAAATCGTTTCTGAGTTGTCAACTAAACATAAGCAGATTTCCTGGTTGGTCACAAACATGCTTGTACTGTGAACTTAAAACTCTTCGAGTAGTAAGCAAAATGTGTTTTGTACCACGTAGCTTTCCTCCTGGAGGTAGCTTTTCTGTGCAGAGCTTTGTGAGTTTAGTTTCATTGTATGGTTATTTATAACACTTTTACAGTGCCTACTAAATTGTTTTTATTTGACTTGCTGCAGAGTTAAAGGGATTGCAGTTAATGTTTCCTCACCCAGATTTACAAATTCACCTAGATTGGCAACACGGGGTGGTAAGAGAACACTGAACTAAGACCTAGAAGATACTGGAACTAGTCCTGGGTGACTGTACCATGACTTGAGTAGGTGTGTAAGGCTCAGAAAGAGTGATACCACCTGCTCTGCCCCCCACCCCCACCCCACTGATAAGAGTGCCGAGGCAAATGAGAACCGTTGGGTGCCCCTGGATGTGACCGTGAGCCAGGCTCCACCAGATGTGGTATAACAGACTCAGTTTTTTGTTGCCCACTAGAAGCTTTTGGTTCATAGGAGGTGCTGTTCCCCTTCACTGGGGAAAAAGGAAAGTTCTGAGACCCACACCTGCCCACTCTTTGACAGGAAGACTTGGCTCCTGGCAACAGGATGACCCACTGTCTCCTTAAATTCCCAGGACCTTTACGCACGCTCCCCCCACTTGCAGCACATTTGTAGTCCACACCTGCTTCAAGACTATTGCTGGCCCCACTTCTCTCACCCTGATCTGGCCGCTGAGCAGATAATTCACCAATCCCATCAGGGAAACTCAGCTTTCCCTTCCACTCAGTGGAAAAACAGTCCCCCTTGCTTTGCTAGGTGTTGTGGGGACTAAATATTACATTGTGTTTGGGAGAGAAAATAAAGCATTGCTGGAAAAATAGGGGACATGTCGATCTCCCCACCCTCAAAAATCTCCAGTAATTAAGGGCTGTGCTACAAATGCTACTGGACACGAGTCTCCAATTCCATAATCACCAGACTAGGACCTGCCCTTGATGCAGATGGTATGGCAGGTTGCTCAGCCTTGACCATCATCGAAATGCAGGTTTTCCTGGTAGTGCTTGCTCTCCCAAGGTGTATGAGGACCTGTAAAAAGAGATTGCTGCCCCCACCCCGGAGTTCCTGATTCAGCAGGTCTGGAGTTGGGCCCAGTTATTTGCATTGCTAACAAGTTCCTGGCTGATGCTGGCCCAGAAAGCACACTTTCAGAAGCTTTCTGTGGACAGCACTGGTTAGCCATGCTTCCTCCCTGCTCAGGAACACAACAGGATGGTTCAGATGCTGTGTTCTGCAAATTCAAATTCCACAATAGGGCAACCGAGCTAACCCCCCTTCTTCACTCTGTACTTTAGAGGACCACAGAGAAGCTTAGCAGTTCTCTGCTCCTGCACGCAAGGAAAACTCTCTGCAGCTTGTTGCTTCTCTCTTACCCTTACAAGTTTCCTTCCATTCTGTGCATGGAGTTTGTAAAGGCCAGACTAGACACAAGGAACAGAGTGGGTAGTGGGGGTGCATTGACTTTAATTAGGAATCAGTATGCCCAGAACCACCAAAATGGGGTGGGCAGTAAGAAGTATTGCTAGCTGGTATCTGAGCAGATGTGCAAAGCTGGCATTATTTGCAGGACTGTCATCCTCAGCCATTTGTTCCTGGCTGGCCCCCTTCAGCACATCTCCTTGGTTAAGGAGCATTGAGGTGTGTGGCGGAAACCCAGAAAGTAGAAGCTTAGGTTTGTATGCCCATTCTGGTCACTTACTAGCTCAGGGACAAGGAGCTTTTGGAACCATGCCAAGCCTCATTTCTTAATGAATGAGATGGAGATGATGCTCTCTGATTTCTCAACCTCTCAGACTGTGGGATGGACCTAACTGCACATATGTGGTGTTCTGCTGTGCATTCCTGGGCACGTCTCTGACGTTAGGGCTGTCTTCAAGGCAGGCAGCCACAAGGACAGCCGTGGTGCCCTGCAGACCTCCTGGAGGGGGAGGCTGGAGGCCTGGTCTGGCTGTCCCACCCACTCACCTTCACGCCCCCGGCATCCTTTCATCTTCCGTTTCCGCCTCTGTACCACGGAGTTGCAATGAATATTCCCGTCGGACCGTGTCCTGGCTACAAAGGGCTGGAGCCCATGGTGAACAGGAAGACTCAAACAGAGACTGCGCTGTCCAAAAACGCAAACAGCGCGGGGTGTTTCTTTCCAACCACCCCGTCCGGATGGGTGGGGCGCTTTTGTGGTTCCAGGCGCCCCACGTGCCCTGTCACGCAGCCCCGAGCCTCCGGTCGCCTTGGGGTTGCCTGCACAGCGCGGGCCTGTCCCCGCGTGTCCCTGGCTGGCCGGGACGCAGTCCTCGGTACCGGCCAGCTCTCCTCCTCTGCGTGCCACTCCCCGCGCTGGCGCCGGGCGCCGCCGCAGCCAATCGGCGCGTGCTCTGCGGGTGCCCTCCCCCGGGCTGGGGATAAATCGCCAAGTTACCTGCGCGGGTTTCACTCTTCCCGGCTAACTGGGAGAGCGGCGCGAGCGCGGCGGGGGGGCGCGAGCGGGGCGGGGCCGGAGGGAGGCGGGGCCGGAGCGGGGCGGGGCCGGAGGGAGGCGGGGGGCGGAGCGAGGCGGGGCCGGAGCGGGGCGGGGCCGGAGCGGGGCGGGGCCGGAGCGGGGCGGGGCCGGAGGGAGGCGGGGCCGGAGGGAGGCGGGGCCGGAGCGGGGCGGGGGGCGGAGCGAGGCGGGGCCGGAGGGAGGCGGGGCCGGAGGGAGGCGGGGGGCGGAGCGAGGCGGGGCCGGAGCGGGGCGGGGCCGGAGGGAGGCGGGGCCGGAGCGGGGCGGGTCCCGGCCGTCGCCGGGCTGCTCCCCTGCAGCCGCCGCCAGCCCCGTGCAGGCTCTTCCCGGGCGCCGCGATCTGGCCCAGCCGCGCCCGGAGGCACCCACGCCGGCGGCCCCTCGCGCCGGGATGCAGCCAGCGCTGCCCCTGCCGCCCGGGGACCCTGAGCGCCCGCAACTCCAGAGGCCGCGCGGTGGCTCTGCTTCTGTGTCTTCGTTGGGGCTTTGGCGTTGGCGTTCTCTGGCTACCTGGATCCGCCTTTTCCTGGGTGAGTAGGTCTCCAGTGGATCGCAGCGCCAGCGTCCTAGCCGGGCGGCCTCCTCCTTTCCCATCCCCAGCCTGGAGTCGCCCGGGGCTGCAGAAGAGGACTCAGCTCCTGACCAAGTAAGGGCGCTCTGCTCCCACCTTTCCTCTGACGCGCAGACAGAATGTCAGGGCAGGCTTTTCTTTAAGCAGCACATGGTCTGATAGCATTGGCAATTACTAACCAGGAAAATAAGTGGCAATTAGGAGTTCAGTAATAACTGGAAGTCCATTGTCCTAATTGAGTGGAATTACTGACGGGTAATGGCAACACTGAATTCTTCAGTTTAATTAAGAGTTTATATAATTATAGTGCGCTTTTTATTTCTTGGGGGAGCCATGGGGTAGGAATTAAATAACCACTGTGATGGTTAAGAAACCCATGTAATGGATAAGTAACCAGTGGGTTGAAATAAATGTGGGTGCCTTGCTCAAGTAGCGTGAACCTAGATGGATTCCTGATAAAGAGATGTGCCAGCTTGGGCCAAGCAGGAATTTCTGTTGGATGCCAATTCCTGCCTGATACAAATCTGAAATGTTTAGAAATTATTAGGTAATCTCTGACACTGGCATCTGGACAGCCAAGCTCAGCACTCCCTGCAGTGGGATTAGCTCTGATCTGTGCTTTCGGTAACTGTGCTTTCTTTCCTCATTCCCCAAGAATGAAATGAATGGGTCATTTGAGAGTGTTTTTCTGTCTGGGGTTTCTGTATCGAAAATCTCGTGATTGAGCTGTTAAGCTGTAAATGCGGATAGCTGAAGGGGTTGGGAGAGCTTCGCTGAAGTTACGCAGCCCCAAAGCAGGGCAAGTGTGTAGCTGTGAAATTTGTTTGAGAACTAACCTGTAATTATAAAGATGTTATTTCCTCTTTGGTGGCATATTGTTTCCTGTACTATTATGTTCTCATGGAATTGTTCCCCTTGTGGGAAGCGGTGAAACTGGAGAGAAATCTCTTCCTAGAGGATAATTTTCTTGGATTTTTGGTGTCGGTTCTTGGGAATCCCTTTAACCCTGAGTTGGGATTTGTGTGTGTGTTTCTGTAAGAAGCTCCAGCAGATTTGGAAATCAGTAGGTTTTGAGTCTACCAGTGAATAGTCAGCACTTCAAATAACAGTATTTATTTGTACCTTGACTTTTTATTTCCTTGCTCACAACGTCTGGATTTTCCGAGAAGATGGGCAGGGACTCTGGTCTCCGGAAAACTCCTGTATCACAAAGTGGGCTCGGGGAGCACTATTAAAGATGCATTTCTCTCCAGAAGAGACAGCTAGAGACAAGGATGGAGCAGCGCATCTTTAATATTCCATGGGTTTTAAACTTTGCACAGCACTTTGGGAACCTATTATAACCGCCATTGTTAACCAGGAAAGCAGATATAGGAGGACATTTCCTGTAGGTGTGCCTGGGCCTCAGCCCTCCCAGGTGCTTTGCAGGTGCCTGGGGACAGCAGGGAGGTGACTTGAGGTTATATGGATGTCACTGTCCAGAATTTTAAGAACGTCCCTACCCTGGTTTTTCCTGTCCCCTAACCCTGTTTTGTCATTACTGCTATGAAAATCTAACAAAACTGTTGCAAATACCTGCACTGTGCCCTGGCAGGACTGCGGCTTCTTAATGCAGGCTTCCCTTACTGGTTTGCTGCTCCTCTTTTATGTTTTTCCCAAGGCACAGCGGACTCCTTTTATTTTTCAGGAAATTATACAACGGGCAGATTCTTGAGTACACGCATGGATGGAAGTTTGAGACTTCTAATATTTAAGAATGACAACTTGCCAACTTTCATAGCTTTTCATAAGACTTAATTATGAAAGATCACAACGTCATATGGTCGCCCTTTCCCTAAGCATTTGCACATCCTTCACACACCTGCCTGTTAACTGTTACAATAGCCAGTGTTACAATAGCCAGATAGCGTGAGACAGGATCAAAGATGGCCGTCCTCTCAGAAACGCTGACCGGGTTTAGCTTACCCCAGGAGTTTCTGACCAGCGGGTGTTTGGTACAGTTGCATGCAAGTTTCTGTGATAGCATTTCTAAGATTTGGTCCCAGATTCCCTGCCTTTTTATAATCTGCTGAGTCTGATACCCATACATTAATCTAATCTCAGATAGAAAAATGGAGAGACAGGTTATGGGGCTCCCAGCAAATTAGGAACAGATTCAAGTCAAAAACAGATTCCAAAGTCTTAATCAAATGATCCAACTTGGAAACAAGAAACAAACTGGCTGGAGGCTCTTAGAATACACTGTTCCTTTGAGGGCAAAAGCACTGGAAAAGACAGCAGTCACAGCGTGTGCCTCGCCCTTTCAACCTTCCTTCCCGCTCAGTCTTGGGTTCCCTGAAGAGGTTGTGTCGGGCGTGTCAGTTAGCACTTGTCTGCTGTTGCACAATGCAGGTTACTCACTTCTGCCAAGTACTGCCCTGAAGCCATCCTGTAACAATAGAGCACAGAAGAAAGGAAAGTAACCCTCAAGTTGCTCTTGGCCCCTGTCCAAGGGGATTGGCTACTGGCAGCACCTGAAAGGCCTTGCTGAAATGCACTCACCTATGATCCAGTTCCTTGGCCTGGATCTCAAGGACAGGGCAATGTCACTGCCTTTTGTTGACCTATAAAATGCAGTGTCTTCTCCATTTACACAACCTGGTCGCTCATAGAAGTCTTCCCGTCATGGACTCAGAAGAGGACTTCAAGGTCCTCACAAGGGACCAACAGCATAGGCATCACCTAGGAGCTTGTTAGAAATGCTGAACCTCAGATCTGTCCCCTGATATTTTCATCAGAATCTGCATTTTAACGAGATGCCCAGATGAGCCGTGTGCACTGTGACCGGTTGGGCTCTCCCATGATGCAGATCTCAGACGGTGTGGCAAGCACAGTGTTTGTTCAGGAGTGCCCTTAGGGTCAGCACCTGCGGGAGGGAGGCGGCAGGTAGGTAGAAGAGAAGACCGGCTGTGCCACAGGCCCAGCAGGCTGAACTGACACGTGGGAGCTCCAGGCTAGACTGGTCTTCTGAGGCAGTGGCCAGGCCTTTATATGCCCTGCTGACAGCACTCCTAGCAGCTGGGCAACACGGCCTTTGCTGGATGGTACCCACCCCCGCATCTGAGTTGGCAGAAGCCAGGGGTTCTCAACACATGGCTCTAGACCAGCAGTTCCTTCCAGAGATGGCTGTAGACCACCTCTACCAACGGGGCTGGGGAGACATGCAAATTCCCGAGCCCCGCCCCAGACCTGCTGAAGGGAAAGCAGGAAGGGTGGCACCCAGAAACTTGAGTTTAAACAAGTTCTGCAGGTGACAGTTCAAGTCTGAGAACCTCTGCTCTAAGGTAGCTTTTTTTGTTTACATTTTTAATAACGGCTTTATTGAGATATGATTCACATTCTATCTCGATAATAAAATTCACCATTTTAAAGCGTACAAGTCAGTGATTTTCAGTGTGTACTCAAGGTTATACAACCATCCCCACTGATTCCAGAACGTTTTCATTACCTCAGAAAGAAACCCAGTACCCATTATTAGTCACTCTTTACAGCCTTCTCCCAAGTCTGGCAACCATTAATCTCCTTTTTCTCTCTGTACATTTGCCTGTACTGGACATTTCATACAAATAGAACCACAAAATATGTGACTTTTTGTGTCTCTTCTCTTCCACTGAGCATAATGTTTTTGAGGTTCATCTATATAGTAGTAGGTATGGTTAAACAATGTTGCATTGTGTGACATACCACGTTGTGTTTATAAGTGAACATTTCAGTTATCTGCTTTTTGACTCTTGTGAACCATGCTACTATGAACGTTCATGCATAAGGTTTTGTGTGGACATATTTTTTCAATTCTATTAGGAGTAGAATTGCTGAGTTGTTATGGTAACTCCGTGTTTAGCTTTTTGAGGAGCTTCCAAACTGTTTTCCAAAGTAGCTACACCATTTTACATTTCTACCAGCAGTGTATCAGAGTTCCAATTTATCTATTGCCTTGCCCACATTTATTATGTGTCATTTTATTATAACCATGCCAGTGGGTGTGAAGTGGTATCTCATTGTGGTTTTGATTTGCATTTCCCTGTTGACTAATGACTTTGAGCATCTTTCATTCCTCATTGGCCCATGTGTGTCTCCACTTTGGAGAAATGTCTGTTCAGGTCCTTTGTATGGCAGCCTTTCACTGCTTACGGAAGCCCTCAGGACGTCTGCTGTGTGGGTTGTTGGGAGAGAGTGTGAGTGGCAGTGGTGGGGAGGTTTTGTGGAGGCTGCGGACTCCTGGAAGACTGAAGATGTTGGGAGGACAAGGGAAGAGTAGACGAAAGGGGACGGGGAGATGAAGCGATTCTGTCCTTCATCTGGGGAAAGACCACTTGCCTTCCCTATTTATCAGGGGTTGTAAAGATTGGTTATAATACTCTGTGAGTAAGTGCGTGCATAGTGGGGTTATATCACAGTGAGAACAAAGTTTGCAACATCCCTAAACAGTCTCCGGTTCCCTGTTAGCCAATCTCACGGTAGCCGTGCCAGGTCTCTCCCAACCCCCGAGGGCAGGCACCTCTTTCAAGGTCCCTGAGACCATCAGGCGAGTCCTCAGGGCTTCCAGTCAGTTTCTCTTTACTGTTGCAATACACCTGGAGTACGGGATATTGGAGCAACAGAATTTCGTGATGGAGGTGTTGAAAGCAGAGCCTTTGTCTTGCTGTCACCCAGAAGGGCCTCCTACAGGTAATGATGAGAACAGTATCCACCCTGTGCCCTGCCGTCTAACTTACCCAAGTGCTCCGTCAGCCTCAAGGTGAGGAAACCCACGCTCCAAGACGTAACTTAGGACAAAGGTTAGCCAATGGCATGACCAGGACTTGACCTGTGGTCCACCAACCCCTGGCCCAATGTCCTTGTCTGTGAGTTTTATTTCACAGGTTGCTAAGGACTGATGATGGGATGGGATGTTTTGGTCCTTGTTCTATAAGTGGATCAGTTCCCAGGAGGTTCAGGGTCTCATGATACCAGCATTCGTGTTTGTTTGGTGTTGGCGCTGTGTGTGTCCCATTGTAGTAATGCATTCCAAATGCTCTGAGGGCACCCTTCGTGTCACGGAAGAAGTGTCTCAAAGGTATGCAAAGAGGTTGAGGCATCAGGGTATTTCCTGAATGGACTTTAGTTCTCAGTTTTTTCCAGGAGCCTTCAGTTGGCTGGATAATAGAATGTTTGAGTGACTGTTGCTTGAACACAAACAGCATAAAACCCTGGCACTGCAGAATTCAAGAGTGGGCCAGAATGTGTGTGTGCTAATAGCCCACACGCAGGATCATGACTTTCCTTCATTTGTCCCCAGCTGAGCTCTTGCAAATGTGCCTTGTCTAAGATAATGATGTGTCCTAAAAAGTCGTGTGTCAGTCAGGTTTCCGTCGTTTGAGGCTGTTTAAATTCACATGCTCAGTGAAAGCGAATCCCCTGAAAAAACAAAGCACTGTGTTGTGAAATAAATTATTATGCCTCTAACCATTCGTTTCTTCTGTCGATCAGAAATGTTACCTACTTAGTTTTTAAAGCTAGTTATATCTGTATAGAATACTTACAACATGTGAAGAACAGGACACGTAAAAGCTCTTGGGAATCACAGACACCGATTGGAGGGGGAATGATGGGCAAAAGTGGTCCTTTACCTCATTACCCAATTTTCTTTCCTTTTTTCTTTTATAATGCCAAGCAGGCAGAGAGAGACGATCAGCCAGTTGCTCGGTATTCTCTGGGATAAGCGTTTTGCAGTGAAAACCCCTCACCTACTCTCTGCCCCGTGTCTTGGTGCCAGACACTATCCTCCACTGTATGAGCCTGACTGGCAGAGCCACACCTTTGAAGAGACTGATGGGTGCATGAACACAAGGGGAAGTGCTTCAGTCTGGAGAATAGCCCCTCCCCGAAGGCTCCGCGCATCTCTGTGGTGGGCCCTCCTGAACCCCTGCTGCCCAGACTTAGAAATGCTAAGGCAATGGCGTAGGGCCTTTGCGCAGGGAAGCTGCTGCCGTCCAGGTCCAGGGATGCATTCAGCAGTCTCTGCCAGTGCCTTCCACACAGCCTGCACACACAGCGGGTGCTAGAGGAGAGGAGTGCAAATGTTAGCTCTCCTGGCAGAAAAAGGAAAAGCATTTGCCCTTGTGCCGTGCTCAGCTTTGTGTCCCTTGGAAATGCTGGGAAGTGGTTGCCTGTTCTTGGTTCTCGACATGTCTAACCAGCTATCGCTAAATGAGAGGAATGGACGTAATGACCTGAGAACCGAAATAATGTGGTGTTGATATTCACAGGCCAAGTAAGCCAGCAGGCATTGGGCTAGGGTCTGACACGGAAAAGCGTGTAACTGCACGGCCATTGTAGTCATCGTGTTTACTTGCTGGCACCCCGGCACTGCGCACCGTGAGGTGCAGTTTATTCTCTTTTCCTTTCTTTCTTTTTCCTCTCTCTTTCCTTTCTCCCTCCGTTTCTTCCTTCCTTCCTTCTTTTATGTAAACATAAAAGCTCCCATGGAAATCTACTTCATATATCACATCTGAAACATTTCTAGTAAATAGTGGAAACTTAGAGGTGGTCTGAGGTCAGCTTTCTCATACCAGCTTATTGGGCACTGGATACGATTAGCAGAAGAGGTGATTATACCACCTCGAGATCTTTAAAAGTGAGTCTCATCCAGATCTGATCACTTGACAGTTCTACTGGGAGCCTGTGGGACTAACTCCGCGGAGGGTTTCGGAGGGCCCCTGCCACTCCAGTCATCTTTGTGTCTTAAAAGAAAACAAATTACTTTTGCAACCTGTAAATAATTATGTTTGTGATATAACTTGGTTCTGGTTTTAAAGCTTCGTTCATATATTCAGGCAGCAAACATTTACTGAGCATCTGGACGTGTAGGCAATGTATGAGGAACTGAAGATACATAGTGGCGAAGCTTACGTTATGTAGTGCACTGTACTGAAGCTTTTCGGGAAATCTTCGATTACTTGAGTAGTCTTTGTTGCAACTTGTCGTTCGTAGGTCCTTACACGTGTACACTGGTCATTCTCGGTTAGGTCCAGCGCCCTTCTGCACTTGGTCTACTTAGTAAGTAAAGTGAGGAAATACTGCTCTCAGCAGTCCTCTCCCAGGCTAGAGTTCCCTTAGCCGCAGGGAGCTCCCCCGTGGAAGACCGAGGAGTGTAGTCGTCAGCTCCTTAATGCTGATGGAATGCTCTGTCTTTAAAATATGCTTATCTCTGTGTCGGAATGTATGATGAGCTGAGGCCCTTGGGTAAAATCCATTGACGGAAACCCTGGGGAGAAAACTAACCTGGTGGTGATGTGTGATGTGAAGATACGGAGCAGTCAGGTGCCAGGTATTAGGAAGGCCCCGTCTACAGAAGGTGCCCGACAGCTCCCCACAGCGACAATGTGAGAGAAGAGTCTGGGGAACTTGGGGAGGTGGAAGAGACAGTGGACATGGGCCTATTTTCCCCCGTGAGCGTGATTACCGCCTTCCCTGGTGTGCAGTCTCCACGCCGTCCCTTCCAGGCCTGTTCTCCAGTCTGGGGAGGCAGAAGTGCAGCGGTCAGTAACCTGCCATGCGCGTCACATGGAGATGGACAGGACACATGGCATCGCCCAGATAATTCAGTTTATGTCAAATATATGCAATCATTCCTCTAAAGATCTATTAATTGCTTTCATTCCTTTATCAGATACTTTTACTGGGGGTGCTCAAAAATGTACACATTTTAAGAGATGCTACCTATGTGTTCGTTTTCGAAGTTAAATTGAATTATGGTAGCAATGTGTATGTAGTATGACATTCTCTCAAAAGATGGCGTTAATCAAATGAATGCTGGTGTCATTCATTGTATTACAATTTTAATACAGTTTTTTCCTTTCTTAAAATGTGTGTACTTTTTTTGGCACCCTCTGTATTTAGAAAAATATAGAAACAGCAAAAGGAAAGATCCTTAGGCATTGTAGAAGTTTGTAGGAGGTCTGCTGCTCTCTGTATTCACTTAAAGTTAGAAGTTAGCCACTTCCAGGAAGAAATTCCACGTGTAAAATATTGGTGGTCAATGTGTTGTGCTAAGACGTTAAAAGCCTTTACTTCTACAGTTACTTAGCATGACCCTGTGAAGACAAGAGTAAGAGCATTGGCAGCTCCAGCGCAGCATACAAGGATATCTGCGTCCCCAAACCCTGGCCAGCTCTGAGCACTTTCCCTTTGTTAGTTATTCTTTGACAATTTGACAGACAAAAACTAGTGTCCTGGTTTTTTGTCTGGGAGGTTTTAAAATGTTGCTTCCCACAGTGTGGAAATGATTCTCTGACCCTTTTCTAGGAGAACACACTCCGTTTTCTAGTTTCCTTTTGAGTAACTTTTTCAGAGGGACCCTCTTAGTAAAGTTAAAAGTTATCAGGAAGCATCCCCAGATGTGACACCCTGAGAAGAGAGAAGTGTCTTAGAACTCCCCTACCCCCACATCCCAGGGGGGTTGTGTAATTGGGGTCCTCTGGGATGGGTCCCAGTGATGGGAATTCGCTCCCTCGTATCTTTCTTTGTGGGGAAGTGCATGGGTGGCAGAGAATGCCAGTTGACTTCTAACATCTGTTCTCCTTTCTTCTTCCTTGTTAATAGAACTACTGATTTTCAGTTGGGTAAATGGCCCGACTTCATAGAATTAAGACTGTATTTCATAGCCTCCCTTGCAGCAAGGTCCTCTCATCTAACTGAGTTCTGGCCAATGGCTGATAATGAAAGAATGAAGTGCTGCCTGTAAAGCATATCCTTAAATGCCCATCTACAATATGGGCTTGGGTTTGGGGCTGCAGCCATTGTCCTGGGTCATGACGTGGCTTTGGGAATGGAAGGTAATACAGGCAGAAACAGTGGCCCATCTAGAAAGCTCGCATGTCCCTGACAGTACAGTACAGAGTGCCATCCCAGGCCTAACCTGCCCTGCCTTGGGATGCTGACAGCAAGGACTCTTGTTTAAGCGACTTTTATTTCAGGTGTCTGTCAGTTGCAGCCAGACTTACTGCTAACTGACCCGTGGGGAAACGACTCTAAAAGGAGCTATCACTCACCTTTCTAAGTTTCTAACATTTGGACGTCATTTCTCACATGTCTTTTTGTTGTGATGGCACACTCGCAATCGGGAAGTACCTACAATTCATGCAGCGTGTGGCAAGGTGCTAGAAGCACAGGAATAGAGATCTTATATGTACTCACTCACTAGAATGTGCTCTAATGAGCTTTACCAAAATGCCACTCATGGCCTTGTGCTTAATAAAAACAGTACTAATTACTCTCATGTGGGCAAGCAAACCAAACCAGACTTCTGGGATATGCTGAGGGTCACATTCAGTAGAGCAGTGACAGTTTCTACAAAGGGAGACTTACAAATGGTCTTTTTCCCAGCATTTCTCCAAATACACAGAAGAAATGGGAAACTCCCGAGTATATATGTGCATGTGTGTATGTGTATGTTTGTATGTACTGGTTGTTACACTTGAAGTAGCAGAAAATATCTGCTCCTGACTATCCCAAGGGCACAGGTGACCCCAGTTTATCAGCTGCTAATAGACCTTTGTAGTTTGGGGGGAATGGGAAGAGTACCACAGGCTTCTCAATTCTACATAGAGTACGTAATTAGAAAATCCTTGTGTTTGAACCATCTCAGCGTCAGAATTGACGATGCCCTTGTATAATAATTACTTCGTGGAAGGCGTCTCCAGGCTTCTGCCTTATAGGGAGCCCTGTGGAGAGTGCTGCATATCTGACCTCTGTAGCTGGGGCTGCTCAGACCCCTGGTCCAGGAAGAGAATGGTCAGCCCCCTCCCCAGCAGAACGGGGTTCTAGATGTAGACATCACCTGTCCTAGCGATCTGAGAGTCAGAACCTTGGAGATGATCTGGTATTGCCCTTTCAGTTGGGGAAACTGAGGCCCAGGGATCTAACCGATCTGCCCAAGGTCACATGGATTGGGTGCCGTACAGGCTGGAATCCAGACCTCAGCGTTCTCTCCCACTGTTCTTGACATCATACAACATGGTCTTGTGCGTCAGGGTCTGGCAAATACCAAGTTTGGCAGTGTCTCCACCTT
Organism: Rhinolophus hipposideros; assembly: GCF_964194185.1. NCBI lineage: Eukaryota > Metazoa > Chordata > Mammalia > Chiroptera > Rhinolophidae > Rhinolophus > Rhinolophus hipposideros. The sequence continues at coordinate 3,309,780 of NC_138053.1, read as the reverse complement.
TATTTTGTTTGAAAGGTTAGAAGACAAGCAAAATGAATGGTATCATAACCAAGTCTCTCTTAAGCAGGTCAGGATTTATTTCTTCTTCCATACCTTTTGATTTACCTACGTCTTAACAGAGGGTGTATCCCCAAGATGGAGAACTGAAGGGACGGATTGCTTGGTCCCTCATGATTCTGCCCTGGTGCAGATCATCAATGGTGCAGAAAACGAGGGCAGTCCTGGGCAGTCCAGGGTGGGGTGCATGCGTCTTTAAGAGATTGATGTGGTCGCGGAGCGGGGAGACGGCATGGTGGCATGGTGGCACGTCATCCTGCGGGGACATCAGAGACTTTCTTCTTCGCTTGGGCGCATTATCATAAAAAGTGATTTAGACGGGAGCTGATTGATGCAAATGGCCCTGTGTTCTTTCCTATCATTAGCGGCCCCTTTCAGTGGCCAGAGGCAGTGATTAAAGCTGTCATTTCGAGCTGCTCATTAAAGACAAGCTCCAGAATAGCAAGAGGAAAAGAGGATGGAGAGGCACATATACGTGTGTGTAATATATTTTTGCCTCAAAAGTACATCATCTACTTCTGATTGAACCACTGAAATCAAGGCTGTAGAGACATTTCCACTGAGAATATGGAACGCTCTTTTGCAAGTAATATTAGATTTTCGGGAGTGTCACAGTAGATTCTGATGACAGCTTGCCTACATATTATGAAAGGAGATGAGGAGGGTATTGTGTTAGGTGTATTTTGTTAGGGATTGACCCTGGTGAGAGCTCATTATGTCTCCCTCCTCCCAGGCCGGGGACTTCAGAGGCAGCCACGGGAGGGCCCAGAGGAGGGCTGGCGAGGGTAGTAGGCTCAGTAAGTCCCATTATGACCATGTTGACCCCAGGGATGGAGAGGAGGACAGCAGGGAGGGTTTCTTTGCTGAACCCAGAGGCTGTAGGTGCCTGGATGTCAGTCAGAGAGAGGGGGGTACTCATAGGCCCCCAAACAGAAGGGGACTGGAAAGGGAAGGGAACAAAGCCGAGATCCCTGCATGCAAGCAGAAGGATGAATTGGAGAGGTGTCTCTGGCTCACTGGAGAGCTCCAGTCGGGGCAACGTGACCAATTGATCACCCAGTAGAAAAACTGAGCTTTGCTGGGCACGTGCCCGTGGTTTCACAGACACACGTTCATACACACACACACACGGGTTTAGGTTAGTGTGCAAATGGTGCCAACAAGTGACACAAATGGCACCAAGGCCTTTTGCCCGGGCTCCAGGCGAGCTCCACCACACCGGAAACAAGGGCTGGGATGGTGGATGGCCGCTGAACCGGAACCGGGAAGAGAAGCCCCGAAGGAGCCACCTTTGATTCTTGAGAGAAACCAGTTTCAAGTCAGGACTGCCACTGGCACATAGCCTCCGTGGGTACACATTCTACGGCTGAGATCCTAGCAAACTTGCAGAAGTTAGTTTGCAGCTCTCCTCAGAAATCCCTCTGGGAGGAAAACTAAGAAATTATCAATTTAATTTCTCAGTCTAATGAACTGGTCTCATACGTAAAATTTTAAATTACTTTTTTTTTTTTTTTTTTAATGAAAGTGGAGACCAACGTCAGTTATGCTACCACCACTGTCTCCATGACAACTCCGTAGCTGTGGCGGCTAATGTGACTTCACATGACTTCACAGTCACAGGCTCTCGAAATGAAGCAAAGGAAAGTTTAGTTTCTCTTCTGTCATTGAGTGGAGTCTGGGGGCTCCCATGATGGGGTTAAGTGAAGGCTGCGTTTTGGTGTGGACTGCAAAGAGCGGGGAAGTGATGAAATTATTCCTCCAGGCCTCGCGCAGGGGCTGGGGTGTGCGGCCCAGAGAGCGTCCTTGTCCGATGCTGAGCCAATCCTTGCCTCTGAAGGTGTGGTCTTTGTCCCCTCTGCCGCACGCCTGTGGCGCTGGCCTCTCAGCCCCGCTCTGGCACATCAGAGCCTATTAGTATTGATGCTGAGCTCTGATGTTCCTCTCCTCGGGGAGCACGGCAGCGGCCCTGAACAAAGTCCCTGGTAATCTGTGCTTACAGCCTGCCCCTGGGGAGACAGCCCGGCCAGCTGGCACTCTCCTGCTGAGCACATTCACTTCCCCTGGCAGCCAGCAGCCTGGCTGGCAGGGGACCCAGAGGCCAGCGGCTGCGGGGCCCATCTGCCCCGGTGCCCCCGGCCGCCCCACTCTGGATCACACACACTGTACACTGCCTTCCAGACTGGACACTGGCTGAACTCACAGCTTAGTCAGTGCCTCTTCAGAAATAAAAAACACCAAGTGCTGGATGAGGCACAGCTGGCCGTCGGCGACAGGGGGTAATTGGGGACCGCTTCCCCTCCGCCTTTCTGTTCTCCCAGCTCTAGGTTAGTGACAGAGGGAAATTCCTTGCGAGTTCAGTCCCCTGTAGTTGGAAAAGAGCTTGTACATCTGCCTTGGATGACAGGGTGGGTAGTAGGTGGCAGGGATAGGAGGGGTGCAGTTAGGGGCACCCGGAATTTTAGATGTGTGTGTGCGCACATGTTAGAAAATGCCCTGAGGGAACAGTCCTGCTGAAACCTCTTCAGATCCCAGACTTCACGGGCCTCCCACCTGAGCGTACCTTCCCAGCACACTCATGGCAGAGGGAAGAATTCCCTCACTTGAACCGGAATCCTGCAGCAAAGCAGCAGCACCTCAGAGCTCCTGTGCTCTCCTCAGCACAGTTCACCTGGAGTCTAGAGTGCGCTCAGCTGATAGGACTTAGGACAGTTTAGGATTCTCAGGTTTAGGATTTTCCTGCCTAGACTGCGAAAGGTATGGCCTGCAAGGTTTGTGGGTTTTTATGAGAAACATGGGAAAAGCATGCTTAGGAGCCATCCAGACACTGATGCATGTGGCCCCCCCATTGGCATAGACAGAGGTCGGCGGGGCTGTTTTTCAGGTGTAGTTGTCCTCATTGATAAGGGATTAGGAGGAGGCAAAAGGGCAGAGTGTTTTGTTAGAAAGTTTTCTTGTACCAGAAAGTATTTAATGCAGAGATTCCTCCAGGAAGGAAAAGACGAGGACCTGAATGAAATGCCCTCTGTACATCTTCACATTTGCCTGCGCTGTTAATCCGCGTCCACCGAGAAGCGAGGCAAACAATGCTAGTCAGTATTGCTGATCCATAGCAGGCACATTCTCTGTGCTAGACACTGTGTGGAAGTCCTGCCACTGGTGATGTGTCATCCTGGGGACAGTGCAGGAAGGAAGGTACGGGCATCAACCCCACGTGACAGGTGAGGACAGCGGTTCGGAGCCTCTTCTGAGCACCGCCTAGCTGCCACAGGGAGGACCCAGGGTCCCGCCTGGAGGCCACACTCGTCCACAGGTGGTCAGTGAAGGACCATTCAGCTCTCACCGCTTGATGGGGCTGGCGTGGCTACCCAGGGCACCGTGTGCACCACCGTGGACTGCAGCTGGAAATTTGCAGTGATGTGGGATGATCTGATGTCTCTGAGCTCCACAAGGGCAAGGTCTGGCCCATGTTTCATGCCATCGAGTCCCCAGTGTCTTATGGGATGCCCTGCCCAACTGTTTGCTCAATACATAGCTGCCACATGAAAAGTGAACAGTGAGTGGTCAGGGTTGAAAGGGCATGTCTTTAGAGCACGTAAACATGCTTTTCCAACCCAAAGATGTTTTCCTCAAAATAGGATGTAAAATGAAACTTTTTAAGATGGGCGAAACTTGAGCATGAGCAGTAGGACGTATTGAAGAGAGAATCTGGGATTATTGATGGAGGGAGGTCCCAGAGGAGATGTTAAGCGACAGGGTTAAGAGCAGAGAAGAATTTTTATTAACGAAAAAGAGGGCACTTCCTCCTTAGAGACCAGAGGTGAAGGGAGAAAAAAAAGGCTCCAGTCAGTAGTCTTGGGCTTTGTGTCACTTAGGAGTACTTTCAGCAGCAAGTAGCAGAGGCCTTGACTAGCAGTGCCTGATACAATGAAGGATTGCTTTTTCCACATGTTTGCAAGGAAGCCACAGATAGGTGGCCTCTGTCATTGGTTCAGTGGCTCAGCAATCGGGAACAACATCTTGGAGACCTTTCTGGCCTTTTCCTGATGGCCATGGCTAGTGCAACTCCTGGCATCATGTCTGCATTCAAGGAAGAGTCCTTGTTCACCCTTTTTTACCTGAAAAACAGGAGCATGCCCCCCCGGCTCTGGCTTAGCTCGCTCTTGCTGGCCAGAACTGCAAGGAGGGAGGGAGAGTGAGCATTTAGCCTCTGCCGGGGAAGGGAGCAAGGTGCTGAGAGGTCAGACTGCATGCTGCCACCTCTGCTGCTGGGAGGTGGCTGCCACTAGACCACTACTTATCCTGCAGGCGTTGCAGCCAAATGCAAGGGAGAGCGGGGTCATAGCCTTAGCTGGGCTGCTGCTTTGTGAGGGATAAAAGAAATTAGTGGGGGAGTCCCAGGAAACTCAGTGGATGGGAGAGAGGAGAAGGAGAGAGTAGGCAATGTTAGATTCCTCACCTGTGAGCTACTAGAACTTGAAGTAGGCACTATGGTTCTGTGAAATTTACTTTTGCCCAAGTTTATGTCCTCTTCTTTGCTTTCTCCTATCTCCACACCCCTCTCCAAAGGAAATACATTACATGTAACAGAAAGGATGCTCCTCGGTATGAGCAGCTGTTTTGTCCAATATCTCCATTTTAAATGATTGTTTCCCTACTTCAGATCTCCAGAAAATTTATTCCTTGTGACAACTTAACTTGGAAATTGGGAAACAGACGTAAGCAAAAGCAACTCCACCTAAGGTCTGTGGAGAGCCTTCCAAGAGTATGCGTCCTTTCCTCTCTCTTAGACTAGCCCTGAACACCTATCAACACACTCTTTCTCCAGTTACCGTTATGACCTTACTGGTTGAGAGAATGAGGCATTAACTAGGCTAGTGGTGACGGGCTGGGCCCAGGAGACCTCTCCAGAAGCCAGGTGGTGGCCCTGGGCTTTTGCTGCCACCTTGGGCAGATCCCTGTCCTCTGTGGGGAGGCTGGGCGGATCCCAGGAGCCCCTTTCAGCTCCTAAGCTCCTCTCAGCCGTCCTGATTCCAGGCCCCCGGGACAGGGAAGGGAGGACGGAGGGTAAAGGCAGTGGCCCTGGCCTCTCTCCAGCAGTGTCTCCCTGGAGAGGTCGCCTCCCCGCTTGTGTTCAGTGTCTCAGTTTGTGCCTTCATTATCCCTTGGCCCTCATTAAGCAAGAGGAAAAATCAGTTCCAAAAAGGACTCCATTTCCCCCATCTTGTATATTTCATACCCACACAGCACACTGTGCCCCATTAAGAATTAAACTGCGATCACTAAACTCATCTCATTTGTGCCAGGGGCCTTGTTCAAAACCTGCTTTCCCAGCAAAGCAGGGCCAGTGAATTAGTGGCACCCCCCTCCCGCGGCCCCCACGCTTGGTGGAGTGGTTCTCATCTCTTTTTAATGCCTCTGGCAAGGGACAGAGACAGAGAGAGGGAAGGGAAGACAGGAAGGGAGAGAAAAAAGAGAAACACAAAAGGAGAACAGGCGTGAGAGAAAGGCGCTCTCCCCACGGCCCCGAGTTTTGTTAGAACACAGGCACTGCATTTTATCAGGCCTACCAGAGGGAGAGCCGGTTTGATCCTGTGCTCCTCTGGGAGAGGGAGAGGATTCATTGTACCTTTTTAACATCTCCCAGTTAGATCAGAACAATGCAGCGCGTGTGCCTGTGTGTATGTACACACACACCGCGGTCTCCTTGGGACACACCCTGTTTTCAAAGTACTGCTGCAGACCTGAGGGTTTCTTACAAAGGCAGATACAGAAAACACCATGCTCTCTGTGGGTCTTCCTCTCTAGCAAACCTTTTTTTTTTCCTTGTCCTGACTTGGATCAGCAGGATTCACTCCTGTCAGACAAATTATAGCATCTATGAAATGGGGATATCGACATGTGTGACTTGATCTGTTTTAATAGGGACCCTGTGGGAGTTTCCTGCCTGCCCCACTGAGCCTTGTGTTCTTTATGGAAAGGCAGACGCGAGCTGGAGGCTGTTGCGGCTTTAACCCTTTGCTGACAGCAGGTTGCCAGCTCCTGCGTGCTGGCTGCTTCCTTTTTGTCCCTGGCCATTGTGTGGGGAGTGCCTGCAGCCTGCCATCCACTCCACGCTTATTATCTCACAGGAGACGAGCTCACCCCAGGAGAGGAGGAAGAGAGCTGTGTTTTGAACCAGATCTTTTGATTTCCTATCTTCCCTCTAAAATAATTAGAAGTGCCGGTCAAGGTGGAAAAAAAAATCCAAGAAGGGAAAAATATATTGTGAAACCCTGGGATTTTGTTTTTTAAGAGGTTATTTTGTCCTGGCTGCCATTGGAGTCTTAGTCTACGGAATAATTAGCATTTGAGCAGTGGCTGCCTGGAAGTTGGTGAGGGGAACAGCCTGTTCAGAGCATTGGACCCCTGTGTCGCATATAGAGGAGGGAATTTGCATGAGTCTGTTTCGAAAATTCTCCTGTTTCATTGCTTTCTCTCTTTCCCTCTTTCTCTGACTCAGTTGCTAAGGGAGGACCCTGTTGGTGTTGCCTCAGACCAGGGGGCTCACCCCCAGGGCCCGTTCACCTCAGTACTTGGGTCCCAGCTACAGAGCTGGAAGGAAAGACAGAAGGTACAGACAGTGGCGAGGCCCTCTGCACAGCACAGCTGCTGAGAAGGTCTTACTTAGCATGCTGCCCGCCTCGTGCATGGCTCCGGCGAGGCTATGGGTCCCGCCAACCTCTCCACTAGCCTGGAGTGACTGTGGGCCAAGGGCAGGGGCTGGCTTTCTTTGAGCCTTCTCTTACCCTCTTCTCCACTCCTGAGCACGTGGTACTGGTGCAGCTCCATTTATAGAAGAGACCACTCCTGAAACATTGGGTGTACATGGAATTTGGGCAGGTAGAATGCTGTTTGGAGCCAGTCAAAATGAAGCAGAAAGCATAAGGACACCCTGTTTATTTGCTGGTATCAGAACCTGAACTCACAGCTCCTTTCATAAAATGAGAAATCCTTTAACGCAGCACCTGTTCACCCCTGATTTACCTGCTCACCCGATTTACCTGTTCAGGGAGTGCGTTGCTCTCGTGAGCCCACCGGCAGTAGGCACACAGCGGTCATGGGTGTGCCATGTGAGCTGTGAGCCACGAGCCACGGAAAGAAAGGTCAAGGCCCGAGCCCCGTGTGGTGCAGCCCTACCCTGACTGCTTCCCACTGAATGTCCTGACCTTAACCCTCTGTGTCCTCAGGTCATTGTGCTGTTTGGACTGGTGGTTTCATTAGGATTTTCCACCCTTTTCATTTATTTCATTTGTGCCCCAGGCAGAACTTCTGGGAGCGAGGTGATCCTGCATCTGTCTTCAATTTTCCTTTAGGGAGAAGTACCCCACTGGGCTCCATCTCCGCCACGCTTTGTTTGCTAGCCCTGCTTCATGGCCTCTGTTGTGTTTTGGTTTTTGCTACTCACCCCTTCTGTTACTGGGCAAAGGGGTAGGGAGCGGCACTGGGGAGTTTTAGGGAAGCATTGTCAGAAGAGGGCGTGTAGGAAGAGGCATGGCTGGAAGACCAGTCAGCAGCTGAGCAGAAGGTGTGCTTGGCGGTGAGGCTGGGACAGGGTGTGATGGCTGGCGGAGAGCCTGTGAGGGCACATTGAAGGCATGGGGTGTTGTTGCCCCAGTGCGGCCCCACCGTGAACTGGGGCACACGTTCCGTGGGGATGCCTGGGCAGCCAGCTCCCCCACCTCCTCAAGCCCACGATTACTGACTCGCTCGCTGGCACCTCTCCCTGCTTTTGTCCACATCTCGGTGGACTGGTCACTGCAGAATGACGGTAACATGGAAGAGATGTCTTGCCACCTGCACTGTTTTGAAACCCTCTTCTGGATGCTGAGCCCAGTTATTTTTAACTATTCCCAGGAATGTTCTCCTCATTTCCAGGCTTCTCTGGATTCACCCAAAGGGTAGCCCTTTCCTTCCTCAAAATTACAGACCTCTTAGTATTTCTGACCGTGGTTTGTCCGTCTTCTGCCAGATTGGTTTTTTGGAAGTGGGGGATACAGGACAGCTCCGCATGTAGAGTATTAGATTGGGAGACACAAACCTGCAAAAACTTTCAGCTCATCATTTTCAGACGTACACTTATGTCAGAATTAGATCAGAGCAAAAGTAACAATTAAGGAAGAAGGCCTAGAGTGGACCATGGCAGACACAGCGAACCGATTCACAAATTTACTAAGTGTTGTATAACGCTGTAGATAGTCAGGCTGACTTTTGCGTAGTGTTTTTAAAACTGTGTTTAGACCAAGTTCCTCAGGCAACCTGACAGTGGAGATGTTCAGGCAACTTGATTTCCATGCTTCTGTCTCTCACCAAATCCTTTCTCCCAGTTCTTTTAAAACTCATCTTTGGTCTTGTATCCCCTCAGGCCTCAGGGGCTGCCATTGTCTTCTGCTCCAGAAGTCTGACCCCCATCTGCCAGCGGGACCTGGCGTTTGTTTGGGGTAAAGCTCCATTGTTCTTTAGGGAGCGAGTTTTCACTGAGCAGAGCGTGGTTTTCATCCAGCTCCCATGGCACCCATCACCCTCATGGTGGCCGCTCGGCCCTCGGTCCCGCTGCCCCCGCCAACTCCCAGACTTCCTTAGAATCAAAACCCCTCCAGTCAAGTCCCCAGGCTTCTATTCCATAACCCCCTCATTCACTCTTGCCAAGAATGTCCTTTAATACAAAGCTATGTTTGTTATTATATACAAGACTAGAAAAAGGTTTGTAACTTCTTTTCTGAAATCAGCCTTAATGCATTATGACAAAACTTAACTCACATTTCTAAACATTTTATATAACGAGTGTGCTCTTTCAACTTATGGAAAAATGGATCCAGAACGGTTGGCAGCTTTCATGCATCTTTCATTGCCCTTTTCCTTTGTGGGCTGAAGGCAGCTAAGGGCCAAACTTAACCAAAATCACTGGCCATTGATACCTTTTCGAAAGTTGTATTTTATTACCACTGTAGGAGTTTGGGGTAAGCTGAAACGATATCCAGACATGTGCGATCTTAATCACAAGTGCTGAAAACAGAGATGTGTTTTATTCTAGACCATTAAGGTGGGAGTTAATTATCAAATTCACGTGAACTCTCTGTGAGCCCTCCTGCCACAGCAATTAGGAAGAGAGTGGCTACTTATGTGCTTGGCCGTGTTTTATGGCCGTGGATTATGTGGGAATTAGAAATGGCTTGGGGCCATTAGAAATGGCATTTGGTCCTCATAGTCACCCTGTATCGGGATGGCCCAACCCCAGATTTGTGAGGACTTCAACTGTTGTGTTTCGCAAACATTCTCCAGAATTTGGCCAATACTAAATAGTTTCATTGAGCAGACCAGCTTATTCAAGTGCCTGCGGGAGTCTTGGAATTCTGACTTATCCTGAGACGGCATCTCTGAGGTCATCGACATCCGGGGTAGGTTACGAGTAATGCCTGTTCTGAAGCTTTGCAAACCATGGATACCTTGGCTCAGTTCCGCTCTGTGGGTCTTCAGGGTTGCCCTGTCCAGTCCAGTAGCCATTATGCACATGTGGGTATTTAACTTTACATTTTAATGAGTTAGTGTTAAATATAATCTGAACGTCAGTTCCTCAGTAGCACATTTTTCAAGAGCCCGATGCCACGTGTGACTACTAGTGGCTAATGTTGGACGACAGCACCCTAGAGTCCTCACATACCACTTGTGCAGGGAGTCATTGGGCCCGAAACCATTCCCTTGAGGGACATCTTGTTTTTCCTGAAGGTACCCCAGGGCCTTGTCACCACCCGGAGAAGGGCAGCATTCGGTCTGGTCAGAACACTGAGCTAGCCTCTCAGTTTTGTCTCTGGTCAGATTGTCAGCCATCCTGGGCTTCCCAAATAGGGGTGAGCCTTTTAGCTCTGTGTTACTTGGACTGCTACTCTCCCACTCTTCCTGGAAATCAAGAAAGAAAAGTGATGGCACTGAAGATCAGTCAAGGGACATGCCCCCACCCCGAGTCACCCCCTTCCCTCCTTTCATCAAGTTAGATCGCCAAGGAAAGCAGATACTTGAAGGGTATTAGCTTATCTTCCTCAATTAAATGATCGTTGATAGATCATCCTTTAATGTTTATACCTTGGGTTTACTGACAATTTAAAAAACAAATATGAAGATAACTTGCATGTGCTGTGAAAATCATTCCTTCATTATTAAAGACGAGGGTCATTCGCATAAGGTGTTACATAGCATTCAGGATCTTTTTGGCCTTCTTCCAGTGGGGAGTGCAAACTACGTGGCCCGTTCTTTCCCTTTTGCCCATCTCCTGGAAACGCCAGACTTATATTCAGTGCCCATTCATATTCATTTTATTACTCTTCATGGTTGTAATTTTGCTTTCTCTTTTTTAACTTTATTGTGTCTGTTTATTTTAATTCTCCTTAATTTTTTTTCTGAAAGAGGTAAAGTATAAACAAATGAATACAAACTATTATCTGGTCCTCACACCTGACACTTCCTGTTTTAAGGTGTTCCCTATGCAAACCTCAACCCCTGGCCCTGGCATCAATGTCAGGATGGCCCAGGTCTCTCCTGACAATTTCATTTTTCTTTCGCAACCTCCCGAGTATCTGGCACACTGCTGAGTATATGCTGATTTGAGTGATGTAAAAGCGGAGAAACACTTCACCATGCGTGGTAAGACATTACAGAATAAACTGAGGAAGAAGGGTCACCTCTCAGATTTAGTCAGATGACAAAAGGCAGCACTGATCTCCCTGGGGTGTAGAGATCGGAAAGAATTTGAATAATTATCATCATTATCATCACCACATTCATTAAACCCCATCTGCGCATGTCACTGTGTAAGTCCCCATAGGTTATTTCTCTGCCAGTGAGAGAGAATTTTGTCCAGCAGGGAGGACAAGACTGAGCTCTCCTCAGCTAACCCACTTCCTCTCAAGACTGTTCCGCTCCAAAGCCAGCAGCCTGGTGTACCGTCCGAGTTCAGCACATTACCTCCTGTGTTCTTGGGACATCGCTGTCTGTGGTCCTTGACTTAAAATCTTTCACATGCTGGGACCCTGGACTTTCCCTTCATCGCACTAACCACAGTGGCAATTGAGGACATCTGTGCCTAAAAAATGATTGTCTTTTTCATACCATATTCCATTAGTGTAGGGGGTCGCCTTCGTCTTCTGCACCCCTGCATATCTGGAACCCACCGTTGTGCGTTTCATGGAATAAGTATTTGATATGTATTTATGGTCATAAGTAGAAGGAATGAATGAGTAAGTGTCCAGTTTGACTTTAGAGTTATTTCCTGACTGATAGCTGTGGGAGCTGCTACTTCCTCCATGAATCCAACATCTTGGGATTCACAGAATAGTTGGCCTGGCAGTCGCAGCCGTGCCAAGGGAGGGACATCGTTACACAGAGCATTTACCACTAGCACTCATATGGCACTTGATTAGCTGCAGGCTTCTGAATGTTCTTCTGCTATCAACTTTTAATGGGATTCGGCTTCAAATATTGTAAGCTCCTTGAGGATAGGGCTAAGTCTTACCTGTGTGTATTTCCTGTGAGTGCTTGCATCAAACACTGACAAAGCATGTGTTGATGGAACCAGTGAGATGGTGGGAAGCGCCACGTCATCACCTCTTTCTCTACACAGATAGTTAACAATGGCGCTCATTCATCCAGAGTAAATGACAATTGTGGCTACAGATAGGTTGGTAACTGTGACCATATCCAAATGTGAACAAAAATATTTGAAGTGGCAGGTTTTGATTGATAGTAGATTGGGCAGGTCATTGTTTTACAACATTAGAATCATCTGGAGAGCTTTTCAAAACTATTGATGACTGGATACCTCCACAGAAAAAAAAAAGTAATCGCTGGGGCTAAGTGCCAGGCAACGAAATACATGTTTTAATACCTTAGATGTTTTACTGTGCAAATATAGTGGAGAAGTACCCACCTGGTCTTCGGGTGTTAATCAGTACCAGCTCTCATTCCATCCCTGCCAACCTCCAGCCACAATTTGCTCTAGTCTGGTAACTGCCCTGATTCAGAGAGGACAGAGGTCAGATTTCATGGTGTAGGACTGGCTCCAGTTCCTGTCTTTCCCCCATTCCATTCCAAGCAGAATGTTCAGCCTAAGTGTTTAGCCATAGCAGGGATCCCACATGACACTGGAAAAGGGGTACTTTGATCTCACATTTGCTTATTCATTCATTAGACATGTATTTAGCATTTACCACACACTCAATGGTGGAGAAGACAGTTAATTTATTTCTGTGTTGTGCGATCAAGGCTGAGATAAAGGTGGCCAGGATGTCATGGAAGCTTCAAAGGAAGGTACTGAGTCCTGCCTGGAGTCGGACAAGTCTCCCTAGAGGAGATGATATTAGAACTGAGCTCTAAACAGTTGCATAGACATTTGCCTGGACACCCCCTCGTCCCGTGCACTGGACGGAAAAGCACGTGCACAGACACAGAGGTGCAAGCACTTCGATCTCACTATACGCGGTGTTGGTGGCTGAAACACAGGGCAAGGGGTGGGGCAATGTCAACGGGGAGCCTGAAGACTTAGACCAAGGCCATGTCACAGACGTGCCTGTCGCCGTGTTCGGGCGCATTGACCATGAGGCTCTTGAAGGTTAAGCTGGAGGGCCCCTCCCTCCCAGCCAGGGCTCCAGCAGTGTCTTCACATGGCCATATGTTGGACATTGTTCTGTGTTTTTTTTTTCCTTTTTAAAATTTTGTAAAAAGATAGTTAAGGTAAATTTTTATAATTTTATATTTTATATTCTTTCCCTTCAATATCCCCCTTCTACCCCCCCCCAGCCTTCCCACACACAATTGTATAAGCTTGGAGCTAAAGCTCAAGGACCTTAGAGTTTTCCTGAAATTAACAGGAGTTACTGAAGAAGGGGCATACTGTGAGTTACCTGGGATTATAATGTGTCATCCAAACTGGGATACTTTGAGAGTAAGAGTATACTAGTAACATTACCCTTCCCCAAGCTAATAACCGGGTGTATGAAAACGCATTTGAGCCATTTGGTGAGTAATCTGGAGAAGCGATGAGAGGAGGGCAAAGGCTGGAATGGGAAGACCAGTTAGAATGCTGTTACATCCAGATGAGATGGTGAGGTCTGAACTGAGACAGGGGTAGAGAAGGCAGAGGCGAGGAGATGGAACCTTCAGGCTGAGAGGCATGGATGAAGTAGAAGGAGGTGAGGGGTCTGAAGACAATTTCCAGACTTCTGAGCTGGGCAGCTGGGTAAAGGTGGTATCTTCACTTGACCTGGGAGAACACAGGAGGAAAGGCAGATATTAGGGGCCAGGTGACATCACCGTTGGAAGCAAGGAAGTACCTGCGGGACAGCCAGCAGAGGATGCATTTAGCTAGGGGCTGAGGTCCTGGTGGCAGGTTCAGATGTGTCCTGAGGCAGTTAGGTTTGCTGTGCTTCCACAGACCTCACCCCACTGCCTCTGTGAGTTGGAAACTCCTGATGCAAAGAAGAGGTCAGGCGACAGCCTGGATGGCTCAGCGCATGAATACCCTTCTTCTAAAACATAGCTAAAAGCCTGTTGTGCTGTTCTCAGAGCAGCCAGAGCATGCCATGTGGGCTCCTTCCGCCCCCTTGTAGTCTGAGCAGAGACCAGAGCCTCTTGTGTCGTGGCAGCTGGTGGACGTTGGGGCTCCCAGGGCTGCCGTGTGCCCCGACCATACAAGCTGACCCTGGATTTACTTGAGGTTAATTTTCATCACCATCAGCTTCTCTGTCTCACCAATCCCCAATGAATTTCAAATCTTCTAAGGATTCTTTTTTTATATAAACTGTAGGGCTCTGTTTTGGACAGAAAATGGTCCTTTCAGTTCCTGATCTCATACTTAAAAATGCTCTCCTGTTCTCCTTGATATATTTGCTTATTGGATTTGTTTAATGAAATATAAATTTATACCATAAATATTGGAGTTGGTGTAGTCCATATTTCAATTAGTGGATCGTTTATATGTCATGCTGACTTTATAATTACTGAAATGTAGAAGTATAGTGGAGTGGAATGAATTTCTGGTCTTTGCAGTCCTGCCCCATGCAGCCAGTTCTGAGCGGCTTGGCTCCCTGAAAGGGGAAGATTTATATGTGGGGTTTGTAAAGGAAAGAGGCAGGGGTTCAGAAACGATGCTTCCTCCACTGTGCTGTTAGGGATTTGTTTCCCTCCGTGCTCTCTGGGTTCGCTTACCTGGGGCTGTAGGACTGCGCTCAGAGGAGCAGAAAGCTGAGCCCCAGCAGGATCGCCTGGTCATCAATCTGTGACAGACCTTCACCATCATTTTTGTCTCAGTTGCAAAACACAGCCTGTTTCCCGCTTTTGCCAAATCTCTGTCCTAAAGGGCTCTAAATATACATAAATACAGATTCTCCCTGAGCCCGTCTTCCAGGAATCAACTAGAAACCCTCACCAGACCTCTGAGATGGAAACCGAGTAAATCGTGTTCTCCAACGGTGAGGAGCTTGGCCTGCCGCTTTAACTGGCTCCTTCCACAGGCAGCAGGTACTGCCCTGGCCGCCCTGGTGAACTCCTCTCTCCCGCCCCGTCTCCTGCCTGCCATTTGCTGCCCAGAACAATCTGGCTGGAGAGGCCCGTGCAGTGAGTGAGCATCACAGACATAATTCTCTCAGAATACATCCAAGGGTGGGGAATCATTGTTCTCGGAACTGGCTGAGCTGAAGCCGGAGCAGAAGCACTAAAGTCAGCCGTGCCTTTGAGCCGCCTCTAACAGCGCCCTTTGGAGACCCATTTCATACAAAATTTGAAGCCTGTGTTTATTGCCCATTAAAGCAACCTTTATTTTATGGCAAATGTTGCAGTAATTGCCTTTTACGAAGAGCACTTTGTAACACACATGCACAGTTGAAAGAAAACCACTCTGGTATTGTCTATCGGGACTTAATGGCGCAATTAATTTTACTCCATCTGTTCCTGAGACTTTAAAGGAAAATGGATTTTTTTTTTGAGCGCACTTTAATGAAGAAGATAAAGCGGCCCGGCTGGTGTCCCACAGGCTCGGCGCAGTAAGTTCAGATTATTGCTCAGTCTGTCAGAATGGGCTGCTTCCCTCAGCAGCAGCCACAGCCAGCAACCGGCTCTGGCCCCTCGCCGCGCCATTCCTGATGACAAACTGCCAGCCAGCTCCCACAAAAGCACGATTAAAATGTCAGCACAGGATGACGAAGGGGCCAAGAGGGTCCTCGGAGACAAACTGTGTTCAGTATGAGTTAATACTTTACAGCAGGGTTGGGGCCTGGCTTGCTGCTGGCTGCTGGGGTTGCTGGCCGCCTCAGAAAGAATGCGAGGGCAGGTCTGGCCATGCATGCCTGGGGGTCTGGGGCCCGTGGGTGCTTGTCTGTGGGGAGGATGAGCTCAGTGGGCTTTTCGGGGTGGGGGAGTCGGAGACCGTCGGTGTCTCTGTCATGGGGGAGGGTGGGCAAGGAAGGGAGTCGTGAGCCTTCAGTGTGGGTGTAGAATGCTGTTCCCGTGGTGACCCAAGGGCCACAGGTTCTGTCCCGCATGTTCACGGCACCATTTCAGGGACAATGAGGGCAGCCGTGAAAATGAGCAAGCTGCAGAAAATCACTCGTCACAAAGAAAGGGCTGAGCAGAGAACGCAGTCTGCAGCACAAGTCTTGTGTCCCAAGCCTTAGCCCTTGCACGCAGGTGGACCTCAGCAGCGGGGTCTGCAGCTAGAGGTCTGTCAGTCAACACTGAGGCTTACAGCATCTTGTAAGCCCCTAGACCAGTGTCTGCTGATTTGCTGGGGGAGAGGGGACAGGACACACTCTGTCTCTTAGGCTTAATTCTCCTGGCATGCCTTGGTTTGGTGGTGTCCATGTGGAAGAGTGCCTGGGAGTGACCCTGGGATGAAAAAGACGAGGAGATTTGCATCTCTGGCCTCCTGTGGAGACCCGATCTGCCATCCTAGCAGGCAGCAGGTGTGACTGCCTGCCATTGTCCCTAATGGTTATTACCAGTGATAAGCAGGACAAATGTGAGGTCATCTGTCCTGCTGGCAGGTCAGAGGAGGTTGGATTTAGAGCCCCTAGGAGACTAGGAAATTAGATGGTCAGTACCCACAGTGGAGGTTGTAACCAACTCCAGGCCCCCGTGACACTGGGAAGGGGGTGGCAGACGTTGCTAGGCAGACGTGATTCAGAATGTGTAGGCAGACTGGGAAGCCATGGAGAGTATCCATTGTCAGGACGGCGGTGAGGCAGTGATGAGTGCCAAGCTCTGAGAGGAAGAGCGGGTGGGAAGGTGAGGGCAGCCACAGGATTTGGTTTCCCCTCGGTTCCTAACCAGGGCCCCACGTTTCACCAAGGAGACAGGAGGAAGCTCTGCTGGTTTCCAGTTAAAGCCCGCTGCCCTTGCCGTTCACCCCAGGACAGAGCGGCCATGGCCTTCTAACTCCCTGAGTCTGCTCTCTGACTTCCTAGAACCCTCCCTGCTCTCCCCGAGGCCTGTCCTGGGGCTGCTGCCGTCTGGCATGTCTGCCTCCCATTGAGCCGCTGTCCGGTGCATCTTAGCTTCTGACTCCCTGCTGCCCCCGCTCCCATCTCCAGCTTGTGTCCTCCCCACTCACGTGTCCCCCTCCTTTCACCCGCACCACTCCATCCATCACCCTCCTCTCTCCTAAGAGCGCTCTCTAAATCCTATTGCTTTTTTATGTCTCTCTTGGGTTCTTCCTCCTGCCCTCTCCCCGAGCACTTTTCCTGTGTTTTGCACATCCCACGGCTCACACCACTAATGGCTTCATAATAGCCATGGTTGGCTCTGACGGAGCAAACAGCCTTCTGTGGGCTAGCAAGGACACGCAGCCCTGCTGGTGACTCAAAACACACTTCCTTAAACCAGCCAGTGTCCCCCCTGCCCTGCAGGCAGTTTCAAGCTGGCCCTGTTAAGGGTTCCACTAGGGAGGCCACACACTCAGCTGTCTGTATTTGTGTTTTTAAAACTGTGAGCCAAGAGCAGTAGAAAAAGCCCTGCACCTTGAGAAAAAAAAGCCTGTCTTGGAAGATGACGGAAACTCCCCTGGGCATGCCCATGGGGTAGGTGGCAAGAAAACTGCAGTCCAGGCACCTTTGCCAGGGGGTGGGGGTGGGGGGACAGGCAGGGACACACCCTGTCCTACTGTAGAAGAGAGAGGTACAGAGAAAATTCAGGGTGAGGACCCCCAGCGCCCCAACTGGCTCTGGTAGCAGATCTCTGGAGGATTCCATCATAGTGTGGCTCACTGTCCCATTCACTCATTCATTCAGTCATCAGACGTGGATTGAGCCCCTCCAGGTCAAAGGCAGCTAAGGAGACATGGGAACAAAAGCAACGCCTAATCCGTGACTGAGCCCTAGGTCTAACATTTTTAGAAACTTATTTTAAAGGATATTTTGGGGACACTGAGGAGATTTGAATGTGGACTGTATATTAGATAATGTATCAATTAAAATCTGTGGGTGTGATAATGTTCGTATTCTTAGGAAATACTTGGTTTCTTTTAGTTTACCAAAAAGAAATGTATGTGTGAGTGTAAATACGTACGTATCACACACATACAGAGAGATAAAGCGAATGTGGCAAAATATTAATAAATGTTGACTCTAGGTGAAGGGTGATGGGTATACACTATAGTCTTTCTATTTTTCTGTAAGTTTAAAATATTTTCAAAGTAAAACATAAGGGAAAGAACTTATGAAGTGTCTGCTGTGTGCCAGGATTATTCTGGGTGCTAGACATGTCAGCCGTGAGAAAACAGGCCCTCACGGGGCCCCCTGCCCTCACGGGGCCCCCAGCCCTCACCGGGCCCCCTGCCCTCAGGGGGCTCATCTGCTGGTAGTAGGAGACAGCCAGCAGCATAGTCAGTGCATAAACATGGTATGTTAGGAGGCTGGTCGGGGAACTGGGAGTGCTGCAGTGGCAGGGTACCATCTGAAGTAGGTAGGGGTAGACCCCACTGAGAAGGGGACATGTGACACAGGACTCTAAGGAAGTAAGGGAGGGGCCTGCAGAGCACTCGAGGCGGAGGGGACAGCCAGCAGGAGTGGAAAGTACTGGCTGGCTGCTGGGCCACCAGGTGGGCACTTGGTTCGCTCACTTGCTGTGTGGTGAGCCCGGCCTTGTTAATGACTCTGTGTAGTTGAGGGAGACCTTTGGGGTTAAGCTACCCAAGCAGCACCTGTGGGGATCCTGTGATCTATAGAGTATGAGCATTTCAGAACTGTTGGCCTGGCCCCTTCACGTTTGTCATCTGCTGTGTCCTTCTGTCCCCACCATGATCATTCCGGCCCCGGGGAAAAGGGGAAGCACCAGGCTAAGAATCATAAAGCCCATGAGGACTTGGGCCCAGGTGGTCCATCCTCCCTTCTCGTTCAGCTTGATGACTTCAGCCAACCCCTCAACTTTTTGGAGCCTCTGGCTTCCTCATCTGTGAAATGGGAGTAAGTTGCAGCTTCATCCCAAAGCTATTGCAGTATAACAAGATAAATGTATAGGAAGGCAAATTATGAACGGCACATCACAGAAACTCTGTTTGCTCTCTCGACACTCCAGGTCTCAGGCAGCTTAGTGCTGTGGCCTGGAGTCAGCCAACTTGGCACCTGCTCGCTGCTCTGCTGCTGAGTAGCTGAACCCTTGAGGGGGTCACTGGACCTCACACCTCTCCCTCCACTATCTGTAAGGAGGCAGTTAGAAGTTGGTGGCCTCTTCAGTTTCATCTGGCCCTAACAGAGTGTGATCCTAAGATGCAGACTACCGAGTACCTTATGAATTCCATTTCACCCCAAACTAGATATTGCTTCAGTGTCTTTCACGCCATGTTGGAGATGCGTGGTGGCCAGGCCTGGCTTGAGGGGGCAGCTTTCGTGAACTTCTTGCATATCTACACCACATGGACATGGGCCCTTTCCAGGAGGTGCCTCTTCCGTGTGTCTACCCAGTTCTGTGACTTACCTTCTTGACTCCTGGTGATGTCATGAAGGCAGGGGATTTCACAGAGGTCGATATTCTCAGGAAATTTGCTGCCTTCTAGAGGAGATAGGTTAGCTCTTGCATATCTTCAGGACCATGGTGAGGGACCAGCCCCTCTCCTCAGCCTATATCTCCGGCTTTCAAGGGAATTTTGTCTCAGACCTGAAGGACTGCCTTCCTAAGCTCTCCCAGAGCACACTTGGCAAGGACTACACAGAGAAAGAGATGAAACGGGGCTTAGAAGCTCCTAGTTGGGTCATTCTGGAGAATCCAGCTGGGGCTTTGAATGCAGGAAGAAGGTTGAGGTGAGTCCTATGTGTTTACACATCCTTGAACACGTGAGGGAAGTGGGAGGAATAACGTGGTAGGTAGTAGGGAGGAGGGAAGTGAGAAGAGCATTGTTTAATTCTTAGGTTCTCTCTAAGGTCTCCTGCTGGAAAGTGGTTCTGAATCCTCTGGAAAGGGTAAACTGTGTTCTTTCAGTATTGGTAGATTTTACTTTTCTTGCCTAAAATGACTCTGGGCAGAAGGACCTATCCATGCTGTCAGATGACTCTAGTCCCAAGATGGAGGCTAGGAGAGAATTTTGAGGCGTCGTTGATGATGTGCCAGGTAGCTGGAAGTTGAAATGCAGAGCACTCAGGCGCTGCCACCAGTTAGTCTGCAAATGCCGTCCAGGTGGCAGAGTGGTCCTAGCCACGCTGCAGGGATTGTGCCAGGGGTCACTCCTTCATCTGGACGGATTTGCCAAATAGACTTAGGTCTGTCACGCCCCCCAGAGCTCCTCAGACAGAGATTCTTAAGGAATAAACCAAAAGATGAGATACGACCTGGGCTAGTAGGACCTAGGCACCATGGAGATAGGTTGGGGAGGCCCAGTCACAAAGACGTGGCCCAGGCGGGCTGTGAGATGGCTCTTCGCCTCTTTTCACAAACTTGAGAGCAGGATATTCTCCAAGTGTGGCCCCACCACAGCTGCGTGGACCTCACCTGGGAACTTGCTACAAATGCACATTCTCAGCCCTCACCCATACCTCCTGAATCACACAGCTGGGTGTGGGGCCCAGCAATGAGTGGTTTACACTGCCCCTGGGTGACACTGACATGCTCTGAGAACCACTGCTCTAAGCGGCACGTTCGTGTTGACTGCCGTGAAGACAGCTCACACCTTTAACAGTGTGCTTAATGTTGGCAGACGTGAGGTGGAAGCTGTGGGCGTCAAGAAATCTGGTTCAAGTCCTCCTCTTCCGTTTACCTCTGTGGGGCCTGGGAAAAGCACCGACCGCTTTGGGCTAGTTTCCTCATCTGTAAAAACGGTCATCATCATACAGCCCCTCCATGGTTTTTGTGGGGATAAAGTTAAATTGATGCCCTTAAAAGTACTGTGTTAACCCACAGTGTTTCATACAGAAGGTGGTGTCATGGTTTTCAATTTGCAGAAAGTTCAGGAAAAAATGATAGCTTTGGGGCCGGCCCGGTGGCTCAGGCGGTTAGAGCTCCGTGCTCCTAACTCCGAAGGCTGCCGGTTCGATTCCCACATGGGCCAGTGGGCTCTCAACCACAAGGCTGCCAGTTCAATTCCTTGAGTCCCGTAAGGGATCATGGGCAGCACCCCCTGCAACTAAGATTGAACACGGCACCTTGAGCTGAGCTGCCGCTGAGCTCCCAGATGGCTCAGTTGGTTGGAGCGTGTCCTCTCAACCACAAGGTTGCTGGTTTCGACTCCCACAAGGGATGGTGGGCTGTGCCCCCTGCAACTAGCAACGGCCACTGGACCTGGAGCTGAGCTGCGCCCTCCACAACTAAGACTGAAAGGACAACAACTTGACTTGGAAAAAAGTCCTGGAAGTACACACTGTTCCCCAATAAAGTCCTGTTCCTCTTCCCCAATAAAAGTTTTAAAAAACAAATGATAGCTTATATCCATTGAGCACTTACCATCTTCCAGACAGCAGTAAGTGATTCCTACGTATCATGTTATTCTCTTATTATCCCAGTTTTCACAAGAGAAAACTGAGGCTTCAAATTTAAATAACTTGGCAGGGCAGGACATGTAATCCAGCTCAGCTTCGTTCCATGGTGGCTTTGAAGTTTCATTGGGAGTCTGTGCTCTTAACCATTATGCGTTGTGCACCTTATCAACCTTGGTGAAACCATTGCCAGCGGGGCTTTCAAAAATACTGAGTTTTTGAGTCCACTCGCTTGAGGTGGGGCTTAGCCATTAATGTTTCTTTACAAGTACTCTGGTTATTTGCAATGTGTGGATAAGGTTGAAAAACACTGTGCCTTGCATATCTACCACCACTGTTATGTCTCGGAAGAGTTACTGGATATTCAGGGACACATAAGATCTAAGTATGTGACAGAGAGGTTTGGAAACCATGGGTACTCGATAAATGCTTATTAGATTTGTGAAATGAATTAAGTAATTTAAAAGTCACATTCAATGCCATTTTTATAATTCAAATAACAAACATTTATTTGAGGAAATGACAGTTGTGTTGAAGGACACAGGAAACTGAAGCAATATAATGTTCCCCAATTCTAGAATTCCTCCTTGTGAGGCCTAGGAGATAGGAAGAACTGGGCCTTTTCCTGTGTGAGAGGGACAAAAGCAGACCCCTGGGGGGGGGGGGGTTGAGTGATTTCCTTAAGTAGGGCTGTTTGGGGGTTGGTTTATATAGATGGGGGCAGGGGGATAATAATGTAGAGTTTGTACTTTGAGGTTTTAGGTAGAAAGGCAGCTTTGGAAACCATTGTGTCCTATCTGCTGATTTTTTTTTAGGTTGGTGCAAAAGTAATTGCAGTTTTTCCAATTATTTTTAACCTTTTAAACCGCAATTACTTTTGCACCAACCTAACAAAAGAATCAATTCAGGCCCTTTGTTAACTCCCTGGCAGACTGAGTGAGCACTTCCAAGTGCCATTTCCCTTCCCTCCTTTCTTTTAAAATCACCTTGAGCTGAAAGTGAGTCATGCAGGCGTCTTCCATTCCTAAGGAGTGGAAGAATGAGAGGCAGTGATGACACTCGTTACCTCCATTCTTTCTTCCAAGGGTCTGTAGAGTTAAAGGTAAAGGCACGTAAGTCCCAGGAGTACCATTTGGAGCTTTCCTGGGTGACAGCCTGGGGGAGCCACCTTCAGAACTTCCGGAGAGCTGGACTTCCGTTACCAAGATTCACCATCTTCCTCCCAAGTCCAGAGTAACAGTTGAGGCTCCACCATCTTCCTGTTCTAAACACAATAATCCCCCAATCCTGCCTAGACCACAGAACACTGCAGCCTTTGTACGTGCCCCATCGTAAAACCATTTTCCCATGACTTCCCGGATGGTAAACCCCTGCCTGGGTACCAGGGAAGGGAGCTTTCAGTTTTTAATGGACTGCAGCTGAAGCAAGTTCAAAAGTGCGAGGGCTGTAAACTTCAGAACAACTCTACAAATGCCGCACACCATGGCAGAATGATTCAGGAGGCCAAACTTTGCCTCATCAAGTCAGAGAATTTTCTGCAAATGAACTTTTCAAGAATTATGCCATCGTTGGCATTACAGTCTTGCACACACGCCTGTTCCCGATCAGTCACTGGAACTTATTTTGTAGTTAACCTCCATAAAGGACTGTGCGAGCCGGCGCAGGCCTGTCACACACACATTATTTAGAAGCCCTTATTATTATTTTATTGCCAGTCCTTGACAGCTGAGGAAAAGCCAAGCGCTTTAATCTTTTTTTCCCTTTAGTTTACAGTGTAAGAGCTGCATGTAAGATGGATTTGATTAATATGTAACAGAGATGCAATTCTCTGTAAAATGTTCTGTACTTTAGCACCCTGGAAAACAAACTGCATCACAATGGCTTAAATCTCAGTCCATTGTAGTATATAGACATCATAAATAATAGAGAGCAGGCAGATATTGCTGCAGGCTTCATCTGCATAACACATCTGAGCTCTCTATAATGTGTTCAACTTGTCACTTTTAGTACAGAAGAGAGGCCATAAAGCTAACAGCTGACTAACACACATCAGCCCTACTTCTACTTCCGGGGGGTGAATGCTCATTAAGCCATCTTAGCCCTGACTTTTAAAATCCATAACTCTTACAAATGTACAAAAGTTGCCACAAAAGATTAAGCGCATAATATATGTCAAAGTATAATTTTTCATGCGTCTCTCCCAACCACCACTCCTTGCGGCCGCCACCACACCAAAATCCTTGTTTCTTTTATAGCCCTTCCACTAGAGGAAAGAAAATAAAAAATCTGTGTTTTAGATAAAACCAAATGAAATACCGTCTTCTCAGCATTGAGAAGGGACTACGTAATTGCTTTTGAGTTGGGAGCCAATGAGCTGACCCCCGGAGTATTTAAACCTTTTTCCTTTTCCCTCTAAGACCAGCTCACAGAGAAATATGAAATCAATCACCCAGTTGGACTTTGCAGACAGGCCATTAGGTCAGTCCTAGTGGCTGTACCCATACCTGCCTCGGTTTCCTGGTTGCAAACGGGAAAGGGAGAAAGCCTGCCGCCCCCTTGCTGATGGGCCTGCAGACTGAGTCCAGTACTGTCCGGGCAGTTGCAAGTGACAGAGGTTTCAGAGTTTCCCTTGTGCTCTTCTGAGTGGTTTTCCTGTGTTTTAGAGCAGAGCTTGAAAACCTTAAGTATAATATGTCCTCTTTTGTAATGATGGTGGAGCCTTTTTAAAGGTATTTAGGCTGCCAGGCCAAAAAGCAAAGAAGAAAAAGATGTTTGTGCTCTAATTTGGAGCAGACAGAATCCCCTGGGATGCCTGTTGGAGGCATCCTTTTCTGGGGAGGCTATGACATGAACCGTACATGGACGTATATGTCTCATGACGTTCATCTCTTTAGAAAATATACTTGAAAACATTTTTCTTGGTGCCTGAAAGAAAAATAAATGGCTGGTGGTGGCCCAGATGGTAGGAAGACAGCTTAGGATGAAAGAAGAAATTTTTCCGAGTAGTCATAATTCTCTCAAGGGAAATAGAGCCCCAACTCTTGCCTAATTTTGACTAAGTTAAATGAAACTCTGGAAAATAAACTCACAGGGAAAGAAAAAAAAAAACCTGCATAAGGTAGAGGGACTGGCTTGCTTACCTAATAGAAATTGGAAGTGAACGCAGAAATCCCAGGATGTGCTAGAGTGACACACTGTTTACTTCTCTGATTAGTACACAACTAACTGTGTGTGTGTGTGCATGTGTGCGTGTGTGCATGCACGCATAAGAGACAGACCAGCTAACTGAGACATAGAGGCTTTCATTGATACCAGTGGTGAGGTGGGTGGGCACTGAAAGAAGGCTTGGTCCCCTTGGCTAGCTAGGAGTGTGGGCCTAGAACAGTAACACATTTTTCTGCAGCCACAAGGACAATTTGTTTTTGGAGAAAGTCATCATTAAGTTGTGATGTGGGCTGTAGCTCTGCTACCTCGGAATTTTGTAGGTGTGCACCAGGCAGGCCCTGCCGGCTCCGCTTCCCACTGCTGCATCTCGAGCTGTGGTCACTTCCTGC
Organism: Rhinolophus hipposideros; assembly: GCF_964194185.1. Lineage (NCBI taxonomy): Eukaryota > Metazoa > Chordata > Mammalia > Chiroptera > Rhinolophidae > Rhinolophus > Rhinolophus hipposideros. Next base: position 3,285,191 of record NC_138053.1, on the reverse strand, counting down.
CCCTGCTCCTCCCAGACCTTCTGTCTGCTCTCACCGCCTCCCTGTCCCGTGCAGCAGCCAGGGTGGCCCATCTTTCCCAGGCCTCCAGGCCGAGCATCCAAAGTCATCCATGAGTGATTTTGTATCATCCTCACTCAGGTAAGGAAGGGTGTCACTGCCCACTGCTCTTGGCTCCAGTCACAGCAGTCCATTTCCAGTCATACCCAGTACTTCCCCATCTCCATTCAAGCCGTCCTCCTGGCTCAGCACGTCTGTTACCTCGAATTGAAGTCCTGTCCCCATCCTTTTAAGATACACCACAAACCCTACCACCTCAGGAAGGTATACCAGACATCTGCTTGAAATGCATCTCTCCCATAAATCTGTTTTGATTATTTTATAAATAAATATAAACGTGAGCTTGAGGGCAGATCATTGGATTATCATGCTCCTCTATCCAGAGTCCACCATCACCCCAGATCCGTGTGAGGCCTCTCTCAATTTCCCCCATTATTTTGGTCCTCACCAGCTTGATATGTAACCTTGTCACATAGGTAGTGTTACCCTGTGGGTATGTGTGGCTCAGTCAAGTGGTCATGTGCTATAAATCTTAGTCCTGAGTCTTGTCACTCTACACCACATACATCTTTAGTATCTGTCCGGGCTGCTGGGGCACACGTGTTTGTTGCTTCTCGGTGCTGCCTAAGACCCATAACATGCACTCCCCTAGTAAAGGATACCTAAGGTTGCCTTCACCTTGTCCCAGGACAAACGCGACCACCACCGTCATCCCTGAAATGTGTCCGTGTACGAAACTCGGCCGTCGTCGCTCTGAGATACATCCCAGGAGGTACTACTGAGTCACAAAACAAATACAAATGGATTTCAGTACATATTGCTGACTGCTTTTCAGAAGTGCTCTGAATGTCGCCACCTGCCTACAGTGCAGAGTTCTCATCTCCAGAAGTCCTCGCCACTACTCGCTGTTATCCACATTTCTAGTGTTTGCCATTTGACAGTATAAAGTGTTGTCGTGATTGACCATTTTTCTGAGTTTCTGACTTCTTATTGATTTGCAATAGTTTTTTGTATATCCTAACTATGGGTCATTTGTTATTTTTAGACACTCAAATATCGTCTTCTAATCTGTATCTGTTAACTATCTGTAGTGACCTTTGTTAAAATATCCTTAATTTCTCTGTAACGACATGCATGTATTTTTTTGGTCTCACTTAAGTTCTGGAAGTTCTCGTTTAAGAAATCTTTTTCTGTCCCTAGTCTACAGATACTGTTCTACATTTTCTCTTATTAGCTTCATAGTTTTACTTTTCACTTTGAGGTCTTTAATTCATCCCATAAAACTTTGTACCATTTGCCAGAGTTCGTCTTGAATTTATCTCTGTCCATGTCCATGTCCAGTCAGATTTGAGTTCTTGGAAGCAAAGCTATGTTCACCATTGAAGACTCAACTTTGCCCCGCCTTAACCTGGCTGGCCCGCTTCCATGTGTCCATATTGATTACAGTCCTTCTGTCCACTTTCAGTGAAATAGGTTCCTTCCAGTGGGAGACTCTACTTGTCTAAGCTCAAGCCTTGTGCGCCCTGAGCCCCACCTCCCATCCCATTCTTCCTCCCCAGTGATCTCCTCTCTGGTAAGCTCTGTCTCCCTTTCAGCATAGAAATAGGCTTTTGTGTCTCCCACTAACACATGAAGATGTTCTCTCACCTGCTCTCCTAGCTCTTCTCCCTCAGGCTCTTTGTCCCCTAGCCCCATTCACTTGTCATGCTGTCGCAACAGCTGGCATTGTCTCTGCACTGCAGTGGCACTGACCAATCCTCACAGAGGTCTCAGTGACCTGCACTCGTCAGGCTTCCCCAGCTGACAGTTTCCTGCACTCATCACTGAAAGGCATTGGAAACTCTACAACTACCCTTCTGATTTTTTTTCTTTTTGTTTCCTTGTAACATTCTTTTCTCCTTATCTTGATTGTATCTAACAACTCCCCGATCTCCTTAAGTGACCTTTCAGATCCGTATACCTATAGCCAACACGCCATCTCCCCACCCCTGCTATGAATGTCCCTTGGGCACTTAAAATTAAAAGTGTGCCAGACTATTGTCCTATCTATTACCCTCTGTTGATTCTCTGTTTTAAATGACACCACCAGTGCCCTACGATGGGATCCTGGGAATTTTTCTCCAGAAAAATTTGTGTGCATCAATCACCTGGAGACTGCCTTTGAAATGCAAGGAAGTAAGTTTATTATCAAGTAATTATTGAAGGTATCATCTCTGAGCTCTCTCTCCCCAGCCCTGCCCAAACCTTTTTCTGCTCCTGTATTCCCACGCTCACAGTTCAGCCAGTTACCAAAGTCAGAAATCGAGAAATCTCTATGTGGTACCTCGGTTTTTGAACATAATCCATTTCGGAAGACCGTTGGAGTGCTGAAACGTTCGAAAGCCGAGGTGCGGTTTCCTCATCGAAACTAATGCAAAATGGATTAACTGTTCCAGACCTTTAAAATCAACCCCTACAACTGCAAATTTAGCATGAATTTTACTATCTAATGGTATCATAGATCCATAAAATTTATGGCATTCGTAAACCAAAATGCTCATCAACGGAGACGTCCGAAAACCAAGTGTACCACTGTCTGTACCACTGTACACTCTTCCTTGGCCAGGTGTTATGCATTTTACTTCTCAAAAGATTGCTCATTCTACCCTCTTCCTTTCTATAAAAACAGCCTCTGCGGTAGTAACTTCCTGACTGGTTTCACTGTCTCCACTGTCTTCTAACCCGATGATTCTCACCCTTACGTGTGCAGCAATCACCTGGAGAGTTTATTAAAACACAGGTCACTGGGCACCACCCTGGAGTTTCTCACTCATTTAATCTGGAGTGGAGCCTGAGAATTTGCCTTTGTCACCAATGCCCAGGTGGCACTGAGGCTGCCGGTGGCACAGCACTTGGAGAACCACTGCTTGCTTCCGCTGACCACACGTCCATCCACCCATGGACTCCTTCAGCAAGTAGGTATTGAGCAGCAGTGCCGGCAATGTTCCAGAGCTGTGATTCAGCAGGGAACAAAATAAAGTCACGCATGGAAAAGGGCGGGGGAGGCAGACAAAGAATAAATTAATGGATAATAGGATGGGTAGGTATCAATGCTAAGGGAAACCCAAGGAGGTTGAAGGGCTAGAAGAGTGAGGATGGGGAGAGGGTCGCTTTCTCTTCAGGAAGCATTTGAGCAGGTACGCAAAGAGAGAGCTTCAAACAGAGGTACTGCAGGTTCTTCTAGATAACACTGTCCTAACTGGGTCACTCCCCTTACAGAATAAAAGTCCGCCATGTCTGACTGTCCTTCTGGCTCTCTATGAACTGTCTCCCACTCACCATTCCACTCGTTCATTCCACACCGAGACTGCCCTGACCTCTCCCAGCTGGCTCTGCTGCCCTTTCCTGCTCCCGCCCACCACCCACTGTGCTGCTCCTCTCCTGGAGTGTCTTCCTGTTTGCCTCAGGTCCAGATGCTGTGACTTACTCAGGATTTGCTTAGTTGCCACCTCCTCCATGAAACTTTGCGCAGTTCTTCCACTTAAAATCTCTTCCTCCTCATTGCAGGAACATTTATCCCCAAAAGTATTACAGAACCGTATGACACGGCTCCCTTGTATATGGCTTGCCTGACTCAGTTCTGTATTCCAGTGACGGTGCATTGGACCTTGGTTGAATGGCAGGCAAAAAGCGTTTCTCTGCTCCTTGACCTCTCCCAGACTCAGGTCTCTTGTGCTTCCTAAATGCTGATGGTTTTAGTAATAACTAAGTGAGAAAGTCAAGGCCATGGCCTAAACTGGGGTCTTTGAATTGTCTCTAGATTTCTCTGGATGGTCCCAGCTTCCTCTGTGTGCCATTATCAAGATAATTGAGTTGGAAGTGGTAGCATCTCCTTCATCTTCCTTCCTTCAGGTTCACGAGCATTCTTCACCGAAAGGGAAGGACATTCATTGATTTCTTTTATCTTCCATTCAAATGAGGCTTTCGTGTGAATCACACCCCCATCCCCCCCAATATCATCCCTCATAACCGCCCTCATTTGTTAGGGGCCGGACAGGAAAAGGAGAGCAGCTAAAAGTGTTGAACCCCAGGATCTCACAGGTTCCTCTCTTCCCTCTTCCCCCTTCCCCTCCGAACATCTTGGACCTGGCATAATGACAGTTCAGGCGGGAGATGCCACGGGGGGCGTGAGGCAGATCCAATTGGAAGCTGCACCGCACTGAACGCTCCCCACGCTACCAGATGGTCTGCTGCCGCAACAGCCTTTCGGAATTAATAACTCTCCCTCCAGAGGGCCAGCTTCATTCAGGAACCGTTTCACATTTTCCAGCTAAGTGTGTTTTTTTCCCGTAGTGTTTTCTGCCCACTCTGTTCTGGGCAGGCCGTGGGGCCTGCTCACAGAGGCAGGAGAGAGGTCTCTTGCTCCCTCCACCTTTCTTTGCCTTTGGCTTCTGACAGTGCAGCTTTTAATCTAGAAATTATGGTAACTTGTATGTGCATTTTGAGAGTATATCATTGCTGCATTTAATTAACGGTTATTAGCGTTAGCGTACTGCGCTGTATTCTGTGTCACAAATCATCAAGTCTCCCAGAGCAGTTATAGCAATTAAGAACTCCATCACACCTTCTGTATAGTCATTTGGTACTTTTCCAGGTCTTTTCAAAACTGGAAATTACTAATCAAATCATTTCTGCTCTGTGCCTCAGTATCGTTTATTCCACTCCTAATGATGTGCGACTTTTTTTTCTTTGGCCGTTAACAGAAGCATCCGTGCGTCTAACCCATTTCACACCACCGTCATGCTTTAGCGAGGCGATAATGAACTTGCAGAAGAAATGCAGGCTTTGGTTCTCTTTTCAGGGCAGTGTCTTTCCTCTCCTGCTGTTGGGTGATTGAATTTTGAAACTGTAAAATGCATCGACAGACCTCCAAACCTGACTCGCCAGAACCACCGCCATCACAGTTTAGCTTCAATTCAGAGCTCAGTGCGACTCCTGCCTGATCAATTTGTCATCCCTCTAAATGGAAACTAATTACTTCCCAGGGAAAGATTGCAGGCAAATACCAGCCTTTGCATCAGCAGCCCTCTGCAGTGAGGTGAAGGCAGAATCCGCGGGGTTTCACCAAAGGGGCCATTTCCCTCTCTGCCGAAATACTGTCAGGAAGAATTTTTATTATTTAGAGCAGGCCTGAGCCTGCCATCACATCCACCAAGGTTAGACATCAAGAGTGTATCTCACTTAATAGGTCACCTGGATGGACCCGAGTCAAATGTCAGGGGCCATTCAACTGCCAGGTTTCCACACAGCCACCCTGGCAGGCTTCTGACAGTGTTTAGATGGGCATAAGCCAGCCCGCTGGCGGTGCGGCCCAGCACCTCTGGCCCCAAGGGGATTCTCTTTGTCCCCTTCCCCAGAACACTGCGCTGGAAGCCTCCCCGGAATGACTGACTTGCTGCCATCCGTGCAGCACCAGACAGCCTGTGCCCCTGACAGCTGTAGGCAGACAGACTCACACACAGTGCCAGAGCTGTGTGCCGTGCGAGGCCGCTGCTCCAGGCCTGCAGCAGTGCGACAGCCCTGGCTCGGGGCAGCAGGGCCGTGGCTCGGCCTGGTCCAGGCCCAACAGTCTGATCAGAGGAGGCTCTGCCAGTTGACTTCCTTTGCCCGTTCTGGAGGCTGTCTGCTCAGGCTGTGATGAGCTGTCAGGCTGGCTGAGTGGTTTGGGACTCGGGGCTGATCCCGCCGCCTCTGTGTCTGGGATGAGCTGCAAGGTCTTAGCCTGACCCTGGCCTTGTCCAGCCTTGGACAGTCTCCTAGAGAAGTCAGACAAGACCCAGGAGAGGGGTTTGTTTGGTTCAGCAGCCGATTGGATCCCCTACTATTTGACTTGGGTTCCATGTTGGGAATCATCTTCAGACCCCCTCATCGCCTTTTCCAATGATCCCTTCTACTTCAGAACAGAGACCATCGTCCTCGGTGCCAACACATCATAGTGAGGGACTCGAGGTGGCTGTGCAGGCCTGATGACCAGGCTACACCACTGAACTCCTCTGGGGCTTGGCTTGCTTCCCGCTGCGTCCATGGACCATGCTTCGATGAGGTCACCGTGAGAGGCCGTTCCAGCTCTTCATGTTTTCATCCATGCTTATGTTTGCTTTGAAATACAATAAAAAACCCAGAGAAGAAATTACCTCAGCTTGGCCAGCTCTGCTTTTAAGTGAGAAATAGTGATGGCTCCTTGAAAAATGATGCTGCCTTTAGAATGCCTTCTCCCTTATTCTCTCCACAAACTTAGGACAAGGCATTTGGGTCACAGCAAGTCTCTTCTCTTCTGTGGTGTGTTTCCTGGGACTTGCACTTTGACAGCAGGCAAGGACTACTGATTGGGAGGGAGGCCAACTTTCTTTTATCCTCCAGGTACCCTCTCCCACCAGCCCATCTGCCGCCTGCCCACCAGCCTCTCTTTCCCCCTTCCTATTCCCTGTTGTTAGGATGCTAGGAAATCAAGTGACGCTGACAATAGAAGGACTGTGCTGCCACATTGGGAATGAAACATTGGCCTCTTTTTGGAACTCAGATCATCTTATGTGCCCTAGCTACAAATAATGTGATGAAAATCAGGATTTGAGAAATCCATTGTACTTATTATTTCATCACAATTCAAACCACTGACCTACCAACAGTAGCCATTGAGGAAATGTCACCCCATGGACCAGTGTAGTGTGAGGAGACAAGAAATGGCTGAATGATAATTGCATGTGCATTGAGCACTGGTTAACCTGGAGCAAGCACTTACCTTGCTCTTGTCTCAGTTTTCTCATTTAATTGTGGAAATAATGATAGTACCGTACCTACCTCTTCTGGGCCTCTGGCAAGAGTTAAATGGATGAAAACACATGAAGAACCTAGAGTAGCTCCTGCTCTGTCCTCAGCCCAGTACGAATGGAGTTGCTGTTGTTACACTCACGTCATTGTAATCACGTCCACCAAACTACCACAGTTTCCTGCACTCCGTGATGCCCCCAGCTCCCTGTGTCACCTTCACCGAAGTATGTCTCTTCTCCAGACCTCAGGCTCCTCATCTGCAGCGTAAGGGCGGAGTTAGGGCTGAGCCTCGCAGCAGGTTCTCTCTTCTGACAGTTTCTGAAGTGCTGTGATGAGTTTGCAAGTTGCTGTTACGTGTGCATGTGCCCATGAGAGTTTTGTGACCTTGAATGGAATTTATACACTTAGATCATTGAGCATAGTAGAATGGTTAGATTAGCAATATGATAGACAAACTAGGAAATCATCGACACAAATGTGAGGAACTTTTGTAAAGAATCAATAGTAACTGTGCAAAAATGAGATTATTAAAACAATCCCACTGGATAAAAGATTAAAAGACTTCTTGCAGAAAATAGAGTTTAAATCTGTTTTGAAATTAGGACATACCTTTTCCTGTTAACCTTAATCTCTGAATATGTGTGTATGTTACAAAGAGAAGTCCATATGTCAAAGTGAGATGAATAAACATCGATTACATAGAAACATAAACAATGGTCTTCCAGATCACAGGGCTCAGCCATTACAACATTCATCTAAGAATGTCCCAGAAGGGATTTTTGTGAGTCACCAGAGATTATCTATCTGTGTGTCAGATTTCCCGTAGTTTAACAATGTGCCTCAGTTGTGTGGTGCCTGGTTTCTTAGCATGTTGTCAGTCAGAAATTTTTTAGGCACAAGTAACAGAACTAAAATGGCTTAAGCAATAGGGGGAGTTATTATTTCCAAAACAGGCTGTTTAAGTCAACTTGGTAACTATATTGGAGCACTGTATTGAATTTACCATTCTCTTAGCTTTTTCTTCTTACTTTCAAGATGACACTGCAATTATCAGTCACCCTTTCCTCAAAAAGTCACACTCACAGACAGGAAGCAAGAGTCAGGGGTTCCTCATGTACCACTCTTTTTATCAGGTGGAAATTCTTTTCCAGAAGCCCCACAACAAATATTCCTTAAGTCCCATTGTCTAGAACTGGGTCCTATTCCTGATCCTCAAATAATCACTGCAAAGTCCAATGGTATTTGCCTAGAACATGGCTGCAAGTCCCCAAACAAAATCTGGATTCAGCAAACTCAAAGGCTTTTGACTGGGGCAGCCAACAGGGTCTGTCTGAGACCTTAAAAGTCATTGGTTCTGACCTACCACTTTGTAGATGAGGAATCGGCCAGTGGTTTAACCTCTCTGAATCTCAAAGAACGTGAAGTAGTTAGTCGTAGATACAGAACTAGAATCTGTTTCCTCTTACTCTTACTCTCATCCCCACTCTAGTTTCTCCTGGCATGATTTTCCTTTTCAAATTCTCAACATCAAACAGATAATAGTTGCACATTTCGGTTGATTCTACTACCACTAATAACTATCTTGTCAACTGCTACCTAGAATGTTGTTTAAAAAGAAGAACTATGCACATTCACATCAAGATGCCCCTGTGTAGCTTCTGTGACCATTAACCAGCCATTTTATCAGATTCATTCTGCATGCAAAGCCAATGCACACGGAAGTCCTTATCCTCAAAAAGTTTCCAGTCTAGATAAGAAAACTCTTCCTGTACCCATGACAATTACACATAAATCAGTAGTTCCAGCTGATTGATAGACCAGCCTGGGTTCAAATCAGGGGAAGGAAGGATCGTGTTGGATGCGTGGCTGAGGTCTGAGGAAGGGGTTTCAACTAACAGAGAGGAGGGAGGAGTGGGATGAGGTAGTACCAATCACAACATTTATTGAGCACTCACTGTTTTCAAGACAAAGTTCTGAGCACTTGACATGTTTTAACTTATTTTGTCCTCTAAAAGCCACCCTATAAGATGGAGTTTGTTTTCTTATTACTTAAACTTTAAATGTAAGGATAATGAGATCTAAAGAGGTTAACCAGCTCACCAAAGCCATGCAGTTAGTAAATGGTTCTTCACTTGTGCTCAGCCTCGCTTAATGTGAGCAAACTAGATAAAAGATAGGGGAGTTCAAGGCTTTGTGAGGGGACTGCCTATATATTGATTTCGCTGAGGGGAGGATTTATAGCAAGATGTCATGGAGGTAAGGTAGGGAAAGTTTTCACTAAATTCAGAAGTGCTCAGAACTTGGCCGGGCCATCTGGATCCCAGAAAGCACTGGCGAACACATATAACACGAAGAACACACGCAACATTGAATATGGCTTCTCCCTCATACTTTTTCCCCTCCATTTTGGAAGTAAGGGATGTTTAAGTGTATCTATACGCAGTAAAGACGTCATCAGATTCTTGTGATCATATACTATATTGCACATGCCTTCGTAATTGCACACTGCCCTGATCCCGTGTGTATTACTGTGATCAGATGTTTATTGGGAAAGCTTCAAGGCCCATTTGCTTATGATTGACTGAGTGGTCTTACTTATGATTGACTGAGTGGACTGTCTTCAGTATATCTCCCAGTGTTTCACTGAGTAGGATTCAACATGGATGATAGTAGCCGGCGCTCTGAACCACCCCCATTTTGAGATGAATGCTGAAGGACTTGGTGACTCTGCAGTGACCATACGTAATTAAATCACAACACATTACCCCTGCCTTCTTCCTGCGCCTTTTTTTTTTTTTAGGGTTAAACAATTTATATCATTTAAATGTTAAAATGGGATTTACTTGGCAGCTAGAGGGAAGGGAATTGACATCGTCTAAACACAAAAGTTAATGAGTATAATAAGGTCTCAGGTCACCATTTCTGCTAAATATCAAGTACCCAAGTAAATATAAAAGGCTACACTGAGAGAGAGACATCCCCAATTGGAAAATGAGCCAACTCATAGAAAACTGGGGTAGCTCTGAATTTCAAGGATGGTTTTATTGGTGGTTATTTTCACTACTGTAAGCTAAAGGGAAACTATAGGTTACTCTTAGGTTTTCATATCTTTTTTGACTCTTGACAAAGGTGGGGTTTTTTGCTGGGTGATTGATTTTGTCTGGCTTGATATCCTTTTCCTGAGATCATTTCCTTTGTAGTATAGTTTCCTAGTATAGATTCCTTTTCGTAGTATAGGTTATATAACAACCTTTCCCTCTTACTAAATAAAATGGTTAAAATTTTAATAGTAACGTTCTCTCTCATACTTTTATATTTCCTCCTTGGAAATCTTACCACTCAGTGTATTTCAAATACCCTTGTAAATGACTTTTGAAAAAAAAATGCTTCACACTGAGGACCTGGGTTCTTGTCCTAATTCCAGTTGAGAGTTTGGGTGCAGTGTGTTAAGCTCTGACTCCCAGGCCCCTGCAGACTCCCCTTCCCTGAGTGGTCTCCCACCATTGCCAGTTCAAATCCTGTCCCTCTCTCAAGGCCCAGTTCAAATGCTACTTCCTGAAGCTCTCCTTGGTCTACTTCCTTTTCATTTCCCTCAAAGGGGCAATAATCCACCGACATTATTTCTTGTCCCCTGAAGTGCGCACTCCTTGAGGGCCAGAGTTGTATCTGTAGTACTTTCAGTTGTCTTTGTGCTCCAGAGTGCTCAGCACAGAGCTTGCCCACAATAAGCCCTCAGATGTGGAAAGGATGAATTAATGAATCAATCTTGAGATCATTGAATGTATTTATTTTTTTTAAATCACTGCTTTAAATCAATGGTTCTCAACCACGGTGTCGGGCCTACTGGGGCTTTGCAATCAGTTTTAACTATGTTGTAGTTATTTGTTATTAATGAGTGTTAGGGCTTGCAAATTTGCAAACTGTTTACTGTTTTTGTAAATTGGAATGATTCCCTTCAGTAATATCCTTTAATGATGATAAGAGGGCAGTGTTATTTAATTCGTCAATATGACTTTCTTCCTTGTGCTGTGATTTGTTTCTTGAATAGAAAAAAACGAGTTAGAATTAGAGTCAAGACCCAGGAAACTGTATGTAATCCACACCCTATTTTTCTCTGTACCAATGCTCATAATACACTAGAAATCACTGTTAATGGTTATGGAACTATGGAATTACTGTAGTGCTTTACTGTTCTGCAGGATTTGGGGGCATTGTCAAAATGAACATTATCTGTCAATTTGGAGGAAAGAATAACCATTACTCTAAACCAGGGTCAACAAACTCTTTCTATAAAGGTCCAGATAGTAAGCATCTGGGACTTTGAGAGGCAGTACTGTCTTTAGGCAGCTACCCATCGCTGCTAGTGTAATGCAGAAGCAGCCAAGGATGATTCATGAACGAATGGACGTCACTGTGTTCCAATAAAAACTTTATTTACAAAAACAGACATTGGGCAAGATTTGGCCTTCAGGTCTGCTCTAAGGCATAGAGTACACATGGGAGTGTAGATGATTCTGGTCACTTTTTAAAAATGGTATTAATCACATTCATTCTACTTCCTTTGTAAGGAGTTCCTGCAAAGAAAGAAAAATGAGGGGATAGTAAACTTGTTTACCTATTTACAAGAATGTACAGTATTATATATTGCAGGGTTAATGGTTGCTAGTCTTTGTCAGCATAAGAAATTAGATTAAATTCTGTTTATAATTTAAATACAGCTGCAGAGGGCAGTTCATTAAAGAAAGGTGAGTATGAGATGATAAAACACCTTGTCTGCCAAGAGGTTTGCTTTTGCAATATTATCCATGGCACATTATTTTCTGTCTTGGTAGTTTCTCTCAGTGGGATATTCAGGCTCTACCTTCCTGTTTGGCATTTTTGCTGATAATTACTTGAAAAATCGTCACTTCTTTTTTTAAATTACTGCATGGAGTAATAGCCTTTCTTCTTGATAGTCAAAAGGCCAATAAATGCAACCATATGAAGTAAACTTGAAACAGGGCCCCAAGTACCCTGCAGGTTGACTTGAAATAATTAGTCTCTGGAGTTTGGATACCTACAATGTGTGTCTTATAACTCGGATTCAGAAATGACTGTCACAGCCTGTGGTAGAAAACCATGCCAACAGCAGAGTCCCATGCACTTGGGACGTCACACACCCTAGCGTTATTTGTCAGTGCTTGTACAGGGACTCTGTCCCCTTCCTGGGCTTCTCTGCCCTTTGAGGTAGCAGCCCCCTCAAAGCTCAGGCCCTCTGCAGCACTCACTCTGACGGACAAGTGTTAACCCGCGCACTGGGTGTGACTGAACCCCTCTCCAGTGCAGGGCCAAGACCAGGTCCAGCTCCAGGGGCTCTTCTCAGTCTCATGCCAGGTCTCTCTGCGGTTGGTCAGCCCCAAGCTGCGGAGCTCCTAAGAAGGAGGCTGGCACCCCCACGTTTTCTTCACATCACAGGCATCTCATCTCCTCATGCTGATACCAGCTCAGCAACTGGCATCTCAATCGGCCCCTTGGTCCGACTAGGACTGCAGCCCTGTTATGTCAGCAAGTGATGGAACGTGGCTTAACAAATAGAGATCCTACCTTCAGTTACAAGAAGGCTAGAGATAGGTGACACTAAACATGACGTAGAGGCTCGGTGTTGTCAGAGAGGACCTAGGCACTCTCAGTCTTTCCACACTGCCAGTCTCAGTGTTTCGAGAATGAGCTCCCTCACAGAGGCAAGATGGCTGCCGATCCAAAGTGTGGCGTCGCATCCTCATGTGCGACCAACCGTGCCACGCAAGAAGGAAAAAAGGCGGATACAAATCAACGGCTTTTCCTTATGCTGTTCTCTTTCAGCAGGGGGTTGTGTTCCCAGAAGCCTCCGATGGTTTTCCCTGGGAGGCTTGCTAGCTGAAACAGCATCCCTTGCCTTCTAGTGCAGGGGAAGGAGTTGCTGTGGCTGGCCCAGACCAAGCACAGCCTCACAGTGTGGTATGGACACCTACCACCCCGATGGTTCTATTGGCAGAGAGGAAGGGGAGTGCCTGTTAGGTAAGCAGCCAGTTGTGTCTGCTGCACCTGACCTAACCCCCCAGTTGGTAGGTAGAGCACCTTTTGCTTTGACTCATGAATCAAAGCCTTGCCAAGAGTCTGGTATCCTTGGATAGTTCTCTGGAATTATGGCCAGCAAGTCTTTCCTGACTCCTGATCATTACCAGACATCTGGATTCCCCATTAGTGTGTTTGCTACCTGGCAGGACTTCATGATACCTTTTAGGATCTGAGCTTGCTGAGTCTTTTGGATACTATGTCTTCCCCACCCGGCAGACATTTTTTGGTCCTCTGCACACTGATCTATTCCTTCTGGGATGTGGATAAGCTACTTTGGGACTCTTAATGCATTACAGAAAAGTAATTTCATTTTTCATAGTAAAAATCATACAGTGTCTGCCTTTTGTCCCACCGCAGCACAAAAAGACACGAGCTGGTATTGTTTAATAGACTACTTTTAAGTAATAGATAAGATTCTGGAAACTCAAATACATTTGAAGTTTCCTCCTGTGACAATCTAATTTCATGGGATAGTTTAAAAGGTTATTTAATTCCATGACCTCAACTATTGGCTCTTGGTTTCTTTGATATTACATATATAAAACTGTAGGAAGTTGTTTAAGAACTCTAAGAATTAATTTAATCTGTGAGAAGCCAAATAGAGCTAATTCTTAAATACCTTGTATTTTTAGAGTTTGATAGTTTACAAAACACTTTCACACCTATTATAATACTTTGCATAACTTCTGTCCCCATGTTACAGATGAAGAACGAAGGTGACTTGGTCATGTCTTACCACTCTTCACATAGTTGGCACTGGGGCTGACCCTTCCGAGTCTATCTCTGAGACACTTTCCTTTTTGTGCTGCAGAAGTTCCAGTGTCCAGGGCATTATGCAGCAGGATTGAAGAAGGCCATTGCTATCCACAGATGGCCCAGCCAAGTTATCTGCTCCTTCCAACCTCCGGCACTCTGCCAGCCTTCATCGGAGATTTACTTTCTTTCCTTTGATGGAATTTCCACCGAGAAATAACAAATGCAAAAAAAGTAGGAATAAAGGTTCAGCTATAAGTGAACAAAACCTTAAACTTACAGTCGCTAGAAAAAGAGTTTCTTTCTCATGTAAATGTCTGGAAGTAAACAGGGCAGAGCCCTGTTCTTCAGAGCTTTCTGGGACCCCGTGTTCTAGATTTGTGCTGCATATGGCTCTCTTCTCATGGTCCAAAATGGAGCTCCAGCCAGACAATGACCTTTCCAGGCAGCAGGACAGGTCTAGGGGGAAGGGGCAAAGGGGAAAGAGGGCTAGGGACCAGGACCAAAAGTTGGGTGCCTAGAAACTGCCAGAATCCTGCCACCCAGCTGCTCTTAGCTTCAAGGAAGACTGGGAAATGTAGTTTTTGTTTTGGACTGCCACATGAGATAAAAATTCTAGTGCCATGGAAGAAATGGAGAAGAACAGTTAATAGGAGACTACCACAAGAGCTTGCAGAAAAACGTATGCAAAAGAAGCAAAAAACGTGGCCGGAAATTACATTAGGAAACCATAATGACTATAGTGGCATCCTCTGTGAAAGGCATCTGAAATTACTATTTATTCATTCATCCATTCATTCATTCAAAAGATACTTATTAAACACTGACTAGTTATCAGTCACTGGTGCAGGTACTAGTGATGTAACTGGGAAAAACATTGTGGTGAAGGCAAGAGGGGTTGCTCTTAGAATGGTCAAGGAAGGATGCTCTCAGCAGGTGAGAACGGCAGGTGAAGGATGTGAAGGACTGAGCCACAGTCACGTCTGGAGGCAGAAGTGTGCTGGGCAGAGGGCGCAGCAAGTGAAAAGGCAAATACGTGATGTGTCCAAGAGCCATGCAGACAGGCAAGAGCTGGAGCTGGGGCAGGGTCCGCCCAGGGAGCATGGAGGCATGGTGGGTGGCAAAGCCACGGTAGACCGATAGAGCCTGGCAGACCACAGGAAGGGGGCTGGAATTCATTGCCACTGTGATGGAAACTTACCAGACTCCATGTGCCTTTGAGCAGGAACATGGTAGGATTACATTGGATATGTAGGATTACGTTGGATATGCCCATCGTCGGACAACCCGATGTCGCAGATCTGTTGGGCTGCTCACGAAAGATCTCCTTAACACCCCAGGGTATTTGGCCATGCCTTCCTGCCAGTGACCCAACTTGGTTGTCACATCAGAACAAGTGACATTGTACCCTCGGGAGACTGTTCTGAATGACAACATTGGGGATGAGAAGCACCCCACCCATTTGCTGACTTTCCAGACCCAGATTTGTTCACGTCCTATAAACAGGTGTGTGTTTCGTGCTGGGACTAGGTTATATCTGTATTTTAAAAAATCAGAGAGAGACCCCCAGGAACGTTCTTAGGGATGAGACCATGGAGGCAGAATGCCACGCCTGGCTGATTACACCTCTCAAGGCCCCCACGGGTGTTTCCCCACCCCCTCTGATGGTTTCTCTGTGGCTTTCTGATGGCCTTCTGAGGTTTGCCCAAATGTCCCTTCTGGTTTTCGGATGTCAGGACAAAGCCCCGGGTGAGCAGGATGTGGTTGCCAGTGGGCGTTCATCGCAGACGTCCACAGTGTGTGGGGGCTGGAGTTAGCCTGCAGTCCTGCCGCCTGCCTACCCAGCCTTGCATGCTGAGGTGCATGGTGCAGAATGTGCCACCGAGATCTGTGCCGGATAGGCAGGGAGCGACTTCTTAGCGGAGTGAGCTGGAGAGTCTCTCTGGGATGCAAAACGCATGGCTTTGTATTCGCAGTGAAATATTTCGGTAGGGATCATTATGGAGATTGTTGTTACAGCAAGGCAGGCCTGATAAACAGAGGCAGAGCAGGGAAGGGAGGCACAAAGGAGGTAATAATATCTGATTAGCTAAGCAGCTGGATAACTGAAGGAGAATTTGTTAAAAACCTATCAAGACATCAAAGCTAGATGTGAGTTGTTCTGTCAGCCCAGGCCACTTGTGGAGGCATCTCTGGAATATTACCTAGTGCCTAATTCGCTGCTATTTTTTCCCCAGCTGCTGCTTCTTCGCTAGGGATCTGGGCTATGTAACCTAACCCGTAGCTGTCATCGGGCCCTGTTTCCATTCCCGTTGTGGTAAGGGATCCCGCCACGAAGTAGCTAAGTTGGTATTTCAGTCCTCCCAGCAGTACTTGGCCGTGTGTGAACGAGGAACCTTGTGTCTCTGGGGACAGATGGGAAGGAACTCGAGAACTTGATCTCCTCGAGGCCCTTGGAGGATTGCTTCCACCGAGCCCCGGATTTTGCAAGTGACTCGTTTCCCAGTGTGTGACACATCCCAGCCTCTTTGGTTTTCTTTGCCCCCTTAGCACAGATATGTTTGAGGCATCATACTTTGCCCAACAGAGGAAGAGGGGCTTGGGGAACCATGAAAGGCAATTTTCCTTTGAATATCCACTTCTGCTAACGCAGAGATGAGAGTGGTGAGACTGTAATGCATCTTCCGTTCACCACGGCTCTCCCGGTCCCCCAGTCGCCCCGGATGGTTGAAAACTAAGTAAGCTCCGTCAGTGCCTACCACGGACATGGCAGAGCTCCTTTGGAAAGTAGGGCGACAGGCACTTGAGGGAATGTCTCGGCCTCCCGCCTGAGGATTGTCCTGTTGGCGGAGATCCTGCGGATCTGTCTAGGGCCCCGGGGGCACCTGTGCTAGTGGTGAAAGCCTTCCCGCCTCCCGTCTGTCACCCCAAAACATCCCCTTGCACATGCATTCCTGCTCAGAGGAAGTAGGTACCAGGTCTCTTCAGATAAGGGCTTCAAAGCTCTGCTGCCACCTTGATGCCGGCTGCGGCCTCCTACAGGAGCCTTTGATCCACCTCTCTGCTGAATCCAGCCGCTCACGGGCTGATCACTTTGAACCCAGGGCCAGCAGCCCCTCTGTAACTCTCTCGGAGTTACCTCTCACAACCAAGGCTGGGGAGGCGGTGTCTTTTTATCTTCCCTAAGTTGTGAGGGGTGCTTGCTTCAATGTTATCCTATGGGATTCTTAAGAACGCCCTGGCAGATGCTTCAGGGCTGAAAGGCAAAGAATTGCAAACGAGAGCCCAGTGTCTGGGCAGCTTCCTCCACAGTTTAGTATGGATAAACCACATGCAGATAGAAAATGGGAAGAAAAGGAAATTCATCGTGAGGCTGCGTCTTTTCTTACTTGGGGTGCAAGGGGAGTAAAGAAATCTGTCATGGATAAAATCCAACTTTAATGACAATCGGAGGCCCTGAAGCACAGACATATTGCAGAGCTAATGTATTATTTTGTTTTTGTTTATTCTGCAGAAATGGGGAAATTTCATTTTTTAGTAGAATTACAAGCTCCCCTTTTATTATTCACAGGCCCTAACACGCGTGGCCGCCGGAGCCAGGGAGCTCTCAGCAATTTTAATACCAGCTTCTTTGCGAATCTAAACTGGTTTTCCAGCCTGCTCCCTGGTGGCTGCGGGGTTGTCACTGTGCTGTTGTACATCCCCAAAGCTTCGGGGACATCTGGCTGAGGTGTGTTCAGGGCAGACCAGGTCCCTTGTTGTCACTGACCGCAGGGCAAAGGGTGGGATTCCTGGGGATTCTCAGTGGGAGGTAGGCATGGATGAGGAGGAAGGTTCACGGTCAGGTTTGCTAGTGGTCTTCTTGGAGGATTTGCTCCCCGGCCACCCTTATATCCCCTCCTCTAATTCCCGAGCACTTGCTGATGTCACTCTCAAGACATGCCCATTGGACTCATGTGGAAAGCTTTGAAAGCCCTGGCCCTGGGCCCCTCTCACAATCTGATCTCACTGGCCTGGGCACTAAGATTCTTACACTCTCCGCCTCCGTCTAGGTGATTCCATGTCAGCACAGGTTTACACCCTCGTCGTTTCCCACTTCAGGGTGCGGGTGGAAAGCGCATGGCTCCTTAGGTTGCAGAGCTTTGTCACTCTTGCTGGGGAGGGAAGGTAGCCCAGCGCCCTGCCTTTGTGGAGGCGGTGTGAGAACAAACAAACCGACCGACATCTACGATGCTGCCCAATAGTGCTCAGTGCTAGGAGACAGATACCGGGGGATGGCAAGCGGCAGGAGACGGTGGCCATGCAGTGCCCAGGCGGGACCTGGCTTTTCACAGCGCAGCACCTGTGGAGAGTGCTTGGTGGTTCCTAGGTGTCGCCCTTCCTGCCACGTCACTCCAGGTACGTGAGCGGTCAGTGCGATGTCTTGCCAAAGAGGTCAGAAGCTCCCCAAAGACAGGCCCCAGGCTCTGTGCTGCCACCCTGGCCGGTGGCTGTGTGTGTGGTGCATGTGGAGCTTGCTCCGTGCAGTTTCTCAGCGAGCTCAGACTCAGAGACAGGGGGTGGTGCCGTGTGTCACGACCCAGGACAGCGGATTGCTGTGAATCCCCTGCAGCCCCTCAGGCACTGTTCAAAGCACAAGGAGGAAATGGTAGGAAGCCTCACCTCTTCCCTTACGCCCTACTCCACAGCTGCCTTAGTTTCTTCTACTCATGTCCACACCGCCATTAGCATTCCCCACAGGAGGGCACCAGGCTAATGCATCCTCTCCTGTGTCCTCACGGGTGAAGCAGGCATTGGGTTTTTCACCCTGCTTTGCATTGGAGGGAGCTGGGACCTTGCCATGTGATTACTTGTTCCTGTCACGCCCGGCTGCACAGCAGGTATGTGGAAAAGTCTTTCCTCTTAGCCTGCAGTATTCTCTTTCCTTGAGGGATCCCGATCCCGCATGCCTGTGGAAGGCCTACTGTGTGCCAAAGACTGGCATCGAATCATTAAATCGCTGTTCCCCATATCATTCTCTGCCTCCTCTCCTGCCTAACCCATTCTCTACACAGGACTCACCGGCATTTTAAACAAAAAGGAGAAACCAAGTCAAGGCATCTTCCTGCTTGAACTGTCCAGAGGTTTCCCAACAATCTTGAATAAAGTCCAGACTCTGCCCACATGGCTGTAGCTCCTGCCGGCCCCTGCTACCTCCAGTCTCTCCAGTCTCCAGTCTCTCCCGCCCTTTCTCCTTACATTCCAGCCACACTTTCTGTTTCTGAGCCAAGACAGACTCCGTCCCTCTGCTCAGAAAGCTTTCCCTGAGGCTCATTCTCCATACTTGTGGAGACATGGTCCCTTGTCATACTTCTGCTCAAGTAGCACCTGGTCACTCCCCTGACCATCCCTGCCTCAGTTTGCACTGATGACACAGCCTACAGTCTGCAGTTGCCTTGCTTGTATATTTGTTTAGTTGTACAAAGAGTGGACTCTCTCTGTTCTTACTCTGAGCTGCTGTTTGACCCCAGGTCAGCTGGCACTCTGGTGTGCCACCTCATAATCTGACAGGGGAACTAAAACAAGACAGAAGTAAGTGAAAAGCCAGGCAGAATGTAGGATGTTCCAGAAGAGACGCACAAAGTCTGCTTGATGGCGCCTGCAGCCGCCTCCTCCAGGAAAGCATTTCTGGGATGGGCTTTGCAGAGTGGGTTGTCCCCGAATGGAATTACTTTGCAGGGACCAGAGGAAGGCATGCATTGGAAAATGCTTACGCGAAGGTGGAAGTAGAGAACGTCCAGGAAGACTTGGGAATTGAATAGGGAATGGTTCGTTTTGCTGGCCCTTGGAGCAGAAGGAGGGAGGCAGAGGGAGGAGGTCCTGAAGGGCAGACACATTTCCGGGAAGGACTCATCTTGGTTGGAGCTACAGTTCTACCGCTGATGACTTTGTAACCTTGGGCATCTTCCTTCACTTCATCCATGAAGTGGGAACAATGATATCTTCTCTTTGGTGAGAATCAAATGAGACATTGCTCTGTCTGCATCAAGAAGTGGATAAATGTTGGCGTGGAGCGGTTTTCATCTGCGAGGCCGGGGATCTGCACCCAGGCTGGCTGCAGAGCCTTAACCCTTAGGTGAGGCGTGCGACTGGCCTCCAGCATCTGCTGGCTGACCTTTCCTGTCGTTAACACATGGAGTCTAACAACCACTCAGAAAGCCAGTCCCATCACTACAAATAACAGCTTCAGTTCTTGGGGGGAAAGGTTGGACGCTTCTCTTGCAGTTCCACCGAGCATTTGCCAGAACCAGATTGAAAGCGAGAGCAGACCATTGGGAGGTGGACACCTGAGCAGGAGACGTGGGCCCCTCCCACGTGCCCAAGCAGCTCACTGACACAGCTGCCTTTTGAAAGCTGGCCCGAGTGGGAAGGGCTGCATTGCTCTCCCAGCCCACCCCACAGCAGAATGCTGTGTGTTCATTGCTGAGGGGTGAGGGTGGGGGGGAGCTTGCGCAGCTGGGTGCTGGGGGCTGGGTACCAGCCTCCTTAGAAATGTGGGTAGGCTCTAAGATAAGCTTTCTCCTAGGGCAGGCAGCATCGCCCAGCCCAGAGCCAAGCTGTGGACACGGGTCCTAGAGAGGCAGAACAATCTTGAAGGAAGGAAAGAGAAATCCTAATTACTGCCTCAGAAACAGTCCTCATTTCCAAACCCAGCAGGTCACCTGGCAGATAATGTGTGGCCGTGATTCATTAGAAAGCTGTAATCCCCAATGTTACAGCAAGAGCTGTAGCTGCATTTCAGGGCTGGGAGAGAGAAACAGGACTTCATAAATCACTCCTCTGGCACCGCTGCCTGCATATCTAAGCCTGTAGCCATTTATCCCAAATGAAGAAATAATAATGTCGTTTTCCACCAGCCTTTTCCTGGGAGAAAGTTCTATGATGGAGAAGGTAGGCAGGTGTTTCTAAACTCTTTCTGGACTGTACTTTGGTGAGAGATGGGTGTAAGCAAGCTGTTTCCCAGCTCTGCCTCTCCTCTCCCTTGCCTGCCCACAGCAGGGCAGGGACTTAGCGGTCAAACGGAGTAAAGGATAAGGCCTTAGACAGGGCTTTCCACTTCGTCAGTTTGTTAGTTTGGATAAAGTAAATTGACATCAGTTTTTTTCCCCAAATATTGAGTCGTGAGCCTCGTTATGGAAGATGAGATTGCTGGCTTTTGCTACTACTCGCTTCTCTCTGCTACTTAACCTCTAGTAATTTTCAAACAAGTATCCTCATTTGACAGCTAGAGGATAGTAAGTTCTATGGAACAATATAAGGCTTTTTTCAGAATATCTGGAGGTTCTATATATCCATTAGGATAAAGTCAGCTCCTATTGCAAGTGGAACCTAAAATAAATAGAGGCTTAAATATCGATACCTATTTCTCATCCATCTGACAGTCTTCACATGGATATTCTGATTGGCACATGCCTTTTCTCCGTGCAGTGATTCAGGGACCCAGCTCTTTTTGTCTTGTGACTTTGCCATTTTCTAAACCTCCTTCTTTTCTACATCTACCCGGCCAAGGAAAAAGAGACCCAGTTTGACACATATCTTCTCTGCTTATGGACCATTGCCAAGAACTAGTCATGTGGCTTTAACAAGTTGCAAAGGACCTGGGCATGGCCAAGAAATGTAGTCCTTTGCTAGACAATTGCTTAACTGGAACAACTCTGTGCTATAGAAGAAGGGTCATGAGTTTGGGAGGTAATTAGTGGATAATCATTATTCATTGCCACATCTCATAGAGAATGGCACCATTTTACCAGTAGAGATGCATGGTCTTGGCTTAAGTCTCTTTGTCAATTGTGGGACTGGGACTTGAACTCAAATTTACGCAAGCTGTTGTTTTTTTATTTTGTTTTGTTGTTGTTGTTGTTGTTGTTGTTGTTTTGGACTGCACTGAGGTAGAAATTGTTGTGTTGGAGGGTAAATGGACGGGGAGCCAGCTAAAGCAAGACAGACTGACATTCTATCTTTACTGACGTTTTTGGTTCATGCAGTAGACTAGATCTCAAAAATCTCTCTTCTGATTACGAGAAATCAAAAACCCCTTGATGCTTATTGTCTTTTCATAATTCTAGACCTGACTTTTCCCTTCAGTCATTGTACTTGTACCTGGAAAGCTAACACACAGTTTTATGTCAAATTATTATTTAGCTGACCATTTAATAAATAGCCATAAAAACCTGTATTTAGGGCGGCCATTCATGCTGCACTTGCCCTGGAGTAAATGACAGCTGTGGGACTCCATGTGGTATTTTGTGTTGCTGTTGAACTTATAAACTGATGAAACCTTCTAATTTCTCTCCCTTTGTAGTTCTCTCCGTGTCTGAGCAGCTGTATTGAAGTTTGTCAAGCATAGCCATTAGCTTTCACATGTAAAGATAGCCTTTTTATATTCAAATTTTAATAGTATGTTATTTAATCATTAGGCTGTTTACTAAGTGTGTATTTGAGGCCATTGTTCTTTCTGAATGCCTGATCGCCAAAGGAAAACATTTGAAAACAAACGCTTTGTTCCAGAAACTGGTTTCCAGTAGTGGGAGAGAGCTACAAGCTTTCCTGCTGGGAACGCTTTGCACTTGGAGTTTGGGAGGCGGTCAGTGGTAGGTTGAGGGGAAGACATGGATGTGCTTCTGGAACCCCTGGTCCCACATGGAAGCCTAGCCAAGGATACATTGGACCACATGAAATTGCTGATATTCAACCATGTTTGTCCTTCAAAACAGCAGTTTCGTTGGATTCAAACTACCACTAAACTGGGTTTCTGCTGAGGCTTTTGTCCCGTTTTTCCCACCACTTCTGATGTACCAAGGCCTCTGACCCAGTCATGTAAGGGTCTTGTAGAATCAGCAGAATCACGGATCTCTGATGTGGTGACAGACCCAGCTGCAGAAGCACTCGATACGGTGTGAATGCAGGCCCATAACAGCATAGTTTGACCCACGTGCCAGGATAGTGTGGCTGACAGAGGAGAATCAGTGCCAAGAATTGCCCCACAGAGGGCACATGGCATCTCAACAGAAGCTGCTGACAAGAGGGAGAGGCCTTGGTTGACAAAAGGTGCCAGGAAGAGCATTTCACTAGAAATCAATCGGGGAGGCAGCACTGACAGCTGGTTGAGAACATAGGACCCTGGAATCAGGTTCAAATCCTAGATCTACCTCTTACTGGCTGTGTGAGCTTAGGCAAGTTACTCAACTTCTCTGGGCACCAGTTTCCTCATCTGCAGAATGAGGATAATAATAATAGTATGACAGCTCACTGACAGAATTAAATGTGTTAATATGTGTAAAGTGTTTAGCTCCATGCCTGCACCATACTAAGTCATTGCTGTTTTTATGCAGAGCTCTGAGGCATAGAATATGTTTGATGAGCAGTGAGAATTTAGCCTGATGTATTGGGAGTGAAGGAGAAGTAGGTTCTGGAAGATGAGATTTAGATCACAAGACAGACAGTGATTTGGGTATGGTTCCCACCACTGGAAGAATCCCACGAGTTGGTCAGCCACCCCCATCTGTCCCTCAAACCCCCTCCCCCACCTAGAGAATGGTGCTCAGAGTCAAGAAAGTCCTCAGACCCCCTGGCTTTGTTTTCTGTCCCATTACCTACCTTTCTGTGCTTTCTTCTGCCCCTCTTTCTGTTTTAAAATCTGTAGTCCTTTTATTTTTATTATTTTTATTTTTTTTAATTGGGGGTGGGGGTATGGCAAGAGAGATTCTTCCTTTTTTTTTTCTTTTAAACTTTTATTTAAGTGTATTTTTTTAGGACCCATCAGCTCCAAGTCAACTAGTTGTTTCAATCTAGTTTTGGAGGGTGCAGCTCATAGTCGCCCATATGGGGATTGAACCAGCAACCTTGTTGTTAAGAGCAGTGTGCTGTAAGCAACTGAGCTGTCTGGCCGTCCCAAGTCTTTTTACTTATGGGAAATGGACATGTTTTCTCATCATACTTTTTTTTTTGTATGTGTAGAGCTATGGGAAACTTCTGCACACTTTCAAAGATACCTAGAGCATTTTTCCCTTCCAGTTGGGTGTGTGCCAGGAGGGCAGTCAGAACCCATCAGCACCCCTCCTTTGCAAATCTGTTTCTGCTGTGGTCTTTTTGATGGTGCGAGGTATATCCTGGGGCCGGCTGTGTTCCTGGGAGGCAGGAGCTTTCACAGGAGGGTTAACTCAGCAGCGGGAGAGCAGCGCTCTGGTAACCTCAGAAAGAATAGGAAATGACGTTCTGAAAGGGAGCAGGGACCAGCGTGCTTTTGCTTTTGCTGTGCTCCAGTACCATCTTCTCAAAAAAAAAAGTTACCCGCCCCCCCCAACGCCTTCCCACAACACACCTTGTACTAAATACATTTTTCAGACCTGACTTTGTGCAAACACAGTGTTGTTCTGCAAGCATTAAAAGGCAATTTAGTGCTCAGAGGATTAAAAGCTCATGTTAAATTGAAGACTGCACTTGGCATAAACATTAAAAATTGACAGAACACCCTGCACATTAACTGCACCAGGGCTTCGTAATTAGCATTTAAAAGTAAAACATCGTTTCCTTACTGTTTTCTACTTACTCACTTATAATGCATTTATTATAATACAGATATGAGCAGGAGGCTTTCTACTATCATCAGCGAATGAAAAATGTACCTGTGCTGAGAAAGAAGCCAGGGTTTATTAATCCAGCCTAAAGAGCAAAACCGATAACGAAGCCCCTCAGTGTGCTTGTTTGAAAGCCTGGCCTTTCCCTTTGGAAGAGGGGCACGAGGCCCCCGAGAAAACACCTTCATGTTTCTTTTCCTTGTTTAGCCTTTCTCTAACAAATACTGGGCAGAAAATCCAGTCAGGCTTAGGTCAGGCACAAGCTGGTGTCTAGAATCGATGAGCTGGCAGGTCACCCAGGTAATGGGGCAAGAGTGCGTTAGTCCTTTGCTGAGGCTCCTTCAAAACTCTGGGAAGACTAGAATCCAATTTTCCAATTTGAAGTGCAGTTCTGCTGACTTCACACAGATGGCTGAGTTTGTAAATGAGGACACCTGTTCCCGACACCTTTGGGCTCCTGCTTATATTTTGGGTTTCGTATTTCACATGATCCAATTTGTAAATCTGAATGCAGCCCAAATCCTATCTCACTTTCTCCCTCCTGGTGCATTCCAAATGTGGCGCCACAGCTGGTTTTGCTCGCACTCCCGCCTCTGCCCCCTCGCAGTAGTTCTCCAGTGTGCATGTGCCGCAGTCACTGGGGCTCACTCAACTGCAGATGTGACTGAGCAGGTCCACAGTGGGCCCGAGACGGCCTTCCTGACGCATGCCCAGGGGGTACACGTGCTGCGGTCCCTGGATGAAACCGGAGCAGCAGGGCTGTACAGAGACTCTGAAATCAGTGTTCAATTGTTGAATTCGGAGCATCAGAGGCGGAGGACCCTCGGAGAGTGCCAGGCCCCTGTGGAGATTACACATGTAACCCATGGAGATTACAAAGATAACCAGACACATTTCTTGCCCTTAATGACTTTATTCTAGAAATGTCTGAGAACTCGTTATCTTTCTCTGGCTTCTCCTACTGGACCTCATTTGCATTATGATTGAGAACACCTTTCTTGATATTATCTAGAGCCCCTGACAGGCGTGTTCTGCTTGTAGCAGACCTTCCTGGCTGTCCCCAAGTGACCTCACATTCCCTGGCCAGGCCACTAAGTTTATCAGGTTAGCCAGTTGGCAGGACAAATATAATTTCTGGGCTGCAAGGCCAGTCTGGGTGAAAGTATGACATCAGGGTGTTAAAAGCGGAGGAGAATTCTGAAAATAGATTTCACTCTTGTCAGAACAGTGCCAGGGCTGGCCCTAACCATGGAACTCCTCAACCCTGGAGGATTTGGGCAGCGAAGCCCGCTTCTCTTGGGGTGGGGGTTGGAGAGCAGCTCAGGAGACAGGAGGGCTCCTCCCAGAGCCAGGTCCCCAAGGAACTAATTTGGCACCTGCTCTGTGGCAATCTCTTGAAGACAAAGAGAGAAGAGAGGAGACTCTAGTACAGAGGTGGGAATATTCTGATACAAGCAGGCCCCTTGTGTTTTCTTTTCATCATTTTAATGATTTTTTAAATTCCAGAAATGTATTCATGCCCCTGCATGACTGGAAAATGCTCCTCTCTCACAAAGAGCCATGGGCTAAAAACACACCCTAAGAGCAGTCAGGAGCGAGGCTCGCTGTCTGAGCGGGGAGGACATGAGCCAGTCTGGCAGCTAAGCCTGGCAGGGCCTAGAGGGCGGCGACGTGGGGTTTGCAGGTTCGTTAATTACCATAGTGTTTTTATGGGAAGAGCCTTGGCTATGTTTGTGGGAACAGAACCCAGGTTTTAATTACATCCCTTCTGGTTATTCAGATTATGTACTTCTAAGGATCTTGTTTCTCTGGCTTTCGTGTACTCTACAGAAGAGTTCAACAGAGAAAATGCCTGGGCACGGTTTACACAGATAGAGGAGTAGAGAGTTTTAGAGCTGAAAGGGACTTCATATACCTAGTCCAGCCCCCTCAATTTGTAGATGAGAGAACTGAGGCTCAGGGAAATGTAAGTGACTTGCCCAAGGTCACACAACTAGGTCTAAAACCTAGAGACTGAGAGCCCCTGAATCTCTCTGTGGCCTGCAGATAATTTTTTTTCTTTACAGATTCTTAATAAAGGTCGCAATCAGAAGTAGATAGTCTCTTGTCCCTCCTTTGAGTGATGAGGTCATTTCATAAAGAGCGGTAATAACAGCATTTTCTATGTGATTCTTACTGGATTCTTCTCCGATACAAGAATACCAAGGACGTATCAGCACTGTCCTGGGCAGGAGAGCAAGCACGAGTCGCAGACTCTAATACACACACGACGCCTCCCATGCACCTTAATGGGGGATGTCCCTTCTTGAAGCGAAGCGGGGAGAGAGGGGTACAGGGCACTTCAGAACTGGAAATGGAAAATGAGTACGGGTTGCACCCCTGTAGAGTGGCCAAGGGGAGCCTTGTCGTTTACGTTTCTACAAAACACAGGTTTGGAGCTAAACCAAGTAGCATTCACTGTAGGTGTGCCTTGAGTGTGTGTCCTCCCTGCCAGGAGACGATTTCCTGCCCTCTCTATCCTCTTCGTTATTGTCTGAGGACCTCCTCTTACAAACACTTATTTAATAATGGCACTTGGCTGTTTAATATTTTATTTCATTTCTATTTTATGGTATTTTTAATTGAACCCTGTTTTAATTGCCTTCTCAGCACACCAAGAGCCTGGGTGAGGAAGGAGGGCTTTATAAAATGAAACGATGATTGTTATTACTTCCTTTCTTTCTGCTCTGTCTCAATCAAATTATAATTGATTCCGTCCACATAGAAGCCCTGATCCTCATGTGCGTGTGTCAGAAAACAGCATGTGTTGAGTACGAAGGCTGAAAATTGTAATCTAAATGAGAATAAGATTTGTCACCTTTATTATCAAGTGAGGAAAGGAAATTGGGCTGAGTTCTTGCTGTCAAGTTGAGCCACCAAAGCAGAGGGAAGCCTTTCAGACCCATCCACCCAGAGTACTTGATTCCTGGCTACACAGCCCATGGGTTGACAAGGTTTCACAGAACCGAGAGCTAGAAGTGACCCGGGAGAGACACTGGGTCCCTCCCGGGAGAGACACTCCCCTGTGTCCAGGCACAGCCCAGGGCAGACCCAGTTTATCATGTACATGCTTGGCTGTGGCCTCCATAAATCAGGACACTACCTTTGGAGCTTTTCAGACTCTCAGGGGTGGTTATTGAGTTGCCCTTAGGATACGAGGATAAACAGCCTCATTCCCTTAAACTTCTGTCCTCCTCTACCCTCTGCAACTCCAGTGCTATTAAAAAAATGTTTGACCTATTTATTTCATGCCCCACCATTGATTGCAGAGTGATTGCAGCCACCCTGAAGGGCCTTCGTAGAGAATCAGAAACAAATCGGCTCACACAGAGATGACGTGTGGCCTTGCTGGGTCTACTTCTTTCCCAGCTGGGTGTTCAGCAGGCAGCTGTTTATCAGGCTTCAGAAAATGACTTCGATGTGATGGACAAAGGGAAAGATTGTCAATCCTGGTAACTGAGTGAAGGGAAGCATTATCCCTTGAAAGGATGGCCCTGGCCCTTAGTAATATCTCCCTCTCCTTGGGACTTGCTAAATAGAGTTCCTTATTTCGAAGGCAATGCAAATATTTGAGTTCCTACTATGTACGGTGAACTGGACTAGGCACTGCAGGTCAAGCAAGACAAATAAAATCGTCTTCTTTTCCTATTTCCCTTTATTTCGGCAAAGATACCAGCATATTTCAAGGCTCTGCTTTCCACCAAACCATGTACCCAGCCCCTTCCAGGCATCCTGGAATGTAGCAAGTAATCACCCCTCAACCCCCCGCCCCCCATGACTGAAAAGGGACCTGCATTCAAAGAGCTTAAATACCTTTTTCAAGATCTGGACGGCTTTGGTGGGGCAGAGGTGACGTTTGAAAGCCAGCCTCTGTCTCACCTGGCCCTTAGTCTTGTCCACCTGAAAGGAAGTACCAGATGGAGTGGGAATGTAAAATGGGCCTGGCCTTGATTTGCGTGAAAAGAGACAGGGGAAGACACTCAGCTGGGAAGAGACAGTCAGTATATGGGAAGTATCCCAACCGGCTGAGAAGCTGAATGGAAGCCATGACAGTGAGGGTGGAAGGGAGAAAATGAGGAAAGGCATGGGAAAGAGAGGATTTGGTGAACTGGGTTTGGAATGAGGGTGGGAGGATGGACAGCGTGAGACCACTGACAGCCCCCAGGAAATGCAGATGAGTTCATTTTCAGAAATGTTGATTTTTGAAATGCTGGTGGGGCATTCAGTGTCATCACCCAACAAACGAGTTGCAAATATGGGTCTGAAATGCAGAAGAAATAGGAAAACTGAAGCTTTGGGAGTTATCTGCTTAGAAATTATGGTAGAAGCTTGGGAACTGGTAAAAGCGTCTCCTCCTTCCTTCTTTCTAGACACTGAAGGGAGACCTTGAAGAATTAAAGAATAAGAGAACCAAGAGAAGGCACTGTCACTTGACGAAATAAGAGGACAGTAATTGTTCATTGTCATTACAGGAAGAGGAGAAGCAGCAACTTCTGCAGACACAGAGAGGGCCATTGGATTTGTTCATTAGGAGACCTTGCCCAGAGCCCATATGAGCTAAAGGCCAGTGTCACTCCTTTGTTTTGGTGGCACAGCTTTAGGGAAGGTGAAGAGGGAACAATCACCGACTTACTGCAAAGAGTGAGACTCGTGATTTTTAAAAGCAGAAGGACAGAGGAAACTCCCATACTAGTGAAAACAGCCCTATTCTGGTATTTCTAGAACAGTAAGATCAAAAATGAGATGGGAGCTCAGCTGGCAGTTGTAGCCCCGCCTCACAGAAGGGCAGTTGCTTGATTGGGTCAGTCTAGCCAAGAAACTCAGGTGATCGTATTAATCAGACTCTAGGGAGACTGATTAAATTATAACAAATTTTTCTGTTTACAATGAGTATAACCACCAACCCAACCAGAATGACTTATGTGCACTAGTTGGAACATTTACTCCTGAAAGATAATCCCAAAGGAAGCCAGATTACTATAATCAGGAGGTCACTTGGGGAACTGGGAATATAAAAGCAGGTGGTGTAGACAGAATGGTCCATTCCCTCCGGTGTGAACACCAGTAGTGTACAATGACTTCTGCTATTACACCTCTTGCTCTTTATTATACTTTTTGATTATATCTATTTTCCAGGGCTGGACTGTGGGCTCTCTGAGTACAGGGTCTATGTCTCATTTATCTTTGTGCCCTGGTGCAAGGCAGTCTGTGTTTGTCATATTTTAGACACTGAGTAGCTGTTTATTGGCTGGAGAGAGGGAGGGAGGAAAGGAGGGGCAGATGGGCGGATGTTCAGACAGAAGATCGCGTGGAAAGTTGGGTGGATAAGACAGATGTGAGTCAATTTGTGCTTCCTTAATGCTAATCACATTTAGGTCATGACTCCCTGAGTTTACATTCAAGTCACTTGGGTTGAATTGGGGTCATCTTAGACCTCTTCAGCCATGAATTGATGGACAGTTTCTTGGGCTATTGCTGCAGTTGGCCGATCTCAATCTTTATATTTTAATTATTTTTTTTATTGGGGAATGTTGGGAAACTGTTTTTCCAGGACTCATCAGCTCCATGTCAAGTCTTTGTTTTCAATCTAGTTGTGGAGGGCGCAGCTCACTGGCCTATATGGGAATCGAACCAGCGACCTTGGTGTTATGAGCTCTAACCAGTGAGCCAACTGGCCACCCCAATATTTTAATTACTTTTAATTGTAACTTTTCTCTTCTAAAGTAACCTTCCCTCAGGTTCAGGGACATCTCTTTGAACACAGCAATGATAGTAACACCCAACCTTTTGGCATATAAATATATACCAAAGTTATCTAATTTATATACATATAATGTACTCCAGATTCCCTTTGGAGTTGATGTAGTGCTTTTTAAATATGTAGATATTTTTAAATGCAATCCTCCTCATAGAAACTCCTAGAGGGGCTGGTATTACATAGCCCGCTTGACTGCTAAGGCCTAGAACAGAGAAGTGACAGGCAGTCAGAGTGCAGCCCAGGACTTCTGATACCAAGGCCATGTTTGCTGAGCCCTAACACGGCTCGTGCCCCCACAGGTGACTTGGGTTGCAAAGGGCCTGCTCATTTGTTCTCTTGATCCATTTTCCTTGTGATTAAAATCTTAGTTAACAAATGTGGAGCAGTTTACAAAAAGGCCAGGTTTCTTCAAGGAGGTTTTCCATTGTTTAGAGACTTTCTAGTTGATTTTTTCTAAAGCCAAAAGTCTGTTGCCTTTCCTCCAAGGTTTTTCCTCAGTTATGTTTCCACCCTTGTGCTGAAACTCCTCCTCCTTTGAAGCCCATTACTATCCAGTTAGCACAGTGCTGGGTGAGTGGGTGAGGGAGGTGGTGAAGGTAGGAAGAAGTTTGTTTCCCCCCATTGTTGATTGTGTGCAGTAATTTTTGCCCGAGTATGGATCTCTTATGCTCCCAGTCTGGCCAGTCCCAACCGCTCAGACATTAGTGAAAATGCCTCCATAAACTCTTAGTTGTCCTTTTCCTTCTTTATCCTTTTGTTGTCTGAGCTTTCTGTCGCAAGAATAAGTACATCCATCTAATCACAGGCCCCGGAAGATGGCATCGCAGTTGAGTGCCTTAGAAGAGGAGTGAGATGGTTTTGTTTTGTCTTATTTGAGGAGGTGCGGGGTGCGGGGAGGAGTTGAGGCATATAGCCCAGAAGCTCATCTCTTAGAGTGGTTTACTGCTAGAGAAGACCTCTCTAAATTCTGTTTTCAGGCTCAGTGACTCCAGAAAATATTGGCAAGCCTTTGCATGATCTTGAAAACAAAGGACAGAGGAGAACCTTTCTTTGCCATCAGACTGCTTTCCCTCAGCGGTCATCTTCTGTAGCTCTCAGGCGAGAATCCCCATGAAAGGA
Source organism: Rhinolophus hipposideros (assembly GCF_964194185.1). Taxonomy (NCBI): domain Eukaryota; kingdom Metazoa; phylum Chordata; class Mammalia; order Chiroptera; family Rhinolophidae; genus Rhinolophus; species Rhinolophus hipposideros. The sequence continues at coordinate 3,253,946 of NC_138053.1, read as the reverse complement.
CGTGTTCATGCCCTTTCAGTCTGCGATAAAGCTGGAAGGCCTTTGCATTTCTGCTTTACAAGTCCTTGCCTCTCTGAGTGAAAAGAAACAACGTGTGTTGCTCACATCTCCCAATGCAGAAATTAACTAATAAAAGATATTAGGAATATCAGGTCTACTTTTATTAGACCAAACAGGTACATTGACTTGGTTCCCCCCAGAGTGACCCAAGACAGATTTGCTTCCCATGACTCCCCTCCACTCCTCAGAAAAAGCACACACACACGTTCCCTTTTACAAATATCTCAGTAATAAGAATCCACTCAGAGTTAAGAATCCACTTTCAAGTGATAAACAAGGAAATGGGGGGCAGGGGTTATCTCAGGTCTTTAGGAGCAAAATACATTACAGTCTGGGTTTTAAATAGTTGTGTGGTACCACTTCTGATGTGGTTCTTCCTGGCAGTCATTGTGAGAGCTACCACACAGTTCTAGAACACCTATACATACATTACCTCTTAGGGAATGGGGTACATCTCTGTTTCCTTCTGCTCCCCAGATACAAAGTCTCCCTTCCCTAGAATTAACAGTAGGAGGAAGTGTTTCTGTGTATCGGGTGCCTACTGTATGCCCACACGTGTGTCACAGAAAGATGATCTAATCTTTATAGCGAATAGATGCTGTGAGCCACATCCTACAGATAGGATCCTGCAGAGATTAAAGATCTCATGTAATCAACCTAGCCGTGATGAGGTGGGATGGGGACTTGAAGCTGATCTGCCCCACACCAGAGCCCAGGCTCTTTCCCCTGCACCATGTGACCTGACATCATGGCCGCCGTCCCACAGGCCCCTTGGTTGCTTCCAGCTCCCGTCTGTGGCTGTTCCTGTGCCTGAGAAGGAGGGGGTGCCTGAGAAAGGGATGTGCACGCATCAGTTAAAATAGAGTCCTAGCTAGTAGCTTTTTGTCTTGCCCTCGTAATCACAAATGTTCATTTCTCTTTCTCTCTTTTTTCCTTCTTCTCAGAGATGATGACTGACAGATTAATATATGTCTAACTACATGTCTCAGAAATCAAAAGGAAGATGCTGTCAGAATCACTTGTCAGAAAATGAGATTAGGCGCACTTGTCGTTGGCTGAGGATTGCAGTCTTTCAGAGATAAGGTTTCATTTAATGAGGGTAAAAAGCCTCTTTTTTTAAAAAAAAGAAGAGGGAGCGAGGGAGTGAAGGTGGGGAAGAGGAGACAGAGTGATGATTCTTTTTTCTGGTGTCAGCCAAGTGTTTTATCACCTAACGTGATCCCGGGGCACCTGGTAGCCCCTAATAATGGCAGCCTTGCCTTCTTCACTTCCTCTGCTCCGTAGCCACTTCACACGCAGCCGTTGTGACCTGCTTCTACAAAAGTCTCTTTGGAAGCTGAACCTCCTTTGCCTGTGGGAAGAGGGAGCTAAGCATGTACTGTAGATTTAAAAGCAGGCTCAAGAAAGCATGCGCTAGAAAGGAAATGTATGGTCACATTCCCCAACAAACCATAAAGAACCCACCATGGATTTCAGTGAGATACTGAGCTTGTCTGACAAGTGAAGGGTAACTAATGAGGAACAGAGCTGGATCCCATTGCAACCAATTGTGTTTTGTTATGGAAAATATTTATCAATTCTTTTGCATGTGTTGATTCTCTCAAAAGTGACTTAGTAAGAGCTGCCAGTATGTGACTTGATACACCTGCTGTACCCCACGATGCAGATTGTCAGTTTTTATCCTGTTAAGTGCGCCCTGCACCTCAGGTGTGGCCTATTTCAAATTAATCCCGCCACCCATCATGGAAACAGCCTCTGAAATGAACTACTCTATTATGGAGAACGCCCATGACAAAGCAGAAAATCCATGTTTAAGACCTGTTTGTTCCGGTTATCTACTCCAAATCCTCGTGGTGTAAAGCAACAGCCCCTTTATTATGCTCACAAAGTTAATGGGTCAGGATTTTGCACAGGCACAGCAGGAACGGCTTGTCTCTGCTCTAGGATGTCTGGGTGACTTGAGTGGCCAGGCCAGAATTACCTGAGATGTCTTCCTTCATGTGTCCCACACCTGGGCGGGGTGACTCAAGGCTGAGCTTGCCTGGGACCGCCCACCTCAGCACCCCCACAAAGGCCCTTTCCATGGATTGGCTATTTCGCTGAATGGCAGCTGGGTTCTGGGAGGAGTTTCCTGAAGGGGCACTTTCAGAAAGCAAGCACTCCATGAGATGCGGGCAGAAGCGAGCAGCAAGGCGTCTTCTGTCCTTGCCTTGGAATGGGGCCAGTGCTGCATGCTCACCAGACTCAAGGGAAGGGATGTAGACACACTTCTAGACGGGAGAATGTCACAGGATGTGCAGCCATGTTTTAAAACTACCATAATTCTATTAAGGGTTCTTTCCACTCGTGCTTTCATTTACTTCCCAACGACAAAATGGTCTGTGAATGTAAAGGATGTAATATTTGGATTCTTTACTTCTCATTTGGCATAATGAATACTCTTTGCTTAAAAAAACATATATATGGGATGAAGTGTGTGTGTGTGTGTGTGTGTGTGTGTGTGTGTGTGTGTGTGTGTATTCTCCCTGCATCTCAGGTGTGGCGTAGGTAGGTAGGTAGGTAGGTAGATTAGATAGATAGACAGACAGACAGACAGACAGCAGACAGACAGACGAAGAAAGAGGGGGAGGGAGGGAGATAGAGGAAGGAAGGAAGGTAGTTAAATTGTACATGCTGGTTTGAAGGGTGCTGTCCATATTTACTGCCCTCTACTGCAAACAACTGAAAACAGACTCATAGCCTAAATGTTCACTTTTCTATTTCTTTCCGGTCCTTTTCCATTACACTTCTCAAAAATAGTCTGTTTACTGCCTCCATTTTCCTACCACTTTGTGTACTGACTAACTTTTCATGTGTCATCTGTCTTCTACTTCATTCTCCTCCAGTCTGTCTGTCTTCTCAGCCCTTGTCCTATGAGACCTCTGAGGCATCTGCCATTTTGGAGTTCCCCTCCTTCTGGAAATCTGCCCTTCCTTGGTTCTACAGTGATGCTTTCTTAATCCCCCTTTCACATCCCTCTCTTTGTGGTCCTTCCCTGACCCAGTGAGAGGAGTGCTGTGTGGGTTTTGTCCTTGGCTCTGTTTCTCCGCACTCCACAGTGTTGCCTTGGCTGTCATAGCCCCTCATCTCCTGGCAGAGGACACCCTCGGCTGTCCCCAGCTCAGCGCCCTCTCCTGTGGCCAGTCCTGGATTTCTGATTACTGCTGGGCCTTTCTCACAGTTCTTTAGAGTCATCTTGTCCACAGCAGTTTCTTTATTTTCCCCTGCCAGCCCGTCCTGCTTCAGTGTCCCTGATTTTAACTAGTTGCTCAAGCTCTAAATCTCAGCATCTCCCCACTTTATCTTGCTTCCTTGCCTCTCCGGTATTTTTTCTCACCTTGCCTATTCTTACTTTACCGCCTCAACTGCCTTCTCCTGTTGCATGAACCTCTTCTCCCAGGTCACTGTTCTGGACGCCTCCCAGGGCCACTATCATGTTCTGCCTTCTAGTTCTAGCATTTGTCTTCTCTCCTAAATTCTAAGTTCCCTAAGGGCAGTTAACAGGCATTGTTAATTTTCTTTTTTCTTTTTTTTTTGGCCCATAGTCCATACTCAGTAAAAGTATCCTTCATTACTGACGGAATGAATGGCTTTTAGTGTACTATGCAAGAATGGATCATATACAGGCCACAAGGGAAGTTAAGGAAAGGTTTTGATGAGATGAAGAGGCTAACATGGCCAAATGTATGTTCAGATCTTGCCTTCCCTATCAAGTCTCCTTCAAAGTGGTACCTGAGGGAGCAAGGGACCGAAGGAACAATAATCACGGTGATCATAATATATCTACCAAGTGCTTACTCAGTACTACTGTGCTAGGGACTGTTCTAACTAATTTAACAACTCTGAGGTAGGTACATTATACTGTCCATATACTTTCCATTATATAGATGAGAAAACAATTGCACAAAAGCCAAATATTACTTTACTGTTAGTGGCGTGAATGCCCAATACCCCCAAACAAGCTTCTTTGCAATCTGTGCTAGTATAAGTGTCTTTGCCTGCCCACCCCCCCTCCACCCCCACTCTCCCCCCTGCCCCGCCCACGTGAAAGCAGGTCCTCTCCTTTTCACCCAGGCCAATTTTACTACTGATGGACCACCAAGCCCAGAGAAACTTCCAGAGGCCCCTAGCTGAGTTTAGTCCTCACAAGTTCTAGAAGCAAAAAGAAGAACAAAGCGTGTGGATTTTTTAAACACACATGTGGTTGTTCAATATGCAGGGACCCTGTCCACCAGTAAACAAGGCCCAAGGTCTTACATGCTCACCACTTAGATTATCACCCATGAAGAAAGCCCTAGAAGGAAAGTTGAGAGAGTCTGCCTTCCCTCCACACCAACACAATCTGAGTAGATCAATGAATGGATACCACACAGTATGTGTGTCTTAATACAATTCAACACTAGGAAGAGATAAAGGTGGCAAAATGTAACCAGTCAAGGTATATAAATAAAGGGTTTGGCGTGTTATTCACACCAGCATTTCATCTTTACTATACATTTGAGATTTTTCAAAATGGAAACTTGGGAAACATTTTAAGAGTGCATAATAAACGTAAATCTAAGGGTGGGAGTAAACAATGAATACAGAAGGAAGTGGTCTGAAGCCAGGAATTTTCTGGCCTATCAAATGGGAATTGCCAAGGGAGAAGGAAGGAGGTGGAATCTGAGACATATGGCGCTTCTTAGGGGGACACTCAGCCTGCCCGACAGGCCAATTGAAAACTAAATCTTACTCTGGATCCCGCAGCCTTTAATATGACCCAAACTTTCCATTACCAAATTCTGGGGATTTAAATCCTGATACTGTGTGCTTCAATCTGGAATCTGTCTCATCAGTTAAAGATCTATCCTATTGAGGCCACATGTGTCTGTGCAATAAGTTCTTTTCAAGCCAAACTTTCATGTTAAAAAAAAAAGTCCTAAGAGGAAATACATGTGGTCCTCTTCCCCTTCAAGCCCAGTTCAGGCTATTTATTGTTTTATTTGATTGTTGAGAAGTCAAAAATGACTAAATTGGTTCCCAATGTGGCCCGCATATGGCCTTGGCTAGGGATGGTCTGATTCAGACAAAGCCCAGCTTTGAATTTAGCAGCATTCTGATTTGTGTGTGTGTGTTGGGGGGGAGTTGAGGGAGGATATGTGTATTTTTTTCCCTTTTCTTTCTGAAGTCCTTCCCCTGTGGATTTCAGATTAAAGAGTGCATGATGACACATTTACCCTTTTGGTTTTGCTTTTAAAATTCAAAGCTGACAAATGTGTTTAATGGGCTTGTGGTACCAAGTGACAGAGGCACAGAGCTTGAGAGGCTCACATGTGTATTGACTGTTTTGATGAGCAAGTTAAAGTGTACTTACCAATTGGAAGGATTAAATGCAAACCATAGGACACTTCTGACTTTACATTGATTTATCAGGAAATTCCGGTGACGGGGGCGGGGGCAGGGGGGAAGAGGGGTCGAAAAAGTGAGTCAACCAGTATGCCCTACTTAGAAATTAATAACGTGAACTCCAAGAAAAAGGAAAGAGGAAAATGTTATTTCCTAACCCAGTGACTGTCTTCTGTGTATAATCTAGATGGTAGATCTTCAGAACCACAAGAGCTTATGTATGGGAAAGAGTGGTGATAGACTGTTCGTCCCGACCTTCGCTATCTGCATGATGACACAAAGGCTTGGTGACTTACCCAGAGCCAGACTGTGGGGACCGGGCCTGATCTAAGCCCACGTCTCTGGATTTTGCTCACCTGGCCCAGTACTCTTTCAGTGCCTTGTCATCCCTGTCATGATCTGCGATAGCCTGGCGACCAGGTTTTAAAACTCACCGTGGCCTGCTGCCAGCGAGGCTCAGGTCACTCTCTAATCGTCCTATAGGTCAGTCATTTGTACTCCTTTTCCTGGCCGTATGGTGTATCGCCAAACCCAGCCAGTCATTTCACAAATGCATGTTGTCAGCTGTAAGTGAGCACTGCTAACAGAGAAAATCCATCACCACTAGTGCAAATGGAAAACCAGCTCAGCACACACAGACTCCCAGAATGTTGTTTGTAGCTCGATCTTTGTATAAGAAGGACAACATCATAAATTGTTTTAAAAAGCTACCAGCCAACAACTGTTTTCAGCAGCTTGCCCTCCCTTCTCCAGGAAAACGCATTGCTAGGAAAAGAGATTGCATTCTTTACCAGCAGCACAAAGGAAAGGCTTGTTACTTATAGGCGAGTGGCTATCTGAAAGCCTGGCTACAATTTTCCTGTTGTACTAACACTTGTAATTAAATCCGTCAGCTCCCTCTAAGATTCTGTATAAATACCAGATGCTCACTAAATTTTTTTTCTCCTGTTGAATATGAAAAGTTGTAACCTCACAGTAGAGGCACTTCAAAGGAGGTGCAAACCTGGGTGAGAGTGAGCCTCTGAAGGGCCAGACTTGCACCCCCGTGAATTTCTCGGCCACCACACTTAGCCCCCACGGCCCCTCCCTGTCTCTTGCCTCACTGGTGGATGTTAAGTTAACTTCAGGAGCAGATGGCTCTGAGCGGGGGTGCAGGGACCGGTGAATCCGCAGGCCTGGTGGGGCGGGATGGGGGCAGCATGTGAGAGAAGGAGGAAAGGCCATGCCTTTGGCTCCCTGGCAGGCACAACCTGCTTTTCATGTGGTATTGATGTGCTCCCACCAGCTGTCACTTAAGTCATGCAGTTGATCTCCTGGGGATCAGAGGAGGAAATTTGGGATGGCTCTGGGCAAATCCACCCTCTCTACTGGGGTGAGAAAATCCGCTTCTAGCACAGGTACTCCTGCGGGGATCAGATACATTTTTTTTTGTTGTTCTTCCCTATACAAAGACATGTAACTTTTTGTCCCAGAGGTGATGGTGTTTCAACAGCAGACACAGCATCCAGCAACCATCTTGGGTCCTCCAGAACTGAACGTAGTTGCTTAGAGTCATGACCTGAGCAGAAAGCTAAGAGTGTTGAATCAGGAAAGAGCATGAGCATACCTGCTGTTTACATTTTGTTGTGGGGAGTGTAGGTTTCTTGTCATTTGTAATGCAAAACCTGGGAAAGGGTGCTCTGCCTCTTCCCAGCTCAGTGCTGGCAGATTCATTTTGGTTTACTTTGTGTATGTGAATTTACTTAAAAATATTTTTCTTAAAACTGTTATTAGCAAAATATTCATATCATATGGGCAGCCCCCAACCCTCCTTAGTTATAGACTGTCCCTGGCTTTGTGTTTTCCCCCATTGGTTTTGTAGGGCAGCGTGCCACATAGGAGGTCCATCACGGAAGGTTTTAGGCAAGCCTGGAGGTCGCTCCTGAATGTGTAAGGATGGAGGAGGAAGTGAGGAGAGACGCATGGAGCCCCTGCCCGCCACCTCAGCTACTTTCTGTTTCTATTTGAAACCAAAATCACAGAAGAGCTGTCAGATGGCAGCTGTGCATTTGGTGGAAATGAGAATTCCAGATTTTATGCTAATTCGGTTTCAGGTTCCTTTGAACCTGCAGTTTCATGAAGCTGTGCTTAAAACAGCAATCTGTTTTAGATAAAAGAAGGGATTACTAACGACTTGTTAGTTTTGCAAACATTCACAGTCTCCGAAAGGAAAGGGGCGATCAGATTTATTCTTTCATTAACATTGTCAAGTTTTCTTCTAAGTTATCAAGGAGAGAACTTTTCCTTATTTTGGCAAAGATTTTTCTTATTTCTGGATGTTTTGGTTGCCGTGATTTATCTTTAGTTCAGTGGTCTTCGTTCTCTAACTTCAAGGTCCTTGTCATTCCCTTGCAAAGGCAAGAAAGCAAAAAGGTGATGCTCATGGTTGTCTCTCTCCCTGGCATTTGTTCACCTGCTTCCTTCTTCTGAATGTTGGCGCTGATCGAGATGGATGTTACCTATCGCTTTGTAACAAGCTACCAATTTAATAGCTTAAACACCACAATTACTTATTTGCTCTCACATGTTTTCAGTTTGGCCAGGGCCCTGTAGAGACAGTCTCTCTCTGTTCCACACAGCATCCGCTCAGGCAAGCCCCTGGGGCTGAAGGAGCCTACCCAGGATATAGTAGTTCTCAGGACCGGCAAGTTGTTACTGGCTTTGCCTAGGAACACGCTAGCTCTTTTGTCCCCAGGCCATAAGTGGCCTCCATGCTGGCCTGCTTGGGCTTCCTCACAACATGGTGGCAGGTTCCAAGAGGAGGGAAGCACAAGTTGCCAGGCCTTCTCAATACCTAAACTCTGAAATTCCAGAACATCACTTCCGCCATGTTCTATTGGTTGAAACAATTACAGGTCCAGACCAGGTTCCAGGGTACAGGAGATATGCTCCACCTTCTCATGGAGGAATGACAGGCACATGCAGGATTTTTGGAGGCCACATTTAGAGAATAGCTGCCACAATAGTTGGTGTGGTATTTTAATTAGTAATCAGTTCTCAAGAGAATTTATATGTGCTCTGTAGTTAACCTTATGATGATGGGTTTCTATAATCTGTGAAATGCTAAACTGGTGGCAGTTTGTGGAAAGGACTTTATAGTTGAGATTATTTTTGAGATAATGCCGTCATTGTCTTCTGTTTTAGTTGGCAGAGGTATGGTCGTTTATTCATTAACTCATTGGTCTGACCGCTGTTTATCGGTCATCCATTACCTATGAGGCCTACGAGTGCTGCGCTAGATGGTAAGAGAAATGGCAATATTGTGTGGGTAGGGTGAGGGCACAGTCCTAGACCTCGAGTGATTGCATCTTTGCTCCTCAAAGCAGTGTGCTGTTCCCACTAAGGAAACGTGTGCTCCTAAAGGAATCACAGTGTCCAGAGGTAAGCCAAGAAACAGGTAATACATGTCAGACATTTTCTTGGATAGATTTTCCTAAGGAAACCTTCAAGATCCGTTGTGTTTAGAGCAGAAGAAGAAATTGCTAGTGTCATTAATTTGCAACAGAGGTCTATAAATGGAGATTCTACAGGAGCAGAGAGTAGTTAGCAGGTCTTTGTAGGCGTTCGGGCTTGTGCTTACCCTTCGTATCAGCAGTATATGACCAGAGCATTTGGCGTGTGCATGCCAGCTGACCATTTGCAAAGTGTGCTCAATTGCTTCATACAGCCACAAAGACGAAGGCTATTGGAATGGTCATGTTAGAGTTTACCACTTCCTTCTAATAGTATGGAAGGGAGCGACAGGGAGAGAGAACTAAGACCAAAACAAGGGTGAATGCTTTCAGGAAAGCTAAACCAAGGGAATTCTTTGACATTTTAGCTGCCCACCTAGTACCCCAGCAACTGTATGATTCACCAAAACAGTAGAAGCAAATGATTCATTCTTGCCCAACAAAAATTTCTGCAAGTAAATATTTGGACCATCAGGATACTCTGTAATAAGGCTAAAATGAAAGTACAAAAGCTTTGTTAGGTCCATGTGTACTAGTATAGATGGAGGAGTAGAATTTCCAGTGCCCTAAAGCTTATTAATACTTTCAGGTACCATGTCTCCAGGACAAGATAGCAAACCCTTTGAGGGAAAGTTGTAGGGAAAGCTGTGCTGACAGGCAGTTGGTCACGATTTCTTGTTACTTTTCCCCATTACCTTAATATGAATGTCAGTGATGTTTGAAATGATAAAACCTATGAAGGTAAACTAGTCACATGTTCTAGTAGTATTCACACAGCTTAAACATCACTTTACCATACTTTGGATCTTGAAACTGCTCGACATTTTAGCTCTCAGAATTTGTTTTCACTTCGATCTGGAACGGAAATATTTCAGCCGTGAGAGTATGTGAAATTGCAGGTTTGGCCGAGGGAGAGCGACATCAAGACTCACCCAGTAGCGGGGATGGTGACACATGGGCTGGCCACTGTTAGGACGGGGCTGTCATCCTGACTCCCCGCTTCCAAAGGGCGTTCCTCTACCCTCTGCATCAATTGCCTCGTCTGCAATGTGAAGGAGAACAGCAGTTATTCTGTTTACCTCACAGGGTTGATGTAAGAGCAGATGACATAATAATTGTAAACATTTTGGAAAAATATATGTTACTGTAGGCACACACGGTAGCACCCTTATGAAAGGCTGAATCTTAGAACCAGTAAAAGGCATCATGGTGTATAATTTATGGCCCCTGCTCTTTTCCTGGTCTAGGGCTCACTAGTTTGTTGCTTCCTCCCTCCCTTCCATTTGAAGGCACTGAAATGAATGTGAGAATCACACTTGGAGCCTGACCCAGACGAAAAATAGCAACAGTCTTTCCCTGGGACTGACTGAAGCTAGAAATGAGGGCCCTCCAATCAGATACAGAAAAACATTTTCCCTCCATGCAAAATTTAACTGAAATTATGATACTGTACCTGGTAGGACTTGTTTAATGGCGGAGATGGTTGGGGGCCAAGGAAGGTAATATCTCACTGTTGATAGGAGTCATTCAAGCACGCGCCTGAGGAGGATGCAGGGTGGCTTCCCAGGCCCCCGCTCTCTCCCGTCAGCTGGTGAACATTTTAGGGAGCTCCCTCTGTCCGACGTGGCCACAATGCTTCTCACATGGAGAATTGGAAAGCACGGTGAGTGCCCCAGCAGCCCCAGTTTCCCACAGCAGCCCTTTCGACAGGGCCACTTAGTGCGTCTTAGTTGAAACACAGACAGCTGCACTCCGACCAGTGACGATAGGGGCAGCCCTCCTTGTGGGGCCCCTTTCCCAAGGCTGTAGCTCTTATTTACATAGCCCTGTATCCTGAGTGGGCCCCAGCCCCACCATCTCCCCCACTCAGTCCTCCTTCCTTCAGCCTTACAGCCCATCCGGCCAGCAGAGAGGATGGCAAGACTGCCTTCGTCATGTCACCAGAAAGGGTCTTAAAGGAGTAGGTGCTTGACCGCCTTTGTTTATGAAACTCAGAGTGGTACCATCAGTTCGTCTTCCCGAAACTGAGAATATCTACTCCTAGGTGACTTGTAGCTCATGAAGACCAGGTACCGCTCTAAGTGCTTTACACGTGTTCATTTATTGAGCCCTCACTGTAATAATAGTAGGTGCGGTTATTGTCCTGTTTTATGGATGAGAAAACTGAGGCACAGAGACGTGATGCTATCTTTTCACTATTACAAAGTTAGTATGTGGGAGTGGAGGATGAGCCGGGGGTTGGAACCAGCAGTTCTCCTGTCAGTAGTTATGCTTTTAACCACCAGACCAGGTACCTCTCACTTGCCCCCCAGACAGAGAACTGGCTGGCACCACTGTAAAGGCCCTTCCAACCAGTCATCCTTGTATGAAAAGCACAGCAACAAGTCGCATCATAATGCATCATTTTATTTAATGTTTGCAACAACACTCTGTGAGAGCCAAATTCTATTACTAGCTCCATTTTACAGATGAAGAAAATGAGTCTTAGGAAAAACTAAGTAACCACTCAAGAGGAACAAGTGGTCGTGTTGGAGACTGGATTCAAAGACGTGTCCTTCTAACTTCCAGCCCACACTTCGAACCACCAGGCCAAGGGCCAAGAATTATAACAATATCCAGTAAGCCTACTTAAGAATCAGATTCTGGGATGATTTGTACGAAGACCCTATAAGAAATGCCAAAAGCATCTTCTTTTCAATTTACCACTTTCCTTTCCTCAATTTATCACCTTCATTGACTTATTTACACATTTTGTTCTGCCCATCCTTTTAGCTCATGCAGATATTTTGTACACATTTTTCGTTTTCATTACCTCTGATCCCTTATCCCACCCCCATTTCTGTGTAGAAATAGTGAGAGGAGCCAAGTACTGGAGATTTGAGCAGGTCACTAAGGCCGGGGAAGTACCTGTCCTCCAGGAGCACGGACTTGGTACCAAATGCAGGTCTCTAGACCCCTAATTACACAAACTCATCAGTATTAAGTGGTATGATGGAGGACTAAACAAAGCACAGGTGAAAACCGGGAAGACATGGCCTCATCGTCCTGATCTTCTGTAAAAAGGAAGGTCATTGGCGACATGACCTTATTTTTCATTGCCTCTCTTTCTGGGACTGTCAGATTCTGAATATTAATAAGTTAATGTAGGTTTGGAGGTTAAGTAAGAGATATTTTATGGGTTTTTATACTATGTTCCCTTTGTAGTTTATAGTACACTGTGAAGTTTGAAAGTAAAAATTCTTTTTCTTGGCTTCTACTCTTGGAAAATATTTATTTCGCCCTGCGTCTCAATAGTGTGCATCATAAACTAACCCAGTCGGTTTATTTACTTCCCTCTTGTTGCAGCCCGGCGATCAATTGTAGCAACACAGGCATATAATGGTGGAGGCTCTCTCTTTACAACAGTGAGGGTGAGAGCTATTGCAGTCTCCTTTCAGAGTGATAAGTAATGAACCTTCCACTAAAAAACAACAACAACAAAAAACACCCGTATTTAGAAGAGGTGGGGGGCACAGAGCAGAGGGGTCTTGGCCACCCGAGGTTGGCTAGCCATGCATCTCTAGAGGATGAAATCACAATCTGTAGTTTAAAAGGAATTGGCTTCCACGGAACAAATCCCTGGGATCCAGGAAGAGTTTTAATCTCCTGGACTGGACAGCGTAGAAGGCATGATGTCAGGTATTAACAGAGGCGGGAAGCCCAACAACCTTCACAATGGGGGGATTTCCTGGTGAGCAACCTGTCGACTCCAGTTCTCCATGCTAGGTCTCTTGGTGGCCCACGCGGGCAAGGAGCTGCGGGCACCTCAATCCAACTGCAGGTCTCTCTGAGCTTCTCAGCAGCGGCCTTCATCTCTGAGTCTCTATGCATTTTATCAGTTACCCAGACACTTGTCAGGTGTCCCAGCCTTACTGGCAGGCTGGGAAAATCTCAGTCATCTATTCATTCTCTCTCAAGAATCTATTGAGATAAGTCTGCTAGTACTGGACTGGGTACATGACAGATGAACATGTGCCAAGATGTGAATTCGATCCCCAAGAAACCAGGCAGGTTCAGAGAGAAGGCATATCACAGGAAACAGGCCGGCATTCCATGAGCACAAGTGGATACATAGTGCTGGACTCCTCCAGGCACATGTGTCTGTTCCTTATACTGCTGCTAGGGCTGTGGTGTGAGTAAGACGCCCGAGACCGTCCTTGTATGGGAGAATGTAAAATCAAATGGAGGTGGTGGGCATCCCACACTGAGAAAAGGAACAAAAAACAAAACACGCTTCTGCACCGGTAAGAAGCCATGTTTATAGTCATAGCAAATCTGTAGACCTTTTTAAACTGGAAATTATCATTTAACATGCCCAGATTACATAACTGTGATGCCCTTGATTTCATGTTTTAAGAAACTGAGCCCTATTAAGTGGCTGATCATGTCTTAAAGCTTGGTGAACTCTCACAACCATTTGCTTGACTCAAGAATGGACTTTAGAATCTGTCCAGAAGCCCCCTGTCACTCCCATGCCCAGCCTTGTCCTGTGACCCAGCTCTCCAGTATCCAGGTGCTGACCCATCTGGAAGGACTGTTTGCAGTCACGCCTGTGTGAAGGTGGGGCTTTCCAGTATAGATGGTGCAAACCGCTGTCACCACTTTTGGAGATTGGTGTTGTTTTTGACGTTCACATGGTTATTTTTATTGTCACTGTGGTGGTCTGCTTTGAGAGACTCCAGTGGGAGGTATGGCCATGTACATTGCAGCCATACCAGAATATACTTTTATTTCGTTCTCCAGGGCAATCTAAATAAAGTGTCACCTTTAATCATAATAGCCAACACATATCCCACTTGCTAAGTGCCGGCTGCTGTGATTGACAGCAGCCCTATGAGGTGCAGGAATTGTTGTCATCTCATTTTACAGAGGAGGAAAATGAGGCACAGACAGTGAAGAGATTTTCCCAAGGTCTCCTGGCTCACATGACAGGGCCATGATGGCAGCCAGATGGTGGCTCTTAACCTCTACCTGAAGAAGAGGCAGAAACTTGTATTGTTAAAAACTTGAGGAGCTTTAGAATTTGAAAATATCAAGCCTCCTGGAGATGTAGAAATAACCCCGGGGGTGACATCTTTCCCAAGGCTAGTTTGAGACAGAACTGTGTTATCACTCCCCTTGCATGGTCTTTTCCACCTACATAATTTAAACTAGAAAAGCTGGAGGAATTTTTTGTAAAGACTTCCTCTTCTTTTAAACCACCCCAAGAATTACCTAGCACATGTCCTGTTAGGAAGAGTCTGAAGTTCAGTATATTTATGAGGGAGAACGCCATGAAATGAAGTCAACTTTTTCTATATAAGATGCTCAACAGAAGACCAGAATTTGTAAGAAATATTGTACCAGGAAATGTTTAGTCTCAGTCTGGTAATTTATGGATACAAATTGAATCAAATCTCACATTGAAAGTTTTAAAACTCTGCCATTTTCGAATGATTTAGAAGAACTTCCCTTAGTTTTTAAACTAGTATGTCTTTAGATGTATTTTGAGATTTGAGGAAGATGACTCCATGTTTCAATTTAGCATAGTTTTTTGTTTTTGATTTTGTTTTACTTTTAGCTAGTTAATCATAAACTTAGCTAAGGTCTTTGGTCATATGTCAAAAATTGTTTTTATTTTTGAAATAATTAATCTAACACCAGAAAGACCACTGAGTCCATATTCTTGCTATCTGCTCCTTGTTAGGTTCCCCACTTTGTAAGACTTGCTCTCCTTAGATCTGTTTCAGAGACTGTAGGTGACATTAAGAAGCCATCAGTGCTAGTATGTTAAACTTTCTGAATGTTACAAACATGATGGCTTGCCAGCCTTTGACTTTGTACTCTTTAGATTAAAAATTCCAATAAAGGAATGCTGAGTTTTTAAAGGAAAAACCTGTAGTAAATCCTCCTGATTCTTGACAGTCAGAAATTCAGATCTCAGACCAGGATACCCAGTCACGCATTGTGTAGATTTTCCTTTTTTGTCTCTTTTTTTTTTTCTGTCTTCCATCTCTGTACTTCTGATGCTGTCCTGTACCTGTTCGCTTCCAATTTTGCTATTGATTCCCTCCCTTCCAGAAAGGAGGGAGAATAGAGCAACTTGGGAACCAATCTGAATAGACTCAGTCAGGTGTCTGATGAGAGGCTGAGAGATGAAGCAGAGGGGCAGTGGTGGGCTGTGACAGGGCGTGGGGCACAGGTGGGACACAGGGGGACTGAATGTGGACACTGCAGAAGCCACATTCTGTGGATTCTCTAGAGGCTTGGCTATCGGCATTTCTGCCTTCCTCCCAATTACAGATAATCAAGATACAGGGACACATGCAGACCTGTCCCAGGCCTTCATCTGTGGTCTAATTCTTGATAATCAGAGATGACAATGTCATTTAAGGCATGCTAAGTGTGTCAGAAATGCTGTCTGAGAAAAGCACTTCAGAGGGCTAAGTGCTTGTTTTACTTGGTCAACTAAGTTGTCCATGCTTTTGTATGTCTCAGTTTACCCTGAGAGGGACCTGGCAGGAGCTCTGACAATTTCTTTCCTGTAATATTGATTTTATTAGAGCAACAAGAAAAGAAAACCATCCCATTTTGATTGCTCCAAGAGAAACATTTTAATGTCTTTTCTTGAAAATTTAATATTTGCCTTTGAGCTACCGTTTCCCTGGAAATAAAACCTAGCCAGACAATCAGCTCTACTGTGTCTTTTGAAGCAAAATTTGATATAAGACCCGGTCTTATTTTACTATAAGACCGGGTCTTTATAATATAATATAATGTAATATAATATAATTAATGTAATATAATATAATACTGGGTCTTATATTAATTTTTGCTCCAAAAGACGCATTAGAACTGATTGTCTGGCTAGGTCTTATTTTTGGGGAAACACGGTATCTGGGTGCTGCAGAAACAGCTTCAGAATGAATGCTCCGTAGGTGAAGAGCTGGGTTTCGTGCCATAAGCAATTGGAAAATCCAACTCCAAACTTAAGCCTTCCAAAGCACCTTTTCTTCTGATACTCTGGGGATAGGGTTGGAGAAAACAATCTCTCTCTACTATGTATCTTAAAAAAAAAAAAAAAAAACAGTTGTTTTTAGAAACACCACGGGATGCTACCAGTTGAGGAGGACATGTGGCAAGAGAGAAAGAAACCCTCTTATTTCCAAAATTAATTGTATTTGGAAGCTAAAGAAAAAGAAGTATGCCATAGAGCAAGCACCCCCTTTTTTCCCCTTGAGACATTTTTCAAGAGTGCCATGAAATCAAACAGTGATGGATGTTCAACTTCAAAGAGGTGAGGAATGGGCATTGTTGCTTTGAACCAGTCTTCCTATCATTGGTATGTGGTGTATGTCTCTCCCAAGCCAGCTCCTTTCCTCTCCTCAGCTGCACACCAGGTAACAGTGGCGCTGGAAGGGAAATCAGAAGCTGCCAGTTCCCTCTCGCTCCTCCCTGGTGTGCCCACTCTACTCTAACCTTCCCAGATGCATGCTAGGCCTTGCTACCCTCTTTCCCTTGTGCTGGAAAAATCACAGCAGCTTTCGCTATGTACCATGGAGGGACCCTGACATGCTCCAGGTGTGGAATTAAAACTCCAAAGATTTGCAGAGGGTCTCCTCACTTCCATGAATTGCCTAGTGCCTTTTCAGAGCCTCTGTGGTTGGGATAGAGAACACAGGCCAGAAGTCTGCAGAGGGGGCTACCAGGCTGGACGGGAGGGGGCTGAGTATGCTCTGGCAGGAGTGGGCTGTTCAAGGGAAATACACCAAGGGCCAAGTTTGTGGTCATCGAGCGCCCCCAGCTCCCTTCCAGTCCCTACACTAGAGAATACAATGATGACAAATGTTAGGATGATAGTAATTGCTGCCCATGTGGTGAGGCTGTGGCCTTGATTTAATCCTTTCCCTACATCTGGTGGATGCCAGGGGAACCAACCGGCTCCACTTTGTCAGTGGATTTGAAGAGTAAGGGGAGGGGAGTTTGTAAATGGCCGGTTCATGCACTCAATTATCCCTAAGACCTAACAAACTGCATTCAGTCTTTGATCATGGTGGAGATGAGGTTAGATGAAGACCTTTTATTCCTAATGCAAGACTCTGACACCCCACCCCCAATCCATTTTCAACAATGTACTTATTATTGTGTATTGAGCACTTACTACGTGCCAGGCGTTTTACAGAGGCCCAGAGAGCCTGCTCTGTGTAGATGGGGCTGGTCTAGCTGCAATTCAACCCCAGGCTGCGGGCCTAGTGGCCTTTCCCTGCCTCGGCTGAATATCGGAAGCCACACAACTGCGGGGAGGGCGCGGAGCGCCGCAAGTATCCGCCAAGAAGGCAGCCTGGGGACCTAGGGCCCGAGCTGCGGGGGGAGCGACAGCTGTCGACGTCGCGCCCGGGGACTGAGCCCCCGCGGGGCCGGCCGGGTGCGGGGCCGAGAGGAGGAGCAGCGCGGGGCGGGGCGGGCGCGCGGGGCGGGGCGGGGGCGGGGCGGGGGCGGGGCGGCGGCTCGGGCTCGGCGCGCCGAGGAAGTCCCGCTCCGAGAGCCGCGAGTGTGTGGAGGAGGCGCGCGCGGCGCCTGCGGGAGCGCAGTCCGGAGCCGGGCCCGGGGCCGCCGCGAAGCCCTCCTGCTCACCGTTCAGCCAGGGCCCTGCGGCGCCGGCGCCGGCCGCCCATGGAGTTCACTTGAGCTGTGAGCCCGCGGGAGAGGCAGGCGCCGGCGAGCGGAGCGCGGGCCGGAGCCGAGCCAGCGCCGGGCACTTCCCGGCCGCCCGCCCGCCCGCCCGTCCCGGCCAGGAGGCGCCGTCGGCCCCGCGCAGCCTGCCCGGCGCCCCGGCCGCTGCAGCGCCCCCCGCGCCGGCGAGGTCGGCCCCAAATAAGGACTCCGGGAGCTTCCTCGTCTGTCGCGGCGGCGGCGGCGGGACCGGGACCGGGCGGCCCGCGGCGCTGCCGGGGAGGCGGGCCCGGCCGGCGAGGAGCCCGAGGCCGCCGCCGGGGAGCAGCCGCCGCCGCCGCCGCCGCGCGCCCTCCTCCTCCTCCTCCCTCTCCCTCCTCCCGCCCTCCGCACATGGTCTCCTTTGTCCTGTCGCCGCCGCCGCCGCCTAGCTCCTAGCTCCGCGCGCCGCGGCCGCGGCTCGGGCCGCTCGCAGCCGCCTCGCCGCCCACAGGCCCGCCCGGGACTCTGCTCGGGTCCCCGCCGCGCCCCGCACGTCGCAGGAGCCGCCGGAGGCAGCGGGCGAGCGCGAGCCGGGCGCGACCCTTGTCGCCGCCGCCCGCCTGGCTCGGCCGCGCTTGGATGTGTGCGCGGCGCCCGTGCCCGGCCGCCGCGAAGCTGCCGCTCGTCCGGATCTGGGTCGCGCATCGGCTTCGGGCTTCGCCGGGACAGCACGAGAGCGGACCCGCGGCCGGAGCCCGGCCGGGGCGGGGCGTGTTCTCCCCGTGTCGCTGACGGTGCCCCGCCGTGAACCCCGCCGAGGAGCCCAGCCATGAACTTGGGGCTGACAGCGCCGCTTAACCCTTTGCGACCAGGTAATGCAGCCCCGGGCGCAGCCCCTCGCCCGCCGTCCGCGCCCAGAAGACGCGGCCGGCGCGGAGCCTTTTGTTGGGGCGGCCGGCCGGCGGGCAGGGCGGCGGGCGCGGGCTCCTCCGGCCCCGCGCTCCTCCGGCCCCGCGCTCCTCCGGCCCCGCGCTCCTCCGGCCCCGGGCTCCTCCGGCCCCGCGCTCCTCCGGCCCCGCGCTCCTCCGGCCCCGGGCTCCTCCGGCCCCGGGCTCCTCCGGCCCCGCGCTCCTCCGGCCCCGGGCTCCTCCGGCCCCGCGCTCCTCCGGCCCCGGGCTCCTCCGGCCCCGCGCTCCTCCGGCCCCGCGCTCCTCCGGCCCCGGGCTCCTCCGGCCCCGCGCTCCTCCGGCCCCGGGCTCCTCCGGCCCCGCGCTCCTCCGGCCCCGCGCTCCTCCGGCCCCGCGCTCCTCCGGCCCCGCGCTCCTCCGGCCCCGCGCTCCTCCGGCCCCGCGCTCCTCCGGCCCCGGGCTCCTCCGGCCCCGCGCTCCTCCGGCCCCGGGCTCCTCCGGCCCCGCGCTCCTCCGGCCCCGGGCTCCTCCGGCCCCGCGCGCCCCTCCGGCCCCGCGCGCCCGGGCCCCCGCGCCACCCCGGCCCCCGGGCCTCTCCCTGTCCGCCCCGCGGCCCTGCCGCCGCCTTTGTACTTTCCTCCCCGGGCCGCGATTCGGGCGGCGGGACCGGGGCCGGGCGGCCCAGGCGCTTCCCGGCGCGGCTCCTCCTGACGCGGGGCCCGGCTCGGCCCGCGCCGCTGGGACCCGAGGCCGTGGCGCGGCGCCGGGCGCGCGGTCTCGGGTGGCCCTGCTTGGCCCGGGGCGTCGGGAGCCCGGCCCGCCCGCGGCGCCCGCGCAGGAGGAAGGAGCTCTGGGCTCGGGACCCGCGGCCGTGGGAGAAAACACTCGGCGTAAGTTTCGAGGAGGTCCGCGTGTCTCGTGGGAAGCCCCTCTCCGTGCGGGCGCCGAGGGCCGTCGCGCGCGTCTGCCACGGAGGGGAGTTCGAGTGGACGCCGAGCGAGGGCGGCCGCCTCGCAGCCGCGCCCGCACCGAGCGCTGTTGTCCGTGCCCCTCGGTGTCCCTGTGCCTTCCTCCAGTCTGCCGGACGCAACTTTTCTTTCAACACCAACTGCGGCGTCTACTCATGTTTTAGTGTCGGGAAACAAACTAGCGCTCCCCGCGCGAACACAAAGCCAGCAAAAGGGAGCTTTGATCCTTTTAAACCAGCGTTTTGCTTCCCGCCCTCCCCGTGCAGAACCGAGTGGGGGGCGAGATGGAGTGGGAGCCAGAGCTAACGGTCTGCGGGGCGGGTAAAGGTGCCCGCGTTCAAAACGAGGGAAGGAGGGCGCGCGGCCCGCCCGTGCTCGGCTCGCCACGTCTCCATTTGTCCCTCCTGGTTAAAAAAACATCAGCTAGGAAAGTGGTCCGGGTAACATACGGAATAACAGACGTTTTTCTAACAACAACGAAAAGGAAAAGGCCCCAAAGACTAAAACCCAGTGAGCCAAAGAATGTGCACAAACGCTTCAAAAATGGAAGTAGAATGTGGAAAGTTCATGGAGGAAAAGCAAACGATTTTCTTGTAGTTTCCACGTAAGACTCTGGCTAAGACGCCCTTTTCTGACTTTCAGCGCAGCGGTCCGCCACAGTTTTAACCACCTGGCCGGGAGAGAAGGGGTCCAGAACCCTTTTATGATTAGTCAGAGCCCCCCGTTGCAGTCATTTTCTTTTGGGTGTTTTTATGTGGCGGCCTTGTTGCGACACCCCCTTTCCACATGCAAGAGGCGTCCTTTCAGGCTTTGTGACACGTATCAGAAAGTCAAAGGGCTCCGAAAGCTTTTATTAGAAGGTGTACTCCTAAGCGTCTCTGAAGATCCTGTCAGATTTATTTCGGTAATAACTTAACTGGCTGGCAACATAATAATGACATCCTGTAAGTTTGCTTCAGACATAAGGAATGCCATAGTTACCTGCTTGAGAACCGAGCGTGCAGCCCAGTGAAGCTGACAAAGGTGGCAGCCCCCAGGAGGGTGCGCAGGACAACCAAAGGGCCTGTTCCCCTTCACCCAGAGCTTCTGTCCCATTCCATCTCTCTCTCTCTCTCACACACACACACACCAAGTGCAAATAAAAACGCATTCAGGAACCATTTCCTTTCCTTCCTCGTGCTTTTTGTATTTAGGGTTCAAGTCATTTGTTTTTTCATTTCTTTAAGCCAGTTACATTCATTTTAATAGGTAACTCCAAAATCTGCAAGGGTTATTTCAGTTTGGTAAAATGATTTGCACTTTTTTTTCTTTTAAAACATCAACTGGAGTTTTATTTTTTTTAAGCCATTAATTTATCATAGCCGTTCCAATTAGATCTAATAGACACTTTTTCATTGAAAATTGGTGAAATACTCTTATCTCTTAAGTTTTTACCGGGGAAACACATTCCTGGAAGTCTCAATGTTATAATTTAACAACACTATTCCCGTAATTTTTGCTTTTATAACGCAATCTTCTTGATCTGCTTAATGTATAGTTAATTCCCCCACTATGCAACAGTATTTTAGCAGTTTGTTTTTATTAAAAGCTACTATAATAATTTTATTTAATTATGTTTAAGATGTCGGGAAGGCCCTTAACGTATTTTTTATTATTCCTGCAAAATCAGGAAAAATCCATGTAGAATTTATTTTAAACTGTTCATGTATGAATGTATGCAGCTCACTTGTTTTGTACATATATTCATTTTTTTCATGATCTGTTTGTTACTCTTCTGAACCACCCCTACAGTTGGAAAATTAGAATGAGAATAAAGGGAAAAGTAATCATAAAAATATTTTATGTCTTCCTATATCACTTGCTTTGAGAACTAGAACATGGTCCCCAGATGTACACAGGAATATCTCATCTTCATCAACATAACGTGGAAAGACTAAATTGAATGTCTTCTTTGTCTCCAAAAGCCAGCCTGAGTCAAAATACTTCAGATTCCCCCCTTCCTCTATTTCTTACATTTCTTTCTTTTTTATTTATTCAACATTCAATGCTTTGCTTTGTCAAGCATGCACCTCTCTAAAAGTGAAAGATAAGTGATTTTTTACAAGGGTTGATTAGCAAAACAGCGTAAATATAATATAGCCATTATAAATTTAAATGTAGGTACATCTTCAAATTTAAGTAAGGATACTTAATTTTTAATTCTTTAATTTTTCAAGTTCTAGTAATATTCAGTGCTTCTGAAACATAGCGTTTTCCTCCAAACCGACTTCATGTTTATTTTCCGGAACATTAGTGTATAATTTAGATTGGCTTTACTCTTGCTGTTTAAGCAGGCTTATTTCACTTCCCTCAAGCCACTGTAATAATTAGCAGACATGATCTCTAGAAAATGGAAAGGAAATTATCCTGATGGCATGTAGAGTGTCAGGTTTGGGGCAGGTTGGCTTGCTTAGGTTTCAACACCAAGGTCATCCTGGTTACTATAGGAATAGGGATCTTGGGGTCATCAGAAGAACATTTAAAAATTAATTTCTGGGCGTGCTAGTCGACACTTTTCAGTGAGGAAAAGCTTAGCATTAAATAATAGGCATTTGTGGTTTATGAAAGAAAATTGAAAAATAGGCATGTCTGCAAATATATAAAAAGTACCATTTCCAAAATAATCTGTCAATAATATTGCAAAATCATTATGTGAATGAGCTTAATTGCTTTGTGTATCATCTCATAGAAATATGTTTTGCACAGATAATATGTCTAATAAGGACACGTTTTTCAAAATCAGATTTTTCCTCCCTGGCAAATAGCTGCACTGCAGGTCTCTCTCATACAGTCACCTAGCGCCACCGTATGGGGCTGGGGGGAAATTTCTGCTTTCACTGTTAGGCTTTTCTAAAGTGCAGTAAATTGATTTAAAATAATGGTAATGATGATGGTGATGACAGTAATAACACTTCCCCCCCTTTCTTGTTTTTCAGGCATCAGATGCCAGCTCTGAAAAACTCTTCAATACTGTTATTGTAAACAAAGGTAAGAGTCTTTAATTATGAGCAATGGCTTCCATATTTTTATATGTGTTTCATTGTTGTTGCCTAGGAAGAAAAAAATTAAAAAAACAATGGTCTGTCTTTTTTTTTCATTCTGGAACTACTGTTCATATTTGTATTTTTGCTTCATATGACTGTATTTTGTGATTCCATTGAAAACAGTTTAGTTTAAAAGAATACATTGAATCCTTATTTAAATTGATTTGACTAAGAAGTCATTACTATCTATGTGACTTTAATTTAATGTAGGAAGTGGTAATGGAGAATAATAGTTCTCGAAGAGCCTTAACTTCATTGTTACTTATCAACTACCCAGCAGTTGGAGAACTATAAATAGCCAATTTGTCCTGCGGACTCTAATAACCAGTGGATGTGTAGTAGTCACAATATTATGGTCAGAAGCCAAGCCTTACTCTGCTGTGGGCTTTCTGTAAAGTCAGTAAATGAACAAGAGGGCAAAATTTAAATATGTGCTATCCCATTAATTTCTTCCCAATAGTAATATAGAGTAAGAGAGACTAATGATAAAGGAATACGTTTAAGGGAAAACTTAAATCATTGCCAATAGGTTTCTGGGCAGTTTTCATTTGTAGCCGTATTGTTGGAAATAATGAAATTTAAGGAAGAAGTGTCTAATCACGGGCTTTGCAAAGGTGTCTTGATTCGAAAGGTATAAATTATATGAACTATCTGATCTTTTCCTCTCCACTGTGGAACTGATTTAGGTGCTCATATGATAATTGCTAGATGAAGAAGGTGTGCTTTCTGTGCTCATCTCATTCTGTTACATGGAAGAGTTGGGCCCTCATAAAGTTTTTGAAATCTGAAACCACTTCAGCATTCTGTAGCTAGCATTTTTGCTACCTGGTTAGTAAGACACATTTCCAAGTGCAGTTATTTGGAGCTCCTGCATGTTTTTAGAATTGGAACCAACTGCAATTTTAAGTAGTACATTATGTTTAAAGTTCCCTTGAGGTGTATATGCTTATGTGATTGCTGTTACTCCCAGAATTATTGTCATTGAATTTTATCTTTTTTAGTGCATAATGGAGTCTTCCAGTTTTATATTTCATCATATTTTTGATAGACTGTATACTTTTGAAAGTTTGTATAAATTTGTTAACCATAATGCTGAAAGCCCAATGAAAGAAACTATGTGCAGTTCATAGCATACAGTGCTCATGTGTAAAAAAATGCATAATTGTTTATTGGTTATTTTGATGAAGGAGAGGATTGATTGGTAGACAGTGGTGTATCCATGTGAAAAGGGGAGGAGGAGGAGACTGAGATGGCCAGGTGGCCAAAAGGAGGTCTTCTGTGTTTCAGTGACAGCCCACTCCAGCCCCTCCCAGGCCCTGCAGCCCCGTGTGACTGTGTCTTTCTTTGGCCAGTTTGCTCTAAAGCTGTGGAATGTGTTTGCCCTCTCTGGGATCAGCCTGGAATGAGAGTTGGCTCCGGGACCTGCATTCAGGCCGCCGCTGCCCTCACCAGGCTGAAAGCCTCTCTTCAGGAGGGATGAAGAGTGATTGATGAGGAGAAGCGCCCTCTGCCTCTTTCCTCCTGCTCTGCCCCCTGCTTTCCGTTTTCCAATCAAATGTTTCCCACATTCTTATTTGTGTTTACTTATAGAGTGTGATTTGTGGCATCTATTTGGTTGTGAATAGTCACCCCCTGACGGGGTGCCTTTCTTCTGAGCTGCTTTTCTGGGGGTGATTTAGTTGCCTTGAAAGGATTAAGGTTTCTTTGTGTACACGAAAATCAACATAGGCTTTTTCTAAGACTTGCTTGGGAAACCATACACAAATAAGCATTTTAGTTGATGGCAGATTATTCTTTGCCCCTTATTTCCATCAAAATGGCCTTTCCTTTCTCCTCCAGAGTTTCCCCTTAATGCCTTATGCTAATTCCTGTTGGTAACATAAATGACAAGCAAAGGAATCAATGCAAATCCAGGTGCTGCCCACTAGACTGACTGGTGTCCAGCACCCGCCCTCCTCCCCTGAGAGAAGGAGATTAAGGGGGGCAGGGCAGGGGGCAACGCATGGGGACAGTTTTGTTAAGGGGATTAGTATTCAAACTGCTAAACATCAGGAAAACAACTTCAAAAAGAGATGCATTGTGTAGTGATAATGTCAATAATTGCTTCAGGACAGGTGCAGAGAGCCGCCAGGCGTGCTTTTGGTTTTCAGTCTGTTTTCACTCCTGGTCTGGAGGTGTTTACTGGATGGATGGTTGACAAGGCCTTCAAGGAATTGTCAGCTTCATGCACATCAAGTTCAAGTTCTCCTGCAAAGCAGCCTGCCTGCCTGCAAGTCAGGTCTCCCGTCTCTGTCCAGTATTCTTAGCCAAGAGCAATAAAAAGCGTTGTAAGAAAGGGCACATTTACACCAGGTAACAAACACGACTGGGAAAATCTTCAAAGCCTCAGTTTATTGAACAGTCTAACAAGCGTGCAGGGAAGCTGACACGTGTATTTCTCCACCTCCAGATGTTTAAAGCTACATGTCACCTCTCCTGCCCAGGGGTTCCACAGTGCTTGGGCCTTAGAGAAGCCTGACTTTAAGCTGCGGGTGAGCTTATGCTGCTGAGCCCAGCGGCAGGCAGAGGTGGGCCATAAAACCTCCCAGTGGGAGGGAGGCAGTGCTAATCTCACACACGGATTGTGTTGGGGGCTGGGGGGCACATCTCTGATGCTGGGGCTGAAGCTCCCGGCTGAAGCCGCAGGGGCCATGGCTCAGGCCCAGCAACCTGCTTGTGAGCTTGAATAAGTCCTTTAGCCTCTGTAGGGCAGAATTTTGAACCCTAGCAAAACCTCCTCGTCCTGGGCCACCATCTCTGGTGGGATGTTTCGTGACAGTTACTTGGGAAGCGAGGAGGGGCTGACACAGCAGGTCTGATGAATATACTTCATATCACTTCTGCCCATTGATTGTATTTTGACTTTCTCTGTGTTGGAGCCCATCCAATTTAATAGAGAACTAGTAAAGTTTCTTGTGTTTAGGTGCTCCGAATCGTTACTTTCTTCTGATGCCTTTTATTTCCCACTTTAAAACAAATTAATCAAGCAAAGCGTGCGTGCTTGCGTGTACCCACGACATGCCCAGTGAGTACTGAGCATGTCAAAAGAGGTGGAAAGATGAGTCTATAAATTGCAGGCTTAGGGCTGTAGACGTTATAAACTGGTTTAAGTTTAATCAAGGTCATGGTTGCCTTATTTAATCTTCATGTGTTTAAATGTTTACAGGATGTTCATATGAATTTTATGAATCCTTCTGTCTTTGTGACTCAACCATCTGCCCAAGAAAAAATTAATTTTCCCAGTGAGACCGAGGAAGGCTTACTTCTTGTGCATGTTTAGTTGGTTGACTGCTGTAGGAACAACAGGACTAAATTCTGAAGGATTTACCCTTAAGGGAACTCTCCAGTCATGTCAGTATGTCCAGCCAGTGTGTATTACCCTTTCTTACATACTGTAGGACCTACTTCTTGGCGGTTTTGCCACTTTGATATATAGAGAGAAATGCAGAAAATGACCATCCTGCCAAGAAAGTCAGTCTCTTTTAAATTCTGGTATTGTTTCATGGCAGAGCTACCTGAGGAGAAAAAAGGAAAGAAGGGAAGCCCTGTCTGGGAGGAGGGAGAAGAGCAGTCATGTGTTCTGTGGAGTCCGCTATTTACGTGCCAGCCCAGTGTGGGCCCATGGGCTAGAATAAGGGAAGAGAAAAGGCCCAAGTCACTGCCCCTTCTTGCCACAGAGCCCTCTTCTAGGATCTACCCTGCCACCAAGGCAAGTTGTAGATGATAGGTGGCCAAGAAGTGTATTTCACTCCATGACTTTATCACCCCTTCTTTTTCCCTCACCTCTAGCTTTGGGCCCTCCTGGGGAAAGGTCCCCTGAACCCACTGTTAGAGAGCTGAACCTAGCTGAGTGGGCATCTGAAGTGCTGGGGTGGGGAAGGACCCAGGAAGGGATGAAGCCCCAGTTGCTCCCCCGCTGTGAGCAGCCAGTGTCTACAGAAATGTGAACAGCAAAGGAGCAACCATCACCCTCCTGGGTGGGACTCCCGCTTCCCTTCCCTCACACACACACACACACACACACACACACACACACAGCTCAGCCGTGGGAATTCTGGTGGACACTTGTGCACCACAATGAATACTAGAGGGACCCTGGGGCCGCCCAGAGCTCTCTGACCAGGACAGTTTGTCCTTTTCTGGGTCCTACCAGGCCTGCTGGTGGATACACCTGGTCTCTTCTTGGGTCCTTTTGTACAGTGGTTTCCTTGGGACACACATGCACTCAGAGCCTTTAAGTTAGTAGGGCCTTTCAGTATTTTCCACAGTTTGGTTTTATCAGCAGTGTGGAAAGGACACCTAGCTAAAAAATTGCTTGCGATTTGAGGAAATGAGGTGAGAGAGAAGTTACCAGAGATACTGCTTGGTGTGATGAGGTTCAGTAACGGAGTACTTAATCAGTTCTTTAATGGAGATGATCTCACCTCATTCATTAGGTCAGACTTGAAGGGGCAATTCCTTGGTTTGGTGACCAAAAAGCTAAGTTATATTACTACCAAGGCCACCATTGACTTAAGAAAAACCCCTCAGCTAAAATAATTCTGTGCTTTTTATATAAGTGAAAATAATGCAGTTGTTGACTGTGGGGTGGCTTTCCTTAATTTTTTTTCAGAGTTTAAAATTATAATGAGCACATGGAGACCATTTTACATTTCCTTGTGGTGTATTGGGTTTGGTTGGAAGGGGGACATGACCCAAAGCACATGTGCACAAGAATCAATAAATAAACAGCCAATTTCAAACTCTGTCAATTAGTTGCGATTTTGTAATGTCTTAAAATCTAGATAAGGGAAAGCTGTTGTGGAACTTTTCTTTAATTCTCTTTCTCCCGATCTTTTTTTGTACTGGTTCGGAGTGTACTCTGGGATCTTTAGGGGATAGAAATGTCTGAAGTGTGGAGAATTAAATACTATTGAAGGGTAATTGCTGCTTGATAGGAGACAAAAGAGTTATGAGTGGTTCAGTCCCTCCTCTTCCGCTACCCTGCAAATAGCATGCAATCAGTTCCTTTTGTTGTGGAAATGGACCTTCCTATAGGCGCCAGGCTCTTACATACAGAACTTGTATAGAATTACTCCTTGAGACTCCTTGGTAACATACCACCAGAAAAGGTCTAAGGTATTTCATAGTGTGAACAAAGGTTCCTGCTGGGTTTTTTACCAGCTGCTGCCTGGTCTTTTCCCTGACTTAGGGATGAGTGTGAGGAGTCCTGGGTAAATACTGGGTCCCATCACTGGAGTTTTAGTGAGGAGGGTGGAAGATACTCTGAACATTCAAATCAATCTGGGTGGTATCTTTGGAATAGAACCTTTACCGTGATGTCACTTTTCCACATAGACTGTAGGCCAGATCCTGTGTACCCCTGTGAGCTGAAGCAAACTACAGTATAAGAGAATCCGTTCTTTTAGTCAGATAAATATTCTTTTGTTGACGTTTGAGCCCACTACGTAATAAAGCTCTTCGCTTACTTTATTGGATGATTGCTGCTGTTCTCTGATACTTGGCAATAGTAGCAAAAAAGCTGGAATGTTGACCAGCCTCTCTTTTCAGTCCATTCATGTTCAGGGTTTTGTTTACCCAGTGACGTGATATTTGATTGCCTCAGAAAGTCATACACGCTCATAGGAGACAGTTGGCATGAACAAAACACCCAGTCAGTTCTGGAGTCTTTAATGGGGGCCATTCAAGGACAAAGAGCCTCCTCACTGGTGACACTTTCTACCGCAGGCTTGGAGTTTCCCCGCATGGAGGAAGCCTGTGTCTATCCCATGGCCTCTGGATTATTTCTAGTTTCTGACAACTGCAGAAAAATGTTGTTTTCTCTGAAAATGTATGTTTATTTAACTAGGTTTCTTTTTGCTTCACAATCTGGATTCCATTCAGTCAGTTACCACTCCAATTAACTAACAATTATTTAACATTAACAGTAATTACAGACGCCAGTTAAGCGCCTACAGATGTCAACTGTTAGCTTTGTACCTAATCACTCAATGAAATGGAGAAAGTTCAACAAACATCAATTAGCCAAGCAATTAGTATGAGTTAGGAAAGAGCATGTTATCATGTGTGAGCTGATTCAATTTATTTTATTTTGGCAGTAAAACACACACAGGCAGGCGGCAATAAGTTCCTCAGATAAGATAAAATTCTATTGTTTTGCAGCTTACTTAAGAATTCTCTCCTTTCCTGTGCACAAGTCAAATATACTCTTGCCTGGAATTTATTTATCAAGCAAAATTTGTCTCAATTACTCCGAAAGCCCAGCAATGCTCAGTCTCAGGAAGCAACTTTGGTGAATTATGAATGCACTGAAGATACTGTGTAGGGAAATGTCAGAAAATTTCAGCAGAGAAATGATTGATTCCCACACAAATAATCTCCTCTGTGCATTTTGGATTTTTACCGGTTTATTCCTGAACCTATAGGGGTCAAGCAAGTACAACAGAGACTGTCTTAATTTCATGGTGCCTGAGCTATTGCTCAGCTCTTTTGATTTTGCCTGGAGCAACCATCAGTGTTTTACCACTTCCCCGGTCTATGCCTTGAAAAAGGAGAAATGGTTGTCTAGTAAGGACCTACTTTGTGAATTCACCAAAGAGATTCTGGGCCCGAATTCGGAGGTTCTGTAGCCCTCTCCCATGCCCCACCCCCATCCCACAAGCTTGACTTCCATCCATGGCTGAGCTGCCTGGACTTACTGGAAGAGTGCGTTCTAAGGCTTGATTATGCAAGGAGGCCCATAAATTGGTATGTGGAAGTTCATTTTACGTCCAAGTGGCAAGCTGGCCATGAGTGGCCATGCCTCCGGTTCCCCTCCTGGAAATGATTTCTCACCAGCTCCTGAAGCCGGTGGGTAGGAGTGGAGGGAGAGCCCTTCCTTTGTGGGGTGCACCGTCAGTTCGCTGTGGGGGTGTGTGCAGAATGCTCCATCTGAGCAAGCCTCTCAGCATTAGTTGAATCCACGAGTTGAAAAATAAATATTAACTATCCCGCCACTGGTATAACTTAGGTAAAGAGTCAGCATGCCCCGTATGCTTTTCCCCTGTAAACCTCTTACTAGTACTCAGCGATACAACAAACAGTGGGCTGTCACAGCTGCTTTCTGAGAAGTGCCTTTGTCCTGTCCGTCCTTCCGTCCGTTTGCTTGTGCACATCAGGCTTCAGAGTCTCACGACAATAACGGCCTCATAATAAGTATGTCAGCCATGGAACAGCCGCAGCTCTCCTCGTCCTTATTCTGGGGCCCAGGCGGAAGGAGCAGCCCCCTTCCTGGTAGTTGTCTTGGTGGAGGGAAAAGTAGAGTCCGAAACCTAGAATGCCCCTTAAGGTTTCAGCTTTTCCGACCATCATTGGCCAGAACGAGTCCCTAAGTCTTTTCCCACCACCCCTCATGAAGTGTCTTGTGTTCCTGGAGGTTGGGAGGAAGTTTTCCTTGATGGTGGAGGCTATCACCAGGACTTCTGGCATCCCAGGAGCCCCATCCCAGGGGAACCCCGAGTCGTCATGGTTACTGCATGGCGCCAGGGCTCAGCTTTAGGCATCTGGTTCCCTCACCTTCTATCTAATAACAGAATATTGCTCCAAATTTCTACTCTCCGTGCCCATTCCTGTGCCTATAAGTGGACTGATCTTTAATTTTCAGTCAGATTTGATTAGAAGTGACTTCGGGTTT
This sequence comes from Rhinolophus hipposideros, assembly GCF_964194185.1. NCBI lineage: Eukaryota > Metazoa > Chordata > Mammalia > Chiroptera > Rhinolophidae > Rhinolophus > Rhinolophus hipposideros. Next base: position 3,223,628 of record NC_138053.1, on the reverse strand, counting down.
TCAAGCAGGAGCATTTCCTTAACAACCAATGGCATAAGCATGAGGCCCAGTCCTGTGCTGAGGCGGGAGGGGGCCTGTTAATAAGGACTAGTGTTCTGTGGGCGCTCAAATCCTCTCTGACCCTTGTAAAGCTTGTCTTATAAAGGAAGAGGTTGAGAGCACATCATTGCTTTGCTAAGAGTCCTTTTGAAGAGGCAACTGTTTCAAGTGTGCCTGTTAATAGACTGATGTGGGAGGCGGTTATATTCGGATGCCTTTAAAAGCCACTTGGAAAACATTTTCCCCCTCTTATCTATCACCTTTCACATCTCTCAGCAGAGTAACACTAAAACCTAATTTTAGCCAAGATTACATCATTTTCTCATTATCTGTTTATAGCTGGGAAAGCCTTTTCCATAGTCAAGCCCTTTTCCCTGAAAGCCCAGCTATGGAATTCCTCTTGTTTTGTATCATTTTTCTTGACGTTTCAAGTATGCTCTGTCTTCTGCTGAACTTGTTGGGTTGATCTTTTAAGTCTTCTTCATCCATAGACTTTACCCATAAGCTTTGGTTTAACAAGGACTCTTCTTCTGAAATCAGATTTGTCATCTGCTAAGTAAATGATGTCAATGTTTGTTCCATTTATTCCTTCAATTGGCTAGAAGTGGAAGCCATATTGAAATTATCCTTTCATTCAACAAATATTAAGCACTGAGTAACAGGCTCAGGAGATAACAACAGTGAACAGATCATATTAAACGTATGAACCAAAAAGTAAGAATTTAAATATATTTTTAAATTTGGAAAGAGGCTTTTGAAATGGTGTGATGGGAAAGCAGCCACTTACTAATTTTTTTTAAATGGCCATAAGAGTTTGTCAGGAGGAAACGCTGATCTGAGGTGAGCCCCTATGGGTCGGCAACTGGAATAGACCAGTCCTCAGTAGACTGCAGGTGTGACCCTTTCAGGGGCCACAGTCTGCCAGCTTGTGCACACTGTCTGACCAAAACCTACCACTTTGAATTTTCCATGTTAAAAATGGATGCTTTTGTTAAGTTAATTAAACTAATAAAAAGGTATGGAAGAGCTCTTGTTTTGTGTGTCACCTATCAATGGGGCCTCTTTTTTTTTCATGTTTCCTCAGTTAGATTCTGTTCTTCCCATTTGTGCCCGGTTGGCATACTACAAGGAGGGGAGGGTTGTATTACAGTAAACACTGCTTTTAGTAACAGAAGGTCCGGGCTCCAGCTGAGCTGAGCGACGGGTCACCAGGAGCACATCACTCCGCGGGACTTGTTTTTCTCGTGGTAATGTGAGAAGGTTGAATGGACTCCAAGATCCACCAAGGTCTAAAGGCCAAAGTTTGCTTTTGAACGTTCTAGGTCCTTTTCGAGCCTGAAGCTTGCACAGAGGGCATCCATTTTCCCAGATAGCTGTGAATGACACTGTGAACACTGCATTTGAAGAGAGTGGTGCCTCGTGGCCAATGCTCTGACTTCAGTCCTGAACTTGTAAGGAAGAATAGGGCTGTCTAACCCTCTCTCTTCTCCAGGAGATCCCATCTATGTAAGAAAGACCTTAGAGGTAAGAGGGGGCTGAGTCTCAGGGGTGGGGCAAGAGGGGAGAGAGTGAGGAGCTACTGTTTGATTACCAGCTGTTTGATATTAACCTTCGGAATTAGAATAACCATGTAGAGTGCCCCTTGTCTGTTGGTCTGCATTTTCAGTGGTATTACAAGAGGTGTTTTATCTGCTTGCTAATTGTTTATAAAACCCCACTGTAGAAAGAACTTAGGTGCCAGGTTCCTTTGTACTTGACCTAAGTGGACTGACTGACCATTTCCTGGGCAGGAATTGCTGCAGATTAGATGAGGATGGGTCCGGCCCTGCTTTACAGCTCGCTGCTAGGTGGCTTCTTTTTCACATTGGTAAAATGAGTCTTGGATGGACCATTCTCGATAATCTAGGGAATGTCACCACCTTGCCACCTGTCTTTAGCTGTCAGTACATTCTCGCACACTACGCAGTTCATCAGAGCCCTGCTTCTTCCAAAGGTAAACTAGGCCTGCTGGACTGAATCCGTCTTACCTCCTCCTGTTCTTTTGCCAGGAGTGATGATAGTATCAGCTTCACTCTCTCAGCCCCACACTTGCTGTTTGCTGCGTTTTAGCTTTACTCAAAGCCCTGTCATATCTATTGTGGAAGGGTTTGTTTTAGAGTAAAGAAAGAGAAGTAATACTTTGGTGTCTTGGCATTTCCCAAGAGGTAGCACAAATGAAAATTGTGAATGGATTTAAGAAGGAATCGGGTTAATTGTCAATACCAAAAAGGAGAAGCGCCTGACTTCAATAGGCAGGCTCGGGGTGACTCGTTAGAGGGTGGCTCTCCAGGCCCACTGAGGCCCAGCCAGCTATGAGTAGCTGATACGTGCCCACGTGACTCCTTACCCTGAGTGACTGACTCGTTACCTGTGTGACCGTTTGGCGGGGCCCTCGTCCCCCAGAGCACAGCTTCGGGTCAGGCTCTGCCGAGGTTCAGTGCTTTTCGGCTGAGGAAAGCCAGCCTTTGCACCTCCTCCTTCTGTATTAGCTCCAGGACAAACTTGAAAACTGCCTACTCTAAGGGTTTTTTGGCATTTTAAAAGTTAAGGCCGACTTTCGACTTTCGGAGCCTTCTCAGCCTCCTGCCAGGTATCTTATCTTATTCAAATATCCTAATTGCTACTCAGGCTTCTGGGCTGCACATCATCCTAGCACCTAACTGACAAAATAGACCTTCACCTGAGGGCCTCATTATGCTTTCTGCCTGTGCATCAGGCCAAAAATACCTCCACAATACGTGCGCGACACCCCGGGCTTCCAAGTGACAAACAAATAATTGGGTGAAACAAACCCGGGCGCGGAGCAGCTGCCATCGGTGTCGGGCACAGAGGAGCCCACGGCAGAAGCAGTCACGACGCTGCCTGGTTCGTGTCAGGGCAGGTCTTTGAACAGTGGGTTGTGCTGACACCAGAGAATGACAGCCTTGGAAATGGCATGCTAGTTACTGCTGCAAGGAAGGCCTCTGACGGCGCCCATGACAAGCAGCTGTCATTTCCATACAGGTGAACAACTGACATCCTAGAACGGGGAGGGTGGGAGGCAGGCATGCAGCTGTGAGGCCAGCAGCAAAGGTGGGCTGTGGACAGGGGGTCTCAAGTATTGGTGACCATTTGTGTTTGTGTCTGTGACAAAAGATGGCCTTAAAACACACGCGCACACACGCACACACGCGCACATCTTATCTTTAATTCCTGCAGCACTCATCCGAGAGAGGGCTGCACAAAATACACTGTCAGCTTTTTGAGGAAGGGACCACGGCCATGCTGCTGCCCAGTGCCTAGCCCTGCAGGCTTAAGGAATTCACTGAAAGGATCTTGCCGTTCAACTCTGCCCTCCTGATCTTCTCGCCGTGGCGTGCATTGGCTTTCCAGGACCAGGACTTCGTTTCAGTGGGAAAGGCCGTCTCTGCTGATGAGGAGCTCACCACTCACCACTCCGAGGAATGGATCAGCTGGGGTTGAGGTGCAGAATTGAATGTAGACCACAGGTTCTCCAGTGCGGTGCCCACATAGCTCCACCGGCAGCCCCGAGGAGCTGGGAGACGTGCAGAATCTCACAGAGTCAGAAGCTGGGGCTGAGGCCCGGGTCTGTTCTGAACAAGCTTTCCAGGTGATTCTGATGCAGACGACCACCAGTCTTGAAGCAAGGAAGAATATCTAGACATTTTGTAAATGCCCAAATGATCCATGGATCACTCAGGGAAACCCAGACTCTTGCTGAACGACAGTAGGTCTATTCATCGTCAGAGAGCCTTTTATTTGTTTATCTGTGACGTCAGATGCACCAGACCTGTTGAAGGTAACGCTGGACCTGCCATTGGACTCAGTTGTCCTCTCGTCATGGATTTCCAATCCTTCCACTCTCTCTGGCCTGATGAACAGCCCCACTACTTGTGTGTGGTGTGGCTGGCAGGTGTTAGGCCTGTACTTAGAGCTGTATAATGAAGTGAAGCTATCTGATCTAGATAGAGTTTGGAACCACGACCTTGGGCCTGTGTTACACTATAACCAGCTGAGCTAACTTGCTCAACCGCTTCTCAAAGACAAGCTGTTCTGTTTAGTTCCTGATTGGCAGATGCTACATCACTAATGTCCGCTTGCCATCTGCATGAGGGGTTATCCCAACACACACACACACACACACACACACAGCAAATGTGCTGTGATTACCAGTAACTTTTGTGAACAAAGTACTGTGTAAATTCCTTGTTAAACTGCGATCGCTGAGATTGTAGAATAATGAACAGCAGTGTTTTGAAGTGTTTTTCCCTTCCATGTGAAATATCAAAGTTTTAAGCTATAAAGTTATATCTGAGTTGGGGATTTCCAAAAATGGTAATACCTTAAGTTTCGGCAAGTCAGCAAAATATGTAAGCTTTCTTCGGTATCCTTCAAGAACAGACATCCCCCAGGACTTGATGTATTAAACTAGTGACTCTCCAACTTCAGCCTTCACCAGAATTATCTGGATGGCTCATTAGGACAGATTGCTGAGCCCCACTCTGAGTTTCTGACTTAGTGGGTCTCGGTGAGGAGGCTGGGTGAAAAAGGTGAAGAGATCAAGAAGTACACATTGGCAGTTACACATGAGCCATGGGGATGTGAAGCATAGGGAGGATAGCGATGGTATTGTCACTACGTGTGGTGTTGGACACCATCTGTATGGTGTCAGATGGGTACTAGACTTACGAGGGGATCACTTCGTAAGGTATATAAATGTCTAACCACTACGCTGTACACCTGAAACATTGAATGTGAACCGTAATTGAAAAATAAAAGGAAATTTAAAAAACAAGAAAGAAATATGCATTTGAGATCTACAGAGTAATGTCAACAAGATGGCCAAGTGGGAGACCCCAGCTTCTGTCCCTGCAAAAAGATCAATAATTATAATTAGAGATTCACGAACAGAAAGAACTCTGGGAGAGCCCTGGAGTCCACATAAGAAACTTGAGCAACACAGTCGGACAAAACACTGCAGAATAAGCTCACGGGGAAAGGAAAAAGGCTTCATCTGGCCTGCACCATCCATCCCCCAGGCGGCACTGGCCTGCACCAAGGGAGAAGTCCCCGGCTGGACAGACTTCCCCTCACGGGGCAAGAAGGCGTGTGAGAGCAGCTCGGGGCACCACGCAAACGTGCTGCTTCGGTTTCACTCCACACAGAGACCAGCAGAGCTGACATATAAAGAGCAAAGAACAGACAAGAAAAACTGCGACTGTCAGTGTCGGCCGTGCTGTGAGAGCTCAGCCGTGCACAGTGACCCACTCTGCAAAGGGCCCCAGCCACGCTGCGCTCCCTGCAGATGCCACCAGTTTTTGCCTCCCAGGGGCCTTAAATGACCTAAGTTTCCAAAACCCACAGGTGATAGACATACTTAGAAATCCACAAGTGTTACCAACGTGAATGGACTCTTCATTGTGTTATTCTGTGCTATTGCTCTTGCTTTGCTGACAAAAAACCTAACAATTAGCACAAACACAGAATCAATGCAGATTTGGGGAAAATGTTTACTATGAATAAAATACATAGAAACTGGGAGGAAAAACTTGTAGTTCTAACAGGCCACCAGGTGATGCCCATGTTTTCCGTCCCAGGGGCACACTTTGGAACTCGTGTGTGTTAAGCTTCCCAAATTTAAATGCCTTTTCCAATAGCAAAATGAGAATCAGTTGAAAGTCGTATGAAATGTGTCTTTTTGTGTGAAATGAGACTTGCATATGAAAGCGAATGCAGTTTCATAATGGATCCCCATCAGCAGCTTTTTAAAAAATGAACATTGTCCAACTTGACTAAACATCGAGAACATTAGAATGAACCCTATCTACACCCATTATCCAGGGTCATATCTATCAGGATTTTGCCGCAGTTGTTTTTTTAGGTGCTAGGATAGATAGGGTGAGGAGATATCTATTCTCTTTTCTTTATTGCTGATTTTAAAGCACATACCAGGAATCTTGTCATTTCACCCCTACGAACTTAAGTGCATGTCTACTTTAAAAAAAAAAAAAATGACTATTTTTTCTACGTAACCACATTCTGTTTATCAGACTAACAAAATACACAAGAATTGCTCGGTATCATCTAATACCCATCCGCAATCCCATCTCCCAATTGTCTCACAAGCGTCATTTTACATGGTCTACTCCCCTCCAGATACACACACTAGGGTCACATATTACTTATTTTAATCAAGAGCCATCCACACCCTCCCCAGCCTCCCATTCTTTTCAAGGCAGTGACTTGTTGAAGGAACCAGGTCAGCTGTTTTGTAGACATTACACATTCTGGAAGCCCTTGTGGCTTCCAGAATAAATTTAGTTTGTTCCTCTGTCCCTCATATTTCCCATAATGGAAATTGGGCCCCAGAGCCTTGACTAGACACGGGTTAGACTTTTTGGCAAGAAAATACCATACGTAGACATGGCAGAGCTTTATGTTGCCTCATACCCGAGTATCTACAATGTCTGGACATCCCAGTTTTAGTGATACCAGGATTGTTCAGTAAGTTCAGGACATGGCAACCTGATACCTGCATTGCCAAGTTCCCCGTCAACTGTTATCTAATGGTTCCACTCATCGGTGAGCCTTCCCGGATCCAGTATTTCACACGTGGCAAAAGGGTGACTGTTCTGCCAGTCCGCCACATTGATTGGCTGAAGTTCTTCTGTACAACAGGGCTTCCCCTCATCGACTAGAGCGCTTTGGTTACCCTCAGATATGATCAACGGAGAAGACAAATGTTTCTTTCCTTTTAATTGCAAGTTATCAGAGCGATAAGTTGGTGCCCCTCTAAGAATTTTATTACTATGTCTACCCTTCTCTGTTTGCATTTTTCTAACCCATGTTTTTAATCCCTTGAGCCTTTTCGTAAATGATTTGTGTTTAATCAATGGAAGGGACAACATGTCTGAAAATGAGAATGTCGTATGGAAAGGCAACATCAGATGAGATTGTACACACGGACCTGTGTGTGCATTTAAGTCATACCTGTTCTTCACAGCTCTGTGCAAGCGCCACATCCTCCAGGAAGCCCTCCCGCCTTCCCAAGATTTGAATACTTCCTGCATGCTGTGTTTCTCAGTAGAGTTGGGAATGCGCCTGGCTGTCTTACCCTGTCCTCTGAGTTCTACCCCCACCATGGTGAACGGCGGGGTGCTCTACATAAAATCGGGGCTCATTTCTGTTTGTGGAACCTCAGTGACTTAAAATGTAACATCCTAAGTTATTTCAAACCTTGGAATTTAGGTTATAATGAGAGGCTAAGTGACCTGATTAAAGAAAGTACCATGTTTCCCCGAAAATAAGACCTAGCCCAGTTTTATTTTACTATAAGACGGGGTCTTTAATATAATAAACATTAATATAATATAATACCAGGTCTTATATTAATTTTGCTCCAAAAGATGCATTAGAGCCGATTGTCCAGATAGGTCTTATTTTTGGGGAAACACTGTATAGGAAAGTTTGGCTCTTACTTGATCTGATCAACGCATTTAGTATTATTAGATAATCTGATGATCCCAACTGGGCATTTTTCAGGAAGAGACTGAGAGCCTCCAGCAGCTGTGCCAGCGTGCTGTTTCTGTACTTCAGAACGTAGCCGGGCCAAATAGGTATTTTATATGTGAGAAAACTCCTATGACTGACTGTTAAGGGACAGAGCCAGTTCTTATGTCCCAGCCTTCTGGTCTCCCAGCCCCCTGCTCTTTCTACTATGCCAGCCCAGCCTAAAGGGGGGGCCTTGAGTTTGATAAATGAAAAATGCCTCTGACTGACAACACCGTTTCTCACTCAGCCTGAACTGTCTGCAGTGTGTTTAGGTAGAAGTGCTTGTGCAGGTCTAGCCGGGAAGCCTTGAGGGGGAGAGAGCATGGGAACAGCCTCACCACGAACAACTGTCGGGTATATTTAGCCACTTACTTTTATGGAAGACTTAGTGTGATATTTGAACTTCACCTCCCACAAAACTATATTTTCTCTGTTTACAGAATTGGAAACCTACAATGCTGATTAATAAAAATTAAACTGTAAAAGCTGTAAAAGTATTTCAAGTGGTGAGACAGCAGTTAAGACTGGAAAGCTTAGTGAAGTTCTGAAAAGTATTTAGAACTTGTTACTTTAGTTTTTAAAGCACCCTCTGGTGGTGTGTCTGTGAGAGGCAGGGAGAGAAGGTGCGTTTCCCAATGGGGATAGCACTCATCCCCTATGAAGCCGTTTTCACTTTTTGTTCCTTTTTATTTAATCTAGCCAGGTAGTCCAACTCCCTTTGAGTTTTCTGGTAGCAGAAGTGCAGGAAATGCCTGCTATTCATCCATTTTCTGTGGAACGTTCTTCCTTAAAGAGCCTCCAGGCCTCACCCACCTGCTCATGCCTGGTGCCCGTCTTTGGCCCTGTGTGCCTTTCCGCCTCGTGGACAGTGGTGCCAAGGCAGGAAATCACTGTGAAGCATCTTTTATTTTTTTTTTTAATGCTACACAGAGGTATTTGAACCTTAAAATGCATGCTTTTTTCAAGGCCTCCTCACCACCACTCATTCACCAAGTGCTCTGTTCATCCACTGCCAACGCCATCCGCAGCGCCGAGCCAGTCATTGCATTTCCTCCATTCCTGCCCCCGGCTGCTGAGCAGATACCGGGCTGGTAATTCTGTGTACATCTATACCCTCTAGCCCGAGCAGAAACTCTTGAAAACATCTAGAGGGTTCCTGCACTCACCCGTTCCTTCCTTCATGTGTGGAACAGTCACAGAAGTAACTGCCCAGTACCCACTCCCACCACAGCTGTTTCAGACTCAGCTCCCTGGGCTGCCCCCACCTCACCCACCCCACCCGAGGCCTTTTAGGGAAAAACTGAGGTCTGTTGGGGAAACAGCTTTAGTTTTCCTCTTCCAGACACGGAAGGTCTCTTCCTCGTGACCCAGAGGGAGCTGGGTCCTTGGCTTTCTTCCCCCTTCCGTTTTTGACCCCTCAAGTCAAGCCTTTCCGTGTCTACTGCTTTTTTATTTCCTTCAGTCTTTCAAGAGTATCCTTAGCTTTAAAAGGAACAACACAATAACAACTAAAGTACAAACAACAGCTCTCTATCTAGCCCTGTTTCTTCTTTACGTATTTAAACAAATGAACATTTTTTGGTATCTTTCTTTCCCTCTCCCTTCCTGTAAAATACCTTGCATTTGCATATCTTCTGAGTGGTAATTAAGTGACCGTATTTCGTACTGTCTAGACCAGGACACTGTTGAAAGTGAAGCAAACTGCTATTAAGAATTACTTTGGGACAACAGACCTAACACTGGGCTGGGCGTGCAGACCGGGCCATGTGATCACCCTCGTGAGAATCCAGGTTCTTTTACAGTTTGTTAAAGTGCCATCATCCACTAGGGATAGGAACTAACATTGACTGAGTACATACTTAACTATGAGCCAGGCTTCGTTCTAATCACTTTACATGGATTTACTCATGGAATCCTGGCAGCCTTTTGAGAGAGTGTTGTTAAGACCATTTTGACATGGGGAAATTGAGGCACAGGGAGGCTGAGCAAGCTGCCCAAGGTTATACTCGATCCTCACTCCTGGTGCATCATCCCCCATGTCTGCTGAGGTGGTAGCAGAGTTTTCCAAATGTCTATCTGCCAAGAAGGAATGTACAGTGAAAACAATCACCTTCTAAAGTAAGTATTTGTTTAGGGTTGCTTAGCTAGAACAGGTTCCCTAACAGGAGTGAAATACTTAATCCTTTTCTCAATGAGCCAAAGGGGCCTGGAATAGAGCAAGTAGGGATTAACCTATCACTATTATTCTCTCAAACACAAATTTTAAAAACAAATGGAAAAGCCAGTTACAGCCCCACAAGGTAAAAGTCTGGGGCTTTTTTTTACTGGTTTTTCTCACCTCACTGTGTTCTCATCCCTGGAGGTAATTTAGGGTGGTGTCACTTAAGAGCTGGAGTTAGCCTGGTGACCAGATATTAAGTTGTCAAGTTCTTGATCCTACCTAGGAAACTGGCATTTTATCTTAGAAGAGAGACTTCAGTGCTCCCTTTTCTAGTCTGACATCCCCTTTCCCCTTTTCTTTCTTTTCTCTTTGCCACACTGCCCCCCCCCCCTTTAAAAAGCAGTCTGAAAGCCTTTCCTGCCAAAATCTGAATCCTTACCCCTAGGCAGCTCCAAAGTTCAATGTGAAAACGTGTAGCTTCTTTTTTCTTTTAATGTCATCTGGCTGACGGGGGATTTACTGAAATCTAAACTTACTTTGTTTGCTCTAATATTCACCAGACTGGAGTTTAAGGAAGCGGTAAAGACTCAGGTGCCTCAGGGAATACTGTTAAGGTGTGAACATCCTGTCATTCACACAGGTCAATCTGTTGGGATTATGTGGGGGAGGGGGGAGAAAGTGGCTGAGAAAAAGAGCTTCTCAGCCCTCATCCCGGCAGGCAGGTTCCTGAAGGGTGTTGTGGAAAGGGAGTGGTCGGTGGGGATCTTCTTATTGTCTGGGTTTCCAAGCACACCCTCACACACTCTCACACACCTTCACGCAGCTCTGTTTCCCTGTGGAAAGGTACTGTCTTGGTCCTTGTCACCAAACTTCTTCAAGGAGGAATCCCTTCTCTTCTTATTTCTCACCATGCCAGGCTTGTTAACCATCTTAGAGCTGCTGTTGGCATTCAGTAGCTGAGAAATTGAGGAAATTCAAAGTGATTTCAAACCCAGCACCCTCAGGTAACACAGCTTATCGCTGTACTTTGTGAAGACCTCCCTAATACTGAGAAGCTCAGGTCAAGTTCACATTTCTCCAGATGGAGGTGATAGGTCCCCAGTCAGGTGATGGCATGAAGAAACAGCTGGCACTGCTAAAGTGAAAGTCTTTAATGAGAGATCAGAAAAGGGGTGTTGCTGAGGTAACATGCTGTTATTATTATTATTATATAATAATGGCACTGCTTGCTGGGTCCCGAGAATATGCCAACTGCTCTGCTTGGGCCTAATGGAGACAAGGGCCCTACCTGCAAGGCTGTATTACACCTACTTTGCGGAGGCTCAGGGAGACGCGTGCTAAAGGCCACACCACGGACGCGTTGGAGCCAGAATTTCATCCCTGTGTCCATCATCCATTGATCAGATAACTTTCTGCCGACTTGTGCACAAGACTGTGTGCGGAACAGTGGACCCTGACACGGACGTGGCTTTGCTTTTAGCAGCTCGTGGTCTCCTGGGGCAGCAGACATTGACTCCAGGTCTGTGAACCATGAACTCTTTTTTCTCACTTTAAAATTTTTCCCAAAAAAATTATGTTGCAGAATTTCAAACCTAGAGAGAAAATGAAAAGAGTACAATGAACTCCTGTCCCCGTCACCTGGAGGCACCAGCTCGTAACGTTTTGCCATGTTTGCTTTCCCCCCTCCAGTTCTTAGGGTAAATCATTACTTCAGTATTCTTCCGCATTTTTCTACATAACCTCAATTCTTTATCACACCTAGGAAAGTTACCTGTGATTCCATAATTTTATCTCAAGTTCATGTTCAACTTTGCCCTTGATTGTTTCCAAAGCTTGTTTAAATAGTGGGCTTTTGTTGTCTTCCCTTTGGATCCAGGATCCCATCAGGTCACACACTTGGTCTCTTTAGCCTCTTGAAATCCAATCTAGCACTCCATTCCCCATCTCCAACCACACGTACCTTTTAAATTTTTTTAATGGTAACGACTTTTTGAGGAGTCCAGACTGGTTGTCTTATAGAATATCCTAAATTGCGAATTTCCTCATAGTGGCATTTAACTTGTTACCCAATTACTTTTTAATTAAAAAAAAATCCCATTTTCTGTCTGCTTTCTTACCACTTGTAATGCAGGGACTCTGGTCCCACTCCCTGCACAAGAATGCAGGATATGGTGAGGCCAAAAAGGAACACCCACAGAACCATGAATAGGGGAGTCATACCACTATAGTCTCGCTGGTGACTGGGTTGGAGACACAGGAAGCAGGAGCCCCAATCTGCCACCCGCTTCTCTGCCAAGTAACCAACCCCACGAACCACCCGAGCCACAATCCGCACTTGCTAGCATAGCCACGGCAGTTATATCAGTGGCCAGTGGCTCACTGGTTACAGGTGACGGCCAACTAGTCACAACCGACGGCCATCTACTACCTGAGCCAGCACCTTTCCACATGAGGCCGAGAGCCTGGAAACTGCTCTCTGGAGTGAGTCCAGTTTACTGGCTATTTTGGGGGAGTACTTGGAGATAGTCGCTTTGGGAAGGGGCTGCATGTGCAAAATAACTGTAGGAAGAGGCAAGGGACTTGGACATTTGTGTGCAGCATGTCCACTGTATTTTGTGTACATAATTATAGTTTAAAGAGTCAGATGCGCTTTTGAAGCTCTGGATTCCACTGGAATTTAAGGATTTTCTTCTCCCTCTTTTTTTGCAGAGATTAGTTTGTAGTTGCCAATAGCCCTGGAACTAGCAGACCGCTTAAGGCATAGTCTTTTCATTAAAAAGAGATTTAACTAATTAGATTTGACTATCAAGCTGACAGGTTAATTGATAACAGGAGTGGGGCTCAGGGACTGTCGTGCGGGGTCTCTTGCAGGGTCTCTGCTCCCGCTCCCCACATAAGGACGCAGGACATGGTGAGGCCAAAAAGGAACACCACGGAGCCATAGGTAGGGAAGTCATACCACTATGGTCTCACTGGAGGCTGGGTTCACACGACGTGTGACCTGCTGTCCGCTTTGCTGCCGACCGGCCGACTGGCCGACCAACCGACTCTTCTCGACTCTCCTCGGCTTCCCTCTGTAGCCGCGGCAGTTATATCAGTGGCCAATGGCTCAACAGTTACAGCTGACGGCCAACCAGCCACAGCTGACGGCCATCTACTACTACCTGAGCCAGCACCTCTCCACATGAGGCTGAGAGGCTGGAAACTGCTCTCTGGGGCTCTGTCCCCACAGGGACACTTAAGGTTGTACTAAATGTCCATTAGATTTAAATTATTGTGATGTCCGCAGAAACACTGTTTTTCACAAAAATCTTGTGTATGTATCGCCTTAGTGCTAGAAAGCCCTTTCAGTGTCTTAGATCTATAATGTGTTCATGTGTTTTAGATCCAAACTCCTGCGAATTTTAGAGACCTAGATATTGTGTTATTTTTATGTTTAAAGACCTAGTAGGCAAGAACATGTTTTATCATGTAACTTAGCTTATACAAACTTTTCATTTGTTTATTTTTTAAATTAAATTTGTTCTAAAATAAATCTGAATGCTGATGAAAAGCAGTAATTTGGTTAAGTATCAGAATTAGGGGTAGGATGTCCCAAAGTAAGGAATCTGACCTATGAGTAGAGAACCATGGGTGTCATGCAGGGCTTCTTAGGCAGGGTATCTAGTCCCGCTGCCCACAAAGGAATGCAGGATATGGTGAGGCCAAAAAGGAACACCCACGGAGCCATAGATAGGGGAGTTACACCGCTATAGTCTCGCTGGTGGCTGGGTTGGAGACACAGGAAGCAGGAGCCACACGATCCGCAACCTGCCATCCACTTTTCTCTGGCAACCAACCTCACTTGCTAACTGCAATCCGTGCTTGCCAGCCACCATCTTCTTGCTAACCCCCATTTTCTGCTAGTGTAGCCACAGCAGTTATATTAGTGGCCAGTGGCTCACTGGTTACAGCTGACGGCCAACTAGCCACAGTGGATGGCCATCCGGTCACAGTTGATGGCCATTTACTACCTGAGCCAGCACCTTTCCACGTGAGGCCGAGAGCCTGGAAACTGCACTCCTGGCTCTGTCCCCACAGTGGGTTCCCAGGATCATCTGCAATGGGTGATGCTTTCTTTATAAGGCACTTGCCCGTAATCCACCCTTAGTGGTATCAACATTTTCCTTTTGGAACTCTTGCCTGAAGGTTTCTTAGTTCATACACGTGCCCCTGCAGGTTGAATGTAGAAAAGAACATTGTAGCACCTTTGGATTCTAAGTTTCATGGTTATGGTAGTAGGAGGTATCAGGTAGGCTCCCCGAAGACCTTGAAGATGGGAGAGTTTACTGACCTAATCATGGGTTTTGTCGGGCAGTTGGAGGCTCAGAGAGGCTGAGGAGCCTGCCCAGGGCCAGAGCTGGCAAGTGGCACGCCTGGGTTTAGCCAGGGCCCGGAAGCCTGCTCCCTTAACCACCCACTGAGAGATGGCTGACACAGCAGGCGTTTGCTTGGATGCTGTGTTTGGGCACTTAAAGGAAACAAGAGGCCATTTTGTTCCCCAGAGAAACTGTGTTTTAATTTACCTTTCTGAGTTGTTGAGGAAAATACTCATGTGATCCTACTTTTATTTGTATCTTCAATAAAAGAAGAATACCTTGTATATTCAAGTTTTAGTTTACAGGTCATTGATTGCCTGTAAAATTGATGTGTCAGGAGCCATTACCTAGAAAATAAAATTCAAAAATAAAGATCGTATTCTCCTGAAACTAATATTTTGTTTATAGATGTTCTAAGTGTAGACCTACACTACTTACTTTATAAAGGGAAATGTACCTATGATTTTGGAGGGGCTGTGCCTTTGGCTTATTTTCAGTTATTTTCATAGGTGCTTATCAGTGTTTGAGTCCATGTTTGATTTATGACCCCGTGGGTAGAGAAAGCTAATATCATAACTGAATTCTCTGTGTATAGTAAGCTTAACCAAAAAGCAAGGCATCAGGAGAGGTAAAACACCAGTCTGTTTTGGAAAGAAGAATGGTTTCATGTCCATGCTGAAATTCTTGGTTTGTTAGGTGCTAAAGTGGTGGCCTGTAGCTAAAACGGGATTGTTAAGGTTTAATCTAAATGGATTATTTTCAACAGCCTCATGCATTAAACAATTTACTGCCTCCATTACATGATGACTTACTACTAATATTTTGGAGGGTAGGGGTGAGAAATAACTGCCATGTGAAACTGCTTTGTTGATTGCAAGATACAGAATCTCTGTGTGTGCACAGGGGTGATGGGGCAAATATATATCATAGAAATTAAGAAAGAGGGTACAGATATGTAGCACATTGTATCACATTTTATAATTTGTCTACTCAAACTGTGATTTATAGATCTTTTGAGAAAGAGAGCAAAGAGGTTGGGCCTTTTAGTGAGACAGACATGACCTTCCCTCCAAGACTGAGAGCAAATTAAATTGGACTTGGAAAATAGTTTACCCTTTTCCTCTAGGGTGAATTCTGGGAGTGAGTGCTCTGGCTAAACATGAGGTGGTGTCCATTGTCAGCACCTTGAAAGCCTATTTGAAATGTCATCAGCGAGGAACATTCCATCGGCAATGACTATTACACCCCATCTTAAAAGGGTGCCTTGGGTAGAATGGAAATTATAGTGGCAGGCCCTTAATTCTTTTTAATAAGGGCAACCATTTAAGAGAATTGCGTTGTAAGAATGAATGAGATTTGGGAGCAATTTCGTCGTCTCTGTTCTATTGTGACTGTCAGTACCAAGTGCATTTTTATTCTGCCAACTGCCTGAGGATTTTCCTTTAGCAAACTTCCGTGATGAATGATAAGGCAGTGGCATTCCGTGAGAGGCCTAAGTCTTTTGCTGGTAGAGATCGATGTCTCTGACCTAAGAATTTTGAGAGCTCAGCCAAGACTTAAGATTCCTCTGTGTGTTTGGTGTCGGGCACAGGCCAAGAATCTGAAAGCTCAGAAGTAGCCTCACTGCCCCCATTAGCAATAATAACCAAATTTAATAAATACATATGGTGCCGTTCTGACTTACACTGAACCTTACATAAAACATCTGGGAGAAGGAAGAGATATGGCGAGGTTGTTGGTTTTTTGTTTTTTTTTAGGAGACGAGATTTACAATGTTTAAATTTGGAATGTGAATTTTGAAATTTTTCACATTAGGAAAAGATTAGAAATATAATGAAAGACATTTAACTCCTGAAATGCCACTTCTCATACACAGAGACAGTGAATTTACTTGTTAGAAACCCTGATTTATTTTCTCAAAAAGGAAATGTTCAAAGGAATATTTCAGTATCATACTATGCATATATTTGAATGAAAAATGGTATCTCCTTCAAAAATAATTACACCATGGACTCATTTCTCATTATTTGCATTAGTGAATTGATGTATGGAAATATAGTGAACAACTTTAAACAATCTGTCACCCGTATATAGTCAGTTTTTTGGTATGTTGACACTATCTTATCAGAATGGCATCTGGTGTCGGCCCTCTTAAATTTCTGTGGCTTAAAATACTAACAGTAAGGAGAAAATAAACAGAGACAAACTGAGCGAAAATACCATATAGTACGAACGAAACCTCATATAATACTGATCCGAGAAATTTTGAGAAGATAAAATCTTGAGCGTTCAGAAATCCAGAGTCCCTGTCCAGTTTATTGCTGTTGAAGTGCCCCAAGACCCTTTAATCCCTCAGTTTAGAGGATCATATTGTCAAGTCACAGAGGCTTAAACACAATGGCATCTCCTGGAACCCAGTGACCTGTATTGAGAGTGGATCTTGTGCTTTTGTTCTTTTGAAAAGCAGGTGTAAAGGATAACAGGCTGGATTATCTTATTTTAAAGCATCTAAAAGCCAGGTCCCCTCCTCCTTTCCTTTCCTCTCAGCTTTTGTGTATGGTCTTTGATCAGGTAATTCTCGGGGTGGGACCTGTGCAGGCTTAGGCAGACGTGGGTCTCAGTGCTCCAACCATGTTCTCACCCTCCTCATCAATTAGTGCTGATGAGCACGGAGAATGCTGAGGCCAAGTATTCACACCGTTGTCTGGTGACTCCTCTCCTCAGCTGCGGTGTCCAAGGGGGAAGGTTACGCCACCCCACCTGTGGGAATGCAAAGGTAGCTTTCCGATTCTGCACGCATCACACAATTCCCTCCAGGCCCGCAGGCGGGAATCGGAACATTTGTTCCAAGGTGACAGTAATTGTACCCAAGTGTGGATTCAAATTCCTGTCCGAGCAAGCAGAAGGGGCACAGCCGTGCGTGTTGTGTTCCAGCTTCCAAAGCCTCTTTATCACAGGCCGCTTGTAAAACTTAAATTCCACAGATTAACAATCTGTGTCTCCAGACAAAAGAACTTTCTTAATCATGTAACTTATCCTAAGATATATGTCTTGTGTTTGTAAGACAAGTTAGCATTAACTATCAGACCTGACCTAACAAGTCAAAAAGCCGCACCTCGGTGCATGCTGGCCTCAGAAGTCTCCTGTGTTAGTAACAGCCTGAAACTGAAGGAGAGCTCAGGTGTCGGTCTTGTGGAGTTGAATAGCACAGACGTATCTGGAATGATTCTGTCACTAGTTTACCCAGTTCAGACTGGCAGGTGAATCTGGCATTTTGTACACTGTAACTTGAGAAAGGCAGACTCCTAAAAGCAATCATTAATGTCTTCCAGAGATGGTAGCTAGTCATTTAAAAAATAAAATCAAACTGTTAAAACTCTATACTGGGACTAGTAAAGGAAAACTGTGAATGGTTTGACTTGCTTACTTGCTTCCTTTCCCTGTGGGAAACTTGCCGCTTAAACCAGAATAAGGTTTCTTGATGATAGCTTGTACAGTGGGGAAGGAAGGAATTACTGCGAAATCAGAACGTGGGGTGGGGCTTCCAGCCTGTTCTAGTTTGCTCCTGATTCAATCAAGACTCAGTTCACCCTTATAGTGAGATTAGCTGATGCAGTTGTTTGTAACTCTTAAATTTTCATGATTTCCTTCTTGAAAAAATTCAGGAGTAGATGACAAAAAATTTATATGAACATTGCTTTTTAGAAACAGGTTTTTGTTTTTCTTATGTTTTTTTTTTTCTTAAGACTGGTAATCAAAATCTGGTCTGTTAGAAAATTAAAACAAAATATACTGAGTTTTTAAACACTTTTACCTCACATTTTGAAGACTCTCTTTTTCACATTTGCTCTCTTAAAAATCATCTCACAAAGTAGCACTGGTCCAAACCGCTCGTATAACAAGGGAAAACATATATAAACAATTAAAATTTTTGTTTCCTTTGTGATGCTGTCCTGATATTTGGATCTTAATTACTATGTCTGAGATTTTTTTTAAGCAGTTTAATTTTTTTAAATATTTGATGCCAGCCAAAGTCAGAAGAGAATCCTAAATTTATCCTTATTTGGAAGTGCAGGATAACTATGATTTTTGGAGTACAGCATTGGTTTGTTGCAAAATGAGATCAGAAGACCCTCACGAGAGTCTTAGAGGGTGAGACCGAGTCTGTCCAGAGTCCATTCAGAGCCCATCTAGAAGCAGCTCTGCCAAGTTGTACCTTTGATGGTTTTCCTTCCCGATTGGTAATTTTACCAGAGAAAAGACAGTCAAGTATTGTTTGTGTGGCCTGAACAAGGAGTGCCAGGGCATTTTACATTCTTAACTGATCCATTATTTTTTTTTCCCCCACGGATTGTTTTGTTTCCTCAACAATGCTCCCAGATTAAAAGCAGTTTCTTTTCCCTTCTTAGCCTGAACTGCTCTTTCTCCCAGGGGCTGGCCTGAAAGGGGACCCCAACCACAGCCTCAGGGCAGTCTAGCAGCTGGGAGGAGCTCTCAGTTCCTTCTGTGTGAACCCTAGGGCTGCTCTACACCAGAGAACAGGGATTTGCAAAGTAGGGCGAAAAGAATGGCCACACCTTCCATGTCTTTCCTGTTTCTCCAGGTGCTTCCCGGAGGTCTGCAGACCTCTGAGGTGGGCATGGAGGTCCCATGCAGGTGGTTTATAGATAGGTACTACCGATGGTTGACGTCCCCAGTGCTCTCTGCCTCTGCCCCTCCCCCACTCCCATCCCTGGGTCCCTCCTGGTCAGGAACTCCACACCCTGAAGGCTGCCAGCTCATGTCAGGCTCCCCATCACGCCCCCATGGGCCTCCTTTCCACACCTCATGATGCCCAATTCCTGTGGCCTGCTTAAAATTCCCTGGGGGGCTCCCATGCTCTATTAGAGAAGTTAGTATTAAACTCTAATTTTCTTTTTAACCATCTTCCCAATAAGTTGTGAGATCCTTCCGTGAATCCCCAGTTTCAGGCTCTGAAACCTGGCAGTCATTCAGCAATGGAACCTGGGGAAATTCTGTATTATGTTCCTGAGACTCTAAAAACTTCAAAATGGGTAAAGGCGAGGTAGGCCTCAGGTACCCTCCTTTTTTAGGTTGAAAAGTTGTAATTGGATGAACTGTGTAAGCCTTTCTGTAGGTCACATGACTCTTTTTGACCATTATTCAAACATAACCAGTAACAAGACAACCAATTTTTTTATTGAGATAGCATTCACACATTACAAAATTCACCCTTCTTTTTTTTTTTTTTTTTTTTTTTTAACAGGACTTTTTTTGGGAACAGTGTGTACTTCCAGGACTTTTTTTTCCAAGTCCAGTTGTTGTCCTTTCAGTCTTAGCTGTGGAGGGCGCAGCTCAGCTCCAGGTCCAGTTGCCGTTGCTAGCTGCAGGGGGCACAGCCCACCATCCCTTGCGGGAGTCGAACCAGCATCCTTGTGGTTGAGAGGATGTGCTCCAACCGAGTCACAGGAGCTCAGCTCAAGGTGCCGTGTTCAATCTTAGTTGCAGGGGGCGCTGCCCACCATCCCTTGCAGGACTCGAGGAATTGAACTGGCAACCTTGTGGTTGAGAGCCCACTGGCCCCTGTGGGAATCGAACCGGCAGCCTTCGGAGTTAGGAGCATGGAGCTCTAACCGCCTGAGCCAGCGGGCCAGCCCCAAAATTCACCCTTTCAAAGTAAACAGTTAAATTGGCGGTTTTTAGTGTATTCACAAAGATATGCAACACAGTCGATTTTTGAATATTTTCATTCCCCTGAAAGAAACCCAACACACCTTAGATACTACCCCCCAATCCACCCGTGTCCCTCAGCCTTAGGCTTCCACTAATCTATTTTCTGTCTCTGTAGATTTCTCTATTCTGGACTTTATGTGAATAGAATCATAGTACTGTATTTTGCTGTGTATAATGCTCTCCCATGTATAATGCCCACCCATGTTTTTGGCCCAAGCTTTCAGGGGAAAAAATCTTTCATTTTAATTTTTTAATTTGAATTTTTATTTGTTTACATTTAGGTGCCTTTTTTTGTATTATAAAGGAATTTTAGCATTTATTTTTTAACGTAACAAGAAATTTTGTGTAACAAATAATTACAAAACATATGAACAGATACAAGGCACAAGAAATTTTATGTACCGGTAACACATTTAAAATATTTCCACATCATAGAAGGCCAAGAGCTCCTCGTTGTTGCAAGTTCTGCAAGTTGGTCATAAGTTGAACAAAACCGATGGTCGTATTCCAGGGTATTATTTTGCATAGGGATATCGCTATTGATTTCTAGAGTTACACTTTTAACTCATAAGCATAAATAAAAGAATTAAAAACATTTATATAAATATGGAATTAGTACTACCCATGTACAATGCACATCCTTATTTTTCCCTCATAAATTTGGGCAAAAAAGTGTGCATTATACACGGCAAAATACGGTATATATGGTTTCTTTCATCTAGCATAATTTTTCAAGGTTCATCCATGTTGTAGCATGTATGAGTATTTCATTTTTTAATTGCCAAATAGTATTTCATTGTATGGTTATGCCACATTATACTTATTGACTCATCAGATGATGTACATTTATTTAGGTGGTTTCTGTTTGGGGCTGTTATGGGTAGTGCTGCTGTGAACACTCATACACTGGTTTTTCCGTGGACATAAGTTTTCATTTCTCTCAGGTATGTACCTGGGAGGAAATTGTGGAGTCGTGTGTTAACTCAGTGTCTGGCTTTTTGAGGAACTGCGACACCGTTTTCCAAAGCGGTGGCGCCATGTTTCATTCCCACCAACATTGTACGAGGACTCCAGTTTTTCCACATTCTGGCCAGCATTTGTTACTGTCTGTCTGTCTGTGTACAGCCATCCTGGTGGTGTGAAGTGTATCTCATTGTGGTTTTGATTTGCATGTCTCTGATGGCTAATGATGTTGAGCATTTTTCCACATGCTTATTGGCCATTTGTATACATTCTTTGGAGAAAGGTCAATCAGATTATTTGCCCATTTTTAATTGGGTTATTTGTCTTTTTATTATTGAATTTAATAATTCTTTTTATATTCTGGATCCTAAACCCTTGTCATACATGATTCGCAAGTATTTTCTCCCGTTCTGTGGGTTGTCCTTTCACTATCTTATAATGTCTTTTGAAGGCCTTTTTTTGTTTTAAGCAAAACTAACTGAAAACTGATCATTCAGTTTATGGCACCCTTCATTTCAGTGATTATTCATTCAAAGTGACTATCACAAAGGCGTTCTTTTCCCCTCCTCTTCTTCCTCCTCCCTCTCTCTTCCTTCTTCTCCTTCTCTTCCTCCTCCTCCTTTTTCTTCTTACTTTTTATTTGGAAACGATCTCAAACAGAAAGATGGCAAGAATAAGAATAGTACAAAACCCATGTACCCTCTACCCAGATTCATCTCTTAATTCTTTGCTCCATTCAATTTATCATTTCTGGTTCTCTCTCTCTCTCTCTCTCTCTCTCTCTCCATGTATATACACGAATAGGCCATTTTATGCTGAACCAATTGACCCTTTAATGCTACTTAATTCACTGCCTCATCTGCCCCACTCACCCTGTGGACCCCTCACAGGTAGCCGGCTTCCATTTCCTGAGCACGTGCCCAGAGGAGGCAGGCAGGGGGACGGGGTGGGCTGTAGGAGGCTAGAATGGGCCAGATTGCCCTTTGGGAGAGAGACAGCAACTCCTGGGGTTGCCCTGCAGCATCATGGACATGTCACCAGATCACACTCTTCAGAGTTGTGCTTTTTGTCCAGACCCCATCTTCCCACAGTAGGATCTGCTCCTGAGAGCTCTTGTCTCTTAACGGAAGCCTGGGGTGGGGGAGCAGCTTAAATTCTCTTTATCCTATGGCCTTTTGACTCATCTGTTCGCCTGCCTTACTTGAGCCCACTTAGTCTTTTCCTGATCAGGACGCCCAGGCCCCTGACGGCAGGCCCCACCTTCCCTTCAGTTCCCCTTGTCCTGTTATGGTTCACCATATTCCAAACGCTGAATTCTAGAAGTTCCCTTCAAGTATAATATAGAAAAAGCATGCACTGTTTTCAAAAACAGACGCAAAAACAATTCAAAGTGAACTAGTAATCACACTGACATGTATTACGCATTACAGTTTTCACAGTGCTCTGCTGTTTTTTATGTTATTATTAAACCTGTGTATAGTATTCTGGCCGCGGAACAGACCTTGAAGCGGACGTCGTGTGTGTGATCTCCATTCTGTGCCCGGGAGACTGTGCTTGTAGTGTCTGCTGCTCCTGGGAAGCCCGGCTGCTGAGCTGCGGTGGGGCCAGGCCTCACACCGGCCTCTCTGACTGGGCCTCATCCTGTGCCATTTGCACGGGCTGCACTTCCTACTCACTTTGTTAATTAGAACTCAGTACTGAGGCTTGGTGGGAATTGGCTGATGCACCATCCAAGAATAATAATCATGTGCACCCTCGATTTCTAATGACCTGAGACAGCAGAGAAGTGTATACAAAGCTTAGCCTGCTGTGTGTGTCTACAGAGGCAAGGGCACCTTAGGGGGGACGTTTCCCAGGACTCGCGGAGACTTGAGCTAGTGCTGTGTGATAGCCATGGTTTATATCAATCCAAGGCATGGAATGTGTGTGTTGTATAAATAGAACATTCTACGGAACTGAGGAAACCTGGCTATTACAGGACAAGTGCTGTATGATGCTGAAGGTGCCAACTCTTTGGATGACTGTCGTGCGGTAGTTCTGTATGAGAGTTTTCGGATCTACTGAAAGGTCCAGAGCATCATACAGTCATCATGTTTCTCCACCACCCTCACTTTCACCCCCACCCTTGCCACACACTCTCGTCATCTGGGGTCTGCGTGTTAACATTTCCTACATCACTTAACCGCCTACATCC
Source organism: Rhinolophus hipposideros (assembly GCF_964194185.1). Lineage (NCBI taxonomy): Eukaryota > Metazoa > Chordata > Mammalia > Chiroptera > Rhinolophidae > Rhinolophus > Rhinolophus hipposideros. Next base: position 3,200,590 of record NC_138053.1, on the reverse strand, counting down.
AGGCTATCTGTGAGACTCTGTTCACATAATCAATAAACATCTCTTAGGTGTTGGATGGAAGGGACTCCATCATCTTCCTTGGCGGAGTTACGTTTTATTTCTCAGAACCCTTTTGAACTTCAGGAGCATGGGGCTGAGCCCACAGTGAGTTCCCAGCTCACGTTACCTGAGAGCCTGCTGCGTGTGCCAGGCCTCACCTGGACCCATTCGGATCTCATGACAACCCTGAGATACAAACAGTCCCTCCTGCCTTTTCATATATAAGAAAACAGTCCCAGAAGGAGGTTTGGTGGGGGTCGTGTATTTGTTGGCATATGTGTGAGGGTTGGCGGTGAGCTTGGCGGAGTGTGGTGAGTATGGTGGTATGGTCATCTACCATCTTTTCTGCTCACTGGAAACATTTTCCACTTTGGACTACTCCGTGGATTAGTCAGTTTCCAGGAATAGAAAATAGGGCCATGTAATAACTGTAAAAGTCCCCGAGTTAATTTTTCAGCTAGTGTGTAATATCTCCCTAAGTCATTTTATTGCCTTTCCAAGATTCTTAAACTCTCTTCATCATTATCTCCACCTCTTTTTAAAATGGAGGCAATGACTTATTCAGAGGTGGTTAAGAGACAGAAGAGCTACTTTAATGCTTAGTAATTATCTAAACTTAAATTCGGTGTAGCACTGTTGAAGGTAAAGGAAGAAGTGTTTGGTATTTTAAGATAATAAGGGAGATAGTTGTAAGCTACCAACCCAAGGTCAAAATAAAATACAAACCTGGAGGAGGACAAAATCAGTCTGCAGTCTGTCCCTCAGCTGACAGAGCACCACCAATTAATTCTTAGGGTAAGTGGCCTTCTCTCTAGGAATACAGCCTTGCCAAAGGAGAGTTGAAGTAGATTGCCCCAGGAAGTAGGAGACGGGAGGTGCATTTGCTTCCTTTTTTTCTTTGCCTTATTTAGATCTTTCTAAAGTCCAGGCACAAACAAAAGGACTTTTAGCTGAGTTACCTGTTTGACTTTTGAGAGGATATGGACCATGGTGAATCCACTTGGTTTGTTCAGAACTTCTCTTCTGTACTTCCTTTCTAGAAGTTGCCGCAGTCATTCGGGAGCATGTCCCGGGAGAGGGGCAGGACGGGTAAAGAAGGGCAACAGGAGTGATGGCTTCTAGTGCCAAGGGCGGGTTTGGAGCTTTGACCTTCTAGGGAGTGGTCTTGATGGTTTTGATGATCATTATAAAGAATAGATGCAATGTGGGAAAATGCTTATGACATCCAAACGATATAAAATACAAACTGAAGGGAAAGATGAAATAAAAGGCATGCTTTATTGCAGGTTGTTTTAGAGGTTTGGGAATACATATTTTTGCTTTCAGTTTTCCAAAATTAGTGATGTGGTTAGAGTATTTGTTTGAAGAAAAATGCATTTATAATATGTATGTTTTCAGTTAAGTTCATCCCTACTTTTAAACATGTCGAATCAGTGCTTTTTATGTGCAGTTCTTCATCCCTCCTTATAGGAATGATTGAACGAGGGCTTTGTTCTGATTGATGAGTCATTGGTTGAAAGACTTTGCCCACAATGCAGACAACACGGGGTGGGCAACAGAGGTGTAATGGAGATGAGAAACGTCAGTGCTGTTCGTTATGTTCCTAAAGCTGGCTTGCCGGAGTTGTTCCTGTTTCACGTAATTGGAAGGACATTGTTTCCACAACGTGCATCTCTGGCTCTTAGGAAGATCCTCGATATAACCTGGACAGATCATGCTGTATTCACACACATGCCTGACCCCTCACCCTTTATCCTCCTTGAAATCATGGGCATTTGCTAGCACCCTCAGTAACTTGAACACAGTCCCCCCGGTGGCCAAAATTTCTGCCCTCTAAACTAACTGTTCACCAGGAGAAAAATTGTTTCTTTCAACTTCTTTACTTCTTTCATGACTGCCTGGTGAAGACCCTAGTGAGCAGCCATAAGTAGAACCAGCAGGGAGCTAGAAAGAGGAAGCGACCAGCTCTGGGCAGTGCTTGCCGGCCCATGATCCCACTGGTGTTCTAGCTGCATTTGCCACGTGCTGGGCCACAGCATAGACTCCTGTTGTCAGCCTGCCCGTCACTCTTCTGTGACATGAGCACGTACATGCAGGAAGGACCTGGAAACTTCTGTTTTCTCCACCATTGTCTCTTTAGTAACATCTATAGGGTAGATTCTGCGTACTCCCTAGAATTAAAATGGAAGTGGAACGTCATGTTTCTGGTTTTGAGTCAAGGAATTTATTTTTGAATTTTTGCTCCATTATTTGTACGGTGGGGTAGAAATACCCTGACCTGTTGTATCCGGTTCTGATTCACGTGTGAATTTTGGAGGAATGGGTAGCTGCCAGATTGGACTGACATGCATGTTTCTTTACCACCCTGCCACTGTATACCTTTACTCTCAGGAAATGCACAGGATGTTGAAAGCCAGGGGGGGTGACAAGGAGAAGCCCTCATCTGTTTCCGAGCCCTGGGACTTCATAGGTAACCTTGAAGAGGGGAATAAGTCACTGCCCATTTTATTGACGTTTCGATTAGCAGTAAAATATTATAGTGTAGACAGATTATTATACTGCAGCCAATTAGCAATAAAAAGATGCGTTTTAATATACAAATTAATTAGATTTTAAAATTTAGGCCGTAGGAATTAACAAAATCCTCTGTTCAAGGCCTCCACTGAAGACATTCGTTCGTAAACCAGCCCTTGGTCAGATGAAGTCTATCAACTGAAACTGAGATGAAGAGGTGTGGCCGTGTTATCTGTAGACTCCTGGTGCGGTTAGGAGCCTCTGTAACTCATGGCCTTCCTGCAAGCTTTCCTAAGAACTAGGAAATGAAGCCTTCGGGCAGTGGAGTCCGAGAGGGAGGTTACAGACATCTGCTTGTAAATCTGCACACCCAGCGCAGTGGGAGGGGAATAACGACCCTGATCTCCTGCTTTCCCTCCTGTGGGAAGGTGCTCTTAAGGTGCCCCGCTCTGATTGGTCAGAGGAACAGTTACTGCTGCTTGCGCTGGTGAGTAGGCTCCCTGAAAGCACGTAGGTTGTTCTTGGCGCATACTAAAGTTGTTTTTTTCTTTAACTTTTTGGACGTATGACATACACGCATGTAAAGTTGTGTGTTGGGCCTAAGAAGCTAATGAATGAAGTTGAGCTTTTGAAAATTATTTTCAAATACTTGCTAGCTTGAGCTAATGGCAAGCAGGAAGGGAACCAGTGTCAATCCAGGACGTAGAACAGGGATGCAGCTGGCAAGCAGTAGGAGGTCTTTGCTTCTCAAGGCTCCAGCGCTCAGTCCCGGGGGCGTGGTGGCGTCCAGGGAGGCCAGGTGGCCTCCTGTGCTTTACAGGTTAGGGTATCACATCGCCCCTATCGGAAAGGAGGACATTGGAATCTACGTGGGTTTCTAATCACGTAAGTCCTTAACCCACTGGAATATACTTGTTCAAATGGAAGGAACTTAATCTGGTTAAAAATGGCTTTTCTACATTTTTGTGGAAAGGGAAGTGTGGGGGCACATTCAAAGTTCCCTGTTTGCAGAGGCCACACCCACTGGGAGGTTTAATTTGCTTTCTGTTACTCTTTGGTGATCTTGGCAAGACTTTGAGGCCTTTCCTGCTACCTAGAAGGATTGTGTGTACTTCGGTGCTGCTGCAATAAAGGGTGTTTCATGCGGGTCTTTTTCTGTCTTCCTTGCAACCAGCCATGGAAACATCTAGAAGGGCTTTGGTGCTCACACCGGAAAGTCTCAATCCAGAAACAAATCTAGGTCTGCTTTTACAGCTACTCCCCTTGAGCTAAAATGAATTTTCCTTTCAGGATAACCTCAGTCTTCAAAGGAGAGCCCACAGGCCCCTGCCAGAGCAGCAGCATAAATGTATAGAAAGGTGAAAGCACAAAGTGTCTCCCTTCCCCTTATATCCATCAGCCTCTCAGAGGTGTCTGTTACAGGGATCCAGGGGAGCAAAGGGTAATGGAAAGGTTTGGGTTGGTGGGAGCATTATATACGTATCAGATCATGGACTCCAGGACCTCTGCCTGATGCTTTCTGTTTCACTTGTAAGTATCGTAGATTCTTCATCTGTTAAAAAGGGGTCAGGTGGCTTCATTTCATTGATGTATCTGGCTCTGAAGTTATGACATGGAGAAGAATTGTGACTTGCCCAATGTGCCAAAGCTAAATTTTAATAACTAGACTCATAGAACCTTTGGTTGGAGGTGATCTAGATTCAGCCATTTGTGTGATGTGTAAATCTTCTGCCTGTGGCTTCCTTGCCAGATGGTCACAAAGCTGGTGCTGGAACACCCCTGAGACGCCTTTCCAGGAGCTCTGTTCTGTCTTGGGACAGCCCTAATTGTTAGAAAAGTCTCCTTTATGTCATCTGAAGTCTGTTCCCCATGTAGCGTTCCCCTTGGGGCCGTGTGATACAAGTCCACTTCCTCTCCCAGAAGACAGCCATTCAAATATTGGAAGACAGCAGTGTTCCCTCCCAGCCCTCCCCCTGCCCCTTTCCTGCAGCCACTCCCAAGGAGACATGGCTTTGATTCTGTTCACCATCCTTTGAATGTGTTCCAGCTTAGATGCAGCCCCTTCAGGGTAAGGTGTGCAGAACCTGAACCTCCCAATGTGGTTTAATCACTCCTGTCACCCCCACTGCCTCAGTTATGCATTTTTATGAAGATAATCAAAACTTGCATTGCAATTGCCTTGGACTGATTTGAGCTTACTGTAAAGTAAATGCAAATACCAACTGTTTTCCAATAAAAGAAAGAAGAGGCAAAGCTTAGTAGCAGCAGGTTTAATTTTAAGAGTCCTGAAGGTTTTAAGTGTACACTTAACATTTGGTGCTGTTGTAGTTCCAATTTTTTTCTTTCTTATAACCCACTATTTCAGCTTGTTAAGCTTTGGGGATTCATATTTCTGTCATTAAAAGTTAGTCCTTCCTTCCTTTGAGATTTCAGAGGACTTTGTGATACATTTATGAGAGCTTCTGCTGCAGTGCCTTGTAGCCATTTATGTCTTTCCTCCGCTCAGTTACGAGTTCTGCTAGGATAGTGATCGTATCTCATCATCTTTTGCTCTTCAACACTTAGCTCAGAGTAAGTGCCTAATATATTTTGTTGAATGAATGAGTCTAAAATATCTGCTCTCTCAAATTCTGTATATTAATAAGTTAATTGATGAGTAGATTGAAGAGTACAATACCTGGTACCTTTTTGCAGCCTACTGAAAACTTTCCTGTTGGCTGGCTGTTGATCTGTTCTTTGATATTCTCTGTAAGAGGACATTCTGTCATGAATTGACACAATTGTGTCAGCTGTGCTATAATACTGCCATGTGCTCCTAAACAATCATGGTACTGTGTACAACGGAACAACGAAAACGACACAACTTACACGGAAAATGGGTTCGAGACAAAAATTTCATCACTGACAGATTGAAAAAAAGATAGGAACCTTATAAAAATACTGACGTAGTTTTACACATGTTACATGGTTAAGGACATCAGTGTTACGATAAATACGGCATTTGTCTGGAAAAAGGCCTGAGGTTGGCTTGTGGAAGTGGATGTCGGAAGGACTGCAGCCTGTGAGTTCTTGTGCAGTGGCGGAAGGAGGGTTATCTGAAATCAGAGGGGAGGTTGTGGGGCCGGATGTGGACGGGTGGCCTGAAGTGGCCAGCAGGTGTTTGGAGTTGGTGTGTTCCTGTGGGCTTGGGTCAGCTAGGGCAGTTTTCTGTGTTCACCTGGTGTTCCCTGTGAAACAGAATTGCACATAAGTACACACAACATTCACATTGGAACAAAGTCACATTTTCAAAACAAGGTTTATAGCAGTCCCTCTTTCTTCATTCTTCTATTCACTTGATCAGTAAAACATCTTTTGTGTTCCAGAAGTATTCCAGGCACTGGGAATGTACAGATGTATAAATTATAATATCTGCTCACTCCCAAGAAGCTCAGAGTCTTAAAGACTTTTTAACTCGGAGTGTTGAAACTAATTGTTAAAGACCGACTTGGCTCCTCTGGCCATTTTCCAAAGTCCCCTCCAGCCAGAAAAATATTTGCTAAGTCTGGTCCCTTGTTACTTTTAGCAGATTTCTCTAAAACCTGAAAGCCAAAGTTTTGAGAGGCTGTCACTTTGCAGTTGGAGTCTGTTAAAGAGTTTCTTTAGGAACAGCGTGGAGGAAAGACTTGTATTGACCCATCCTGTGTCTGGTTTAAAAATGCAATTTCCTATCATTACCATATGTGTGATTTGTTGATGGCCTTAATTGGAAATAGACTGATGGGCCAATACGATGAAGTGACTCAAAATCACTTGGCTAATTAGTGGCACAGCCAGAAGTTGATTCCAGTTCATTTTTGAACTATGATATATTGCCTCTCCAAATTGTATTATAAGGGGAGGATATACATTCTATTCATTTTGGGAGAAATTTAAACTGAACTTACATTAGTTCAGCTTCTCTATCTATTTATTGAGTTCTACCAATCTAGTTACTATTCATAATAGGCTTCCCATTGTTTTATTTCAGTTTCTTTATAAAATCTGGCACTACACAAAGCCACCAAGGTGCATCTTCTTCAGACTGTGTGATCTATAATTCCATGTCTTTGTTAGGGCAGACAGAATATCGTGTTTCTTTGTACTCAGAAAGATTTAAGCATTTACCGTGAACTAATCTGGGGCTTTGAGGGGAAAACATCCCTGGTTCTGTTTGTGGAATGTGCATTCCAGAAGATTGGGGTGTCATTACGTCTCGTCAGGACATGCTTCCTTGTCCAGTTGATGGCTTTTGTTTCATTTACTTGTGGTCCTCTCAACCCCGACCATGACTGATCTGAAGACGAAGTAAAGTGACCTTGGCGCCTGCGCCATTGTTTTCACTAGGACCCCCACAAGCCATTGGCTTCTTTGCCTGGCAGCGTAGTCATTTCTAGTGTACAGGAATTTGAAGCAAAGGATTTGGTTAGCATTTCAAGAGAACAGGAAAGGCTGGTTAAAAATGTGGGGTGCATGATCATTTCACCCTCCTCCCACTTTTTGTAAAAGAAGAAACTACTATACTTTGAGCCCCTAATGTTTTTGCAAAGCATTTTCGAATTCTTCTCATTTTTTGGAAGTACCTGGGGGATAGGATTTATTTTTCCTCAGAGGATACTTGAATTTGGAGCTTAGTGCTTTGAAAACACCAAATTTCAAATGGGATCACTTGTCCTAAGTGGTTTTGGGGAGGAAGTCATTTATAGAGCTGAGTAAATTGGGATCTAAAGACACATAACCAGTGGCAGTAATTGCAAATAGGTCCTTTCCACCATTTGTCTGTGGTGAGGGGTCCATGCTTCTCTGTGCAGTGGCCCTCTGAAGCCACCAGGGTCATGGGCAAGCACATGCTTAGTTTGGGGACTTTGGCTTAATACTCATCGTTTTATCTTGCTCTGTCTATGCTGCCTCCTCCTGTCTTTAAGGCTTTAAGGTCAGGACTTCAGAATGGCCTTCAGTCCTGCTTTAGAATTAAAAGGCTTCATTGGCACCTCGACAAAGGAAATTGAAGGGACAGGCAAGGACATTTACATTCAGGTGGCTAGTGTGGCTTCTGTGAACCCAGGGCCCACAAGCCACCTGTGAAGCTCCTCGGGGCTGCTCAGTGCCGGCTGCTAGGATTGGCGAGTGTGGCTGACAGGTCAGCGGACGAGCCGGAGACAGATGACGGACTGGAAGGGCAGCGGGAGCCGGAAGACCCTGTCACTGAGGCTCTGCTGGCTCCTTGGCATCCTTGTTCAGTGACGTGCCTGAGTTACCTGGCGAAGCGTCCCTGGCAGCAGTCTGTCGTCCCCTGAGTGCTGATTGTCCCCGCAGGAGGGGCTTTGACCACGCCCAGAATCAGGCCTCCGACAGAAAACCTTCTATGGTCAGATGCCCACGGCCCGGGCAACAGGAGTTCTCCCAGGGTCACCTGGTCCGTGTGCTGAGACCATGCGGCGCACCTTCCCCTGCTGCCTGCCAGCCGGACCTTCAGGTTCCACTGAAGTGATGTCTGTCCTCCGGAAAATTGTGATTTTCTCTATTCAGTTTTCCATTTATAATATTTTTGTAGCTTTAAAAAATTAACTTACCCCCCTGCTTTATGGAGAAGTCTTTATTTGATGAATTTTTATTTTATGACCTTCCAGCTTGATTGTGTGTGTGTGTGTGTGTGTGTGTGTGTGTGTGTGTGTGTGTGTGTGAGAGAGAGAGAGAGAGAGTTTCCCAATTGTGTTTTGCAATCACAGAGATGATTACTGTGTCGGGACAAATCCTGTTTCTCCCCCAACAACACGTGGACTTTGGACTTCGTCGTTGTTCGGGTATCACCCTTTCTAGCATTCATGGCTCCTCGGTGTTTCATCACTGTGTCGTTGCTCAGTTTAATTTTTAGCAGTTCTTTTTGGCTAACTTTTGAAAGATTTTTTACTGTGGTTTTCTCACAATGAGTGTATTAGGCTGATTACACAGTTGTTTCACTCAGTATCACCTTTCTGGATTTAAATCCAATCTTCTGTTGACAATTTGAATACTGTAGAAGGTGAAAAATAAAAATCTTCTGACACCTCTCCACAAGTATTCCCAGGTTTACAACTATTTACATTTTCTTGTTTATTTGTTCAAGTCACATCAAAGTGTATTTGTGGTCGTAAAGCCTGGACACACGGGGCATCCAGCCTGCAGACCCTCGGCGTGCACCTAAGGCAGCTGAACCACCTTTGACTATTCACACGTCTCTCCTTACCACTACTGCTTTTGATCACCCTGCTTTCTTTTGTTACACCAAACAGTCCCAAAACTATTAGAATCTGTTATGATTCAAAGTAGAACATTAGTTTTAGTATATGTATTGAAAATGGATCCTTAAACTTTATAATAGCTTCTAATTATTTTACATTTGCTTGTATAATATATATTATTCTATTACAATGTAATGTTCAATTATGGAAATGACTCCAAAGAGACATGATTTTTCTGGCTTAATGTGTAATTGTTTATTGAGTATTTTTCTCATCATAGTGATTTTTTCCCCTTTGAATTGCAGATATAAAGAAACCTGCTAAGAATTTGTAAATTGATTATTACATGTCTAAAAAATCAAGCATTTATCAAGTGCTCACTATATGGACGGCATCGAGTTTGGGATTTAAATAAATGCAAAGATTTTAATAGCTCCCTCCTCTCAAAAACCTAGTTGTGCATACTGAAATACCAGTGCCAGTGCAGGGTAAGTGCCTGGTACGTCCTGTGGGCATTACATAAGTACCTAGAATAGAAGTGATCAGAGGGTGGTTGCCAGGGGCTGTGGTGACTGGAGAAGGATTAGTAAGGTGATTTGACTAATCTGGGACTTTGAAAGGTGGGATTCGAGAGCCCTATAAGTATGCAAAGGGGAGAGAGCAGGGGTTTGGGACAGCGGTCCAGAGGCAGAGCAAGAGTGCAGCAGGGGCATGGCGAGGACTTGGGCATTTATTTTATGCACGCTGAGAAGCCAGAGGAGAATTTCAAGCAGAACTGACCACATGAGCTGATATATATTTTACAAACTCCCTCAGGCTGCTAGGGAACAGCAGATTCTGTAACCACTGTCGTATTTGGGTTCACTGGCATCGCATAAGCCGTAATTCACACCTGAACCACTGATTGGTGGAAGGGGAATGAAAATAAATTGATGCTGTGATTCTGAGCTTAGATGATAGGAAGTGGGGAGCCACAGTGGGAGTGGCTGGATTTTAGTCATTTTGAGTCTAGGTGATGGCAGTACAGCTGGGTAAACACGGTCCTCAGGCAGCTGAAGGAGAAACGAAAGAATGTCATGTTACGTTCTGCTGTTCTGCTTTGAAAACATCTCTGAAGTTACATTTCAGGTATTTGCAGAAGGGTTTCAGTCATTGTGATCATTTCCCTTCCAGGATGATAGCTGTAAGTGGGAGGCGGCACTACTGTTTTGGTGACTTACTCCACCTCCATCTCTATCCAAGCACAGTTACAATTTCCCGCCGTTTGTTTCTACAGGATGATTTTTATAATTTGAGATGTGAAAGGCTACTCAAGCAGATAGGTAGTTTTGGCGTCCAGAGTGCCAGGCATTATCCCATGGAACCCACTGGGTAGGTGGTTCCTGATAGGCCGATGTCATCACCACCCTCACTGCTTTCCTGAACCTTATACGCGTGTAGCTTCAAATTGTATATTTGAGCATGATTCGTTTTTCTGTGATAATTTGAAGACAGTGAAATGAGGTAATGACAAGTGATGAAATATTGACAAGAGACTTTATTTTCTTACCAAGTATTTATTGCATAGATGGTTTATAGAAAATCTAAAAATCGGTAGGTTTGCCTTTTTAAGAAGATAAAATATGTCAGTATTCCCCCTCGTTCCATTTTTTATAAATCTCTTTCAACTTTTCAAAAATCATGGCTAGGAATAAGCAGATTTACTTGTGTTCCTAAGGAAAATAATATCTGTAGTCATTTGGTGTCGGGATTCTTTGTTTATAATTATTTAAGGTGTAGCATTTATCAAAAGTTGTGCAAATCAAGGAGCTAGTTCATTACCCTACAGATGAGACCTTCTGGAAGACTGAGAAGTAAAGGAAAATAAATCATGTTCTTCCGAGGAGTGTGCTACCATTATCTTACTGAGGAACTCATGGAGTTTCAGAAGGCGTCTCAGCCAGTGTCCTCTTGGACACTTCCAGCGAAGAGCCAGCTAGAACAGGAGCGTGTTCCCCGATGTGGCAGCCCCGGCCTTTCAGGTGGAAAGTTTCCTCTACAATTATGCATCCTTTCGTCTGCCCGTGATGCCGCTCGCAGTAAATCGACCTCCTCACCTTTGGTTCTTGAAGGTGGCTCCTGGCTGTTCTTTGGGGCAGGACTCGAGCTCCCGCTTCTACATGGAGACTGACCCGGTGAATGCGCACGGAGCCAGGATGGGAAAGATCACCACGAAAAAGAGCTCACTTGCTGGCTCTCATGACTGTGTTCAGTACAGGAGGCGGCGCCAGGTCTTTGAACGACACCAGCAGCTCCCACCATCCCACCCCTGCAGCAGCGTACATGCTGGTGGAGAACACCCCTGGGCAAGGGATGAAGGAAGCTATTTCCAGGAGTCAGTCTTGGGAGTTGGAGACACAGAAGGATTGGCAGCCTTACGGATGACACCCCTCAGCCTGGGGCTGGCAGAGGCTCTTCCACACCCCCAGCAGAGCTCTAGAACGTGCTTTGAGAACTTGAACATGCACATGGGTGGGGACTGTGAATTTACCTTCCGACAAGATCCCAGGTGACGCTGGTGTTGCTGGCTGGGCCCCACACTTGGAACAACGAGGCTGTAGAATACATTGATTGGAATCCGAGTAGGAGGTAGTGGACTTTTCGGGACCAGAAAGGTCAGAACTTACTCAGAGAAACTGTCAAAGACCTCTTTTCCCTGCTGCTCCCTCAACTAAAGAACCGCAGGCTCCATGATGTGAGGAAAAAAGCAGCTTTCATGGATTCCTTGTAGTGGCGTCTGTGGTGCTCACACCTAAGCGAGTCAGACAGATTGCAGGGGCTTGGCAGCACCCAGGCCCCGTGGCCACAGCAGCTGGTTTGAACAGACTGGGAAGGGAGGTTTGTCATCCATTCTCAGGAGTAAGACAGGCATGACTGAGTGCTGACAGCGTGTTCATTGCCAGAGGTCTCAGCTGTTTCCCAAGGCAGAGCCCCCTTCCACAGCGACCTACTGAGGACAGGACAGTGCTGGTTCTGGTGGTTTCCCACCATGCACTGGAAAACCATGGCTTGTAGGATGCTGGATGATGCTCAGGGAATAGCCCCCCCGGTGACAGCTGTGTGAACGTGGTGGGACATGGACTGACGTCACTGACATTGCCTATAGGAATTGAGCGCCCGTCTCCTGCCGCTCTCGTGGCCCAGCGTGAGCCCGGGGCCAGAGTGATCCAGAAGCCTTGCTGTTTGTGCTTTCTTCCTCCCTTCCTCCAGAACACAAGACCTGCTTACCACTATCAACAGCCACGCCTTCGTACCGGGATAATTTGAGACCTCCCTTGTGGTACCTGGACCCTGGAGGGAGAGTGATTTTGGGAGAAAAGAAGTCGACAGAGGGATGTTGCACGATGCAGGTCACTCTCATTTTAGAGGGTGCATGTTCTTGCAGGTTTTGAAACTGAGAGAGTGCACCAATGGTGACTGGAGTTTGTGCCAACCAGAAGCCCAGCTGGCACATCTGAGCCGTGCGTACAGAGGGCCAAGAAGAAACGTGAAGGGAGCCAGTATTTATGTGGAGGGCCAGGGAGCTGAGGAAGAGCCCAGGCATAGGCTTCAAAGATGGCACCTCTTACCTGTCATCATCACACACCCCACCCAGCGTCTTTACTAACTGGGTCTCAGTGATTGGCTCATCTGTGCCTGAAACAAGATGAAGCAGAAGTGTAGTCTACAAAGTAGGGTGACTGATAGTATTTCAGTGGGCTTTGGTAAAATAGGGTTGAACCGAAAGACAGTCCTTCATGGGCCTGCTAAGCTTTTAGAGTGTGACTATTATTAGCCGGATGCCTTATTCCACCCCATAATATCAAAAACATTGACCAACAGACATGTACAGATCCAAGAAATATCACTCACTGCATTAAGAAACAGAATGACAAGGACACGTTATACCAAAGAATTTTTGCTCCAGAAGGAGACCAGGGTCAGATTGGCCTCACAATGATTGCCTTGTGGCTGTGGACAGGACACCCTCAGACACCCTCGGGCAGGGGCAGCAGGTAGTGAGGAGAGTGTCAGATGTACAGTAGATCCCTGAGGTCTGTGAGCCTGACGGCTTTGAGTCCTCATTTATACTTAGTGATGCCAATACTGGAGCGAGGGCTGCCTATAGAAAGGTGACGTTCTGTTCTTCTCCCTCGTACCCTCCCTTCATTGTGCTTCATGTGAGAGGTAGGGGGTTTAGGTACTGGGAGACTGTCTCTATTTTTTCTAACACACATCTACAGTTACATTCATTTCCAGCGCCTGGGTCTCACCTCTTAGAAAATTTCCACAATAAGCAAAGGGTCTGCTTGTTGTCTTGGAGTCTAAGGAATGTGATGAGGCTTTTATTGTGGCATGTCCTTGCCCTTAGATTTGCTCTTTATCACAGTGGGCGTAGTGTGTTGCATGAATACATACATGTTTGATTGAAAAGCCTTTTGGAACCTTTCCTTGTTAGGACTCTGTCCTGACATGCAGACACAGAACTATCCTGTGAGGTGTTGAGTGTGCACTGGTTGTAAATTGGTTGTACTTGGGTGTGTGCACACCTGTGCACAGTGCTGTGTGGGCGCTGGGTCAACAGCCAGACGGGGGTGAAGCTTAGCCCCCTGGAGGGTGAGGGCAGAGGCAGTGAGGCCCTGGGATGGGACATCTTGTCCAAAGAGGCCCACTGAAGAATAGTGAGGCTGGCAGAGGACACAAGCAGAAACGATGGGGGCGTGTGTCTGAGGCCAGAACAGGAAAGCTTGGCCTTTCTCGGAAACTGGGATTTGGAGTTTTTCCAGTCTCCTCAGAAGGGACGAGATTTCATCCGTCGTGCCTTGTTTCTCTTGCCAGGTATTTACACATCCCAGAGCATGACTCAGTGGATTTTGGCCTAAGACTAATCCCTGGGACCAGTGCAGCAGGAACATGTTGTAGATAAAAGGGCCTTACCAGGGATACCGCAGAATCAATAGACTCCAGTGGGCGTGCTCATTAGCTCTTACTGTATAAGTTCATCTCTGAGCCGTACAGATAACAAGCACTGAAGCTGAAGGCCACACGTTTCTGTCGATTTTATGTCTTTGTCCTCTGTGCTGTGTTCTACGTCTGCAGCCACCAGCTCCTGGAAGGCAGGGCCTGTTTCTTGTTCATCTTTGTGCCCTCAGGTCCTAGCACAGTGCTGGGCATGTGACATAACGCTAATTAGCCTTTCCCTTGTATGACGTGGAAAGCAGCAGCATTATTTATGACCTTGACACTCTTGGGGTTCTTTAGGCTATTGTGCCACCACGTCCACCCCCAATAGATCGCAGCCTAGGTCTCATTCTACTTGTGGTCCTTCCTCAACCTGGTCCTTCATTGCTCCTAGCAGCTAGAGGCTTCAAAAGAAATCAAATGGTTGCAAGCTTAGGCCGACCTTTACGGGGGCTTTGTTCTGTAGGCGGAAGCCGTTCTGACGGGCTCTAGTCTGCACAGTCAAGGTCGATCGTCCCCTTGAAGGCGCCAGGGCACACGCTTAAGGGTTGATGCTTTTTGGTGTGAGGTTTGCAGGGAATAAACTTGAAGCAAGTTCAAATACACTCAACTCCAGTCTGTTGATTTTTCTTGAACCCCTGTCAGATTAACCTCTGTCCTGGGTTAATCTGGTAAACTAGGTGATACCCATACTAGCTTCTTTAATAACAGCAACCTCTAATCTGCTGCTGCTGTTTTAGCAGACGCAACGGCTATTTTTCCCTATTTAGGATTTTGCTTTTACTAGGAACTCTGGGCCCTCAGAGGTTTTCCATGCAGACTTCAGCCCAGAGCTTAGCCTCCCAGATGGTAATTAATGTTTACACAAAATGACAAGCACAAAATGGAATCTCTTTGAGCCCTGCCAAGCACCCATCATTCCCCTATCTCCCACTCTTTCAGTGTTTGAAAATTAATTTGCCTTGAACAAACAGTGGGTTTTCTTCAATTTATTTGCACAGTTTCAGTGACCGAGAAGAAGAGCTACAGCACTGAATGTCATCCTTCCATTCGTTCAAGTAATTGAATCTGCTAATGGAACAAACTGGTTTCTGTTTAATGATTTGAAGAAAAGGGAAAGAGGAGGAAAATAAAGGGAGGTGTATGTTAGAGAAGGTAGACTTTGTTGGCAAAACACCACTGGAATGTAGTTTTTATGGTAGAATCTAAAACTTGGGGAGAAGTGAAAGTACTGCTAAATTAATTCCCTAGTGCAATGTTTGTTTCCATAAGTATATACAAATATGCAGTCTTTGCTAAAAATGAGATTTTTGTTTGAGGTAATAGAATAGACAAAGTGTTTAAAGAATGGATATTGCTAGTAGCTTGAAGTAGCATATTGATTCACAGAAATTTTATGTTCCATGTTTCTGAGCTTTTCGTTGTTGAACATTTCAACATTTGTTAATATTCCCATGTTTCTTTAATTTAAAGTCTGGATTCTTTGTCTTATTAGGCTGCAGTATTCATTCTTTGTATGTAGTGAGGTCTGTGGTTCTGTCATTTGGACAGATAAGTAGAGTACTAGGAGACAGAATAATTTAAAAATAGGACATGTCCTTTTGAAGATGATATGGATCAGACATTCAGAAAGCTGTGGGTGGGTGGGTGGATGGATGGATGGATGGATGGATGGATGGATGGATGGATGGATGGATGGATCACCTCGTGGCCAGAGCGCCACACGGTTTTCTGGATGTCTCTGAGCCTCATTCATATTTGCCGCAGTAATTAATGACTGTGTAGTCAGAAAGCCCTATTTGGGCTTTTTAATTGAGTATACAGACCAGAAGCACAGAAATGTGCCTTGGGGGAGCCCTCTTTCCCTCCTCCTCCCTCCTTCCTCCTCCACCACCACCAAAAATATTCACCATTTCCTTTCTGTCAAAATACATCCAGTTAGAAATGCTGAGGAGTAGATGGGGGGCTAATACACACCATATCCTACCCTTATCTCTGATGGATCTGTGCTCTGAGTCAAGAGCTTTGTTAAAAACAAAAAAACATCCGTCTAGTATGTAGGGCTGTTTAAAAAGACTTGAACAGTCACTTTTTCAGTTGATTTCTGATGGTAGAGGTGTATTGTCCATGAAGAGAGTCATTTTAAAATACAATCTCTTTCTTTTACAATAAAATATATAGTCACCCTATAAAATTTGGAAAGTTAAAAAAATACAAATTTAAATAATAAAGTCAATGGTTAGATCTAGATGATGGGATTATAGTTAACATATTGATGTGTAGTTTTCTGGTCTTTTTTCTGTGCTTACATATCTGCATTTACACAGTTAATTCTTAGTACCAGCGACGTGTGCTTTATTTTACTTAACAGTAATTTTGTCATGAGTTATTTTCCATGACATTAAATATTTTTCTACTTATACATTTTGTGCTGCACATTGTGGAAAGCGCTTAACATGACTTAATTTCCGTAACATCCCTCTGAGGTAGTTACTTTGTTTTTGCAATAAGTTATTGGATTTCTGGTAGTTCATCTTCAGGACATAGTACATCAAATCTTAACCCTGCCACACCCAATGCCTTCTTTGTGTAATAGAAGAAATATTTTATAATACTCTTATTCTTTACTTTCTGGAATGAAATATATAGTTAATATGCCTATCTGTACACATAACTTAAAAATGTATATAAAGCCCTTACGAAATGTAGAGGAGAAACAAGTAGAAAGTAATTTAACACAATATGTAAATTAGTAAAATAACGCAATATGTTTTAAGTATGTAAGTGCTTATGTACATGAGAAGACAGTGAAATGATCAGATGCTTGAATCTATACATAGGATGGAATACTGACTCACATGGATACGTGGGTCGTGGCGACTGGAGTCTGAGGATCAGGGATCAGCTCTGCCATTGCTGTCATGATTTTCCCAAATGGTGAACAACTCCTGGTTGTGCACAACAGACATCATGTACGGTACTTGGAAAAGTCAATGGGTATTAAAACCACGCCCCCAAAATGTTGTTAATATGCAGAAACAGATTTAGGTTCTGGGAGTTTCAGCTGCACCCATGTCCAGTGAGTCTGTAGAGGGTGAACCGAGATGGTGTGTGGTGTTGACCCTCACATTGCAGCACGTCTCGTATCCCCCAGAGCCACCAGTGCCCTGTGCTCACTGTGATCACCAAACGCACTCCCACAGATTTTTGAACGCTTCCCCTCCCCCATCCTCTAAGGAGAACCACCACTTATGAGGCTTTGACCTGTTTCTCTTTTTTTTGCATCACAAAACACCTTGAATGTAGGACTTCTCTAAGCATTTTTGAGGATACATTTCTGAAAATGTGTAGGCCCTGTAATATTTTTACATTCATTCCCAAGTATTACGTGATTTTTGTTATTGTAAAGGGGATCCTTTTTTAAATTTTATTTTCTATTCTCTGTTGCTGATGTTTGTGGTTTTACTTTATTTGGATACCTTACTGAGCTCTTACTAGTTCTAATATTTTTTTCAGCTAGTTGTCTCTATTTCCTAGCTAGATAATTATATTTTTTTGTAAATAATACTTTTGCCTCTTTGGTTGTATGTTTGCTGTTGGTTTTCATTGTAAATGACAGGAACAATTTGTTTCTTACAGGTGTAGTCCACATTATCTATAACACCATATGCCCTGGTACCTGTTTTGGGGTGTGAGGTGTTCATTATTGAGTTGGTTTTCGGTTTACTTTTATGATCAGATTTATTTTTAAGTCAATTTTAGTCATTTATGTTTGTTCATAATCGTTCGTTATTTGAAACTTGCACATTATATTTTCTTGTTTTATATAAAATATACTCTCCACGGCTATAGTCATACCACAGTTTAAATTCCCATTTTTGTTTGCTTTTCTTTTTATTTCTGTCTTGCTCAGACTATTTTTAAATGTAAGGTCAATTTTCTTATAAAAATTTTAATAGATTGCATGATTCAAAAATGTAAATATATGTGTATGTACACAGTAAGCCCCCCACCCCTGTTCTCTGTCTGTCTAGTTCTCACGACTCCCTGCGCCCCCAAACAGGTAACCACTGCTGTTGGTTTCTTGGGTATTCTTCCAGAGCTTCTGTATGCATTTAGTAAAAATGAATATGTTTTGTCCTGTTTTTCATAAAAGCTAGCATATACTATACATTATCAGATAGAATTCCTCATTCATTTTATAACTACATGCAGTATTTCCATGATAGGCGCGTACCAAATTTGCATGTATGTAACCAGTCCCCTAATGATTACAGTTGTTTCCAAACTTGCAGTTGAAACCATGATGTTGTTTCATGGTGTCTACAAACCAAATCCTTACACACCATGCCTAGGAAACAACATGCCGTTCGTTTTTTGGCTAAAAGTTGCCAAACTGCCCTCACAGAAGTTGTAGAGTTTACATTCTATTAGTAAAGTACAAAAGGGCCCATTTTCCCAAAATAACTTGTACCAAATTTGTATCAAAATCAAACATTTTTCCTAACCTGTCCTTAAGTTTTTAAAAAATGTATTGTGTTGGAGTCAAGTTTATTGAGGTATAATTTCCATGCAATTAATTCACCCTTTCTGCTACATAGTTTGCAGTGCAATTTTTAATTGCATGCCTTTTATTATAAGCATGATGTGGTATTTTTATAATCACAAGAAGAGAGTTTTTTAAACCTCAAAGTGTAATGAATAGAACTTCTAAATAAGATTAGTCCATTTGCACATTTTTATTTCTTTCAACCTCAGCAAATTTCATCCTTTTTGGCAAAATCAGAGCACACAGAGCAATACAAAATGACTTTTTAAAGTGTGTTCTTGCCAATTGTGGAGAAGCGGTAAAATAAATTGACTATCCAGATGGAAAAGCTTAACTGGGAAGATACATTCATTGAATAATTAAAAGGAAGAGGAAATGCATTACCGATTGGCCACAAGAATGCATGATGCCTAACCTGTGCCTCCAGAGATTCATGTAAGTGGGGAGCCGTACAGCTGTTGAGCCCGCAAAGCTCCTACCCGCCTCCATACACACTAGTCAGCTCTCCGGCTCTCAGGTGGCAGCATCACAACAGTGATGGATTGACTAGAACTTTCGGGCTCAGGTGAAGGGCAGCATTGCAGCAACTCTGTAGCTTTCCTAACTTCACACTGGTTGTACGTAAATATTTTAACTGGATCCTGGAGTTACCATTTCCTGCTTTGTTTTGGGATTTTTGCTTCTTGGGGGCAGCATCATGTAAATCTGAGGAAAGGCACTTAGTGGTATCAGAGTCAGCACCAGGACTGAAATCATCTGATTTATTCAACAGCCAAGTGACCTGTAGGCAGCAGCTGCCCTGGGCTGCTTCTCCATCTGGTCAGAAAGGATTGGTAAGAGCCTTGCTGCTCACAGAATGGTCCAAGCATCAGCGCAACACGGGAAGTTCTCAGAAAGACAGACCCTGCACCCTCTCTCCCCCCACCCAGGGCCAGTGAATCCAAAGCTGCATTTGAATTAGATCTTTAGTCGGTTCGTGTGCACATTCCAGTTTGAGAAGTGCTGGGATGGCCTCCCTGGTTCTGGTCTTGTTCCAGAGTTTGGTGCCCTCTAGGTTCTCTATCATTTATCACAGACTGTTTCATAGAAATTTGCAGGGTTTGCTGGAGAGGTTGGGGTACCTCGCTGACTGTTGTGATCACACCGATGCCACAGGCTCGGCCCACGGTTGCTGTGGCTCTGTTTAGGTTGGTATTGAGACTGTGGGGCAACGGAGGAGACAGGAAGGCACACTCCCCTGGCCTTGACGGAGCTTTGGGAAGCGAGCCCAAGCCTGCATGGTGCCGCCTGAAAACTTGACTGTGTTGTCCAAATTTTAGAGGCTCATTAAATAGAGAATAAGGCGAGAAAAAAAAAGAAGAGAGAAAGATCTAGCCGAACTAGATGTGCAAAGCACTTATCTATGTTTTCCTCGTGTGCTTCCTTACCGGAGTAAGTAAAATCATATGCTATCCTTTGGGAGGTGTCCCTTGGAAAAGGAAACTTTCTTTCGTGTCAGAGAGAAACTTTGTCTGGACATTGATTTTTGGGGGGAGGTTATGAATTTGAAGTTAGACTTAATGAGATAGAAACTATTGGTGTATTTATTGTGTGCCATCCCAGTGCAGAGCGGACAAAGCAGTGCGGAGGACAGTGGTGTCCATATTGCAGCAGGCATAATAATCCTAACTGAGCTGTCAGAGCGGGAAGGGTCCTGCTGGTGCATGTGGACCTTCTCATCGAGGGAAACGGAAACACTCTCTTTTGTGCTGCTAAGGTTCTGCCCGAGGCCTAACTGACCAGCCTGCAATGTATACAGCCTGTGACTTTCAGGAAACTCATATAGTTCCTTGTTATGGTAAATTTTGTGAAAATGATAGGAAAAAACAGAGAGACGGAGAAGCAGAGCCAGCACCCCTGGATATGGGAGTCTGCTGATACAGACAGTCTTTCTTTGTGATTCAGGAGCTCTTCTTCTGGCTGAATGGGGTCTGTCCACATCAGCGGACTTGATGCTCTCGTTCAGCCCTCAAGTTGGAAACTTAGTTTTGAGAAGTCATAAAATTTCAGTTTATCGTAAGCAAACATCTTCCTAGAAAGGTTCTCAATAGCACTGGATAGAAATATATGCACAGAGGATGTCAGAAGTCTGGCGTTACTTTTCACCAGGGCCCTGCTGGGTGCTTGGTCCTCTCGCACCTGCAACCTGTGAAGAGGGGCTTCTTTGCCTCGTGTTGGCAAAAGTGTCCCAGGCTGGTCAGGGGACTGAAGATAGCCCAGTTCATATCAGCAGAAATGTGCTTTGTTAGTAAAGCCTCGGGTTTTTGTTTTTATGTATGTTACAGGTTTGATCTGTTTTACCAAAAGAACATTAGAATGAAGGGATTACTTTGATTCAGATTCCAGGGAAGGAACATTACAAGTGTGTACACACAAGTACATGGGATTAGCAGGACCGGTGAGGACACTGCATTCTTCACACTTGATGCATTGAGATAGGAAGAGAAAGTTCACGCACAAAGTAGTTCATTTAGGAATGCCGGAGACACACCCTCATGTAAGAGAATGTCGGGATTTCTTTCCTTCCTGTTTAAACGCTGTGCAGTAGTAAAAGAAAAGGGTGCATCTTTTTGCACAAAAATGTGGGGAGGTAATTTTTCCCACAGAGGTTTATGTAGGTACTTACTGATAAATAGGGCGGTTTCTTTATATTTAATGCCGTATTTGTCTTTCATTGTGTTTTAGACAATCTTATGGGATTGAATTGAGGAGGTAATCAGATAACCACTACCCCTAGACGTGGCATGGATCTTTTCACCCTTGGAGGTCTGAATACCTTTTAAATTCATTCAGGGGCATCTACTCCCCACATGTCTTTCCTGACGGTAGAACTCTACGGAAACATTGTACCCAGGCGTGGTCTGACGCGCAGCATCGCACCCCTGTCCTCGCATGCGGACGACCCTGCGCGTGGTTTAGGGGCGTCCTTTAAATGCCCTAGCTCGTGTAGCTGACAGTAATCTTGATCTAAATTCTTGTTTGCACCTTTGATCTCAGATGCTGCTGGGGTGAGTTGGCGAGCATCAGGCTTAACGTTTGACCGGAAGTCTAGCACTTGGAAACAAAAATTATGTGTCTGAGTGTCAAGTGTGTCTCGTTCGTCAAAATGGAAAAGGGGGAGGGAGTCAACAAGGCCCAGAAGAAACATCTGTGTGTGGTTAAATAATTACTTCATTTGCTATTGAAAGCACTTCTCTTGTATATGTTCAAGAACTGTATTTGTTTTAAAAGGGAAAAATCAACTTGTCAGCTATTGTTTCTTAATTTGCTCCATAAAAGGCTTTATTAGGATTAAGGAAAACGTTCATTTGCCCACTCTCGGGTGCCTAGACTGCTTTCTGGAAGGTGGGCTCCCCTGCTCATTCCCTTTCTCCCCTCGGACACAGCTGTAGGAGGGGAACAGGCGACCGCCATCTTCCTCCCCTGTGTCCATCTCTGCACAGGGTGAAGTCTGGACGGCAGAGGGGATGGGACTCGCTCGAGGCCGAGTCTTGGGACTGTGTGGTGTGTCCGTGGAGGTGGCTTCCCCTCCCGCATCACCCTCGCATGTCATTGCCTGTGGTTTTCTCTTTGCTTCCCCCCACAGATCCGGAGTTAGGCGTTGGCACGCTCCCTGAACATGACAGCCAGGATGCAGGGCCGATTGTCCCCAAGGTATCGGGTCTAGAGAGAAGCCAGGAGAAGAGCCAGGACTGTGGCAAAGAGCCCCTCTTCGAGCCCGTGGTGCTAAAAGAGCCCTGCCCTCAGGCCCTGCCGCCGCTGCCCCAGCCCCAGGTGGAGCCCCCGCCCCAGGCGCCTTCTCCGGCCCAGGACCTGGTGCAGTGCACAGAGGCCCCGCCACAGCCCCCACGTCCAAGCACACAGCCGCCGCAGGCGCCCCCTGAGGCCCCGCTGCAGCCCGCGCCCCCGCCTCAGGCGCAGAGGCCCCCGCGGCCACAGTCCCCCACCCAGCTGCTCCATCAGAGCCTCCCGCCCGGGCAGGGCCACCCCTCATCTCACAGCCTCTCCCAGCCCTTGTCAGCCTACAACAGCAGCAGCTTAAGCCTCAACAGCCTAAGGTGAGCCCACCTGCTCTTCTTCTGCCATCTTCTTTGGGGGGCAGGTAGGACTGGGTAAAGGGTTCTCCAGAAGACTGCAGTTTCCTTGTGGAAAACGTCATTGCGTTCTCCGTGTGGCAGAGACAGAAGGGGCCGTCAGGTGAGACTCGGGTGTCTTGGGAGAGGACAGGTTGGGTCGGGTGGTGAGGACGCTGTAAGGAAGGAAGACACCCACCGAGGGAGCGCAGGCAGGCGGAGGAGAATGCTTGAGAGAGAGCTGCGGGCGCTGTGCCCGGGAGCCCCACCGCTGGCGAGGGGCAGGGAACAGTCCTGAGGTACAGCGGACACCACCAAGTGTTGAGATTCTAGAGCAGGGCGGTTTGCCTCTGGCGGGGAGGGCTTTTTGAAGAAGCCGCATCTTTCTGCAACTGCAGAGGCGGACGATTGGGACCCAGGAGTATTCTGGTTTGAGGTTTTTCATCGTGATTTCCTTCCTCCTAGTTGGGTCACAGACGTAGAGAAGAAGCAATCTGGGTGTAGATAAGAGAAGTTCATGCATGGACAGCCAGGCCCTCTTTGGTCTTGTTTTGCCAAATTACAAAGGAAAGTTTAAAAAGTAGTGCACAGGAGAGCTGCCGAGGAAGGGCAGACAGAAACACAGGTGCAGGGCCACGTGTCGGTCCCCCTTGGTTGTCCCTGGGGTTGTAATTCTAACACCTCCCATCAGTGGGGCTTTGTGTCTTCACTGTTGTTTTCCTTGTGACAACCTGGTGACTGTGGCAGTTCAGGGACTTGCTTTTTCCTGCCTGTGACAGGTGAGGGGGCAGCCTGTTTGGGGGGTGGCCTTCTCCAAGGGCCAGACCCAAGCCATTTCTGTGACCTCCAGAATGTAGAGATGACAGGGAACCCAAGCTCCCTGGCTCACCTCTTCTCTGCGCTTCTTCGTTTCCAAGGTAGTGGACAGACAGGGTGAACGCAGGTCCTGCGTCTTTGTCCCCTTGTTAATTGTATCGCTTTACAGGAAACGTGGCTGGTGGAGAATGGGAAGGCGTGGGACTCTGTCGGGACAGAGCTGAGAACCTGCCCACAGAGGGCAGAGCAGGCCTGAGCAGCGGAATCAGCTGTCTGGACACAGATGTCCATTCGCTGTGTGTGCAGCAGTGGTGCCAAGAGGAGAGGGGCTGTGGTGCGGGTCAGGCACAGAGAAGCTCTGTGATAAGGAAGAACAAGAGGAGGGCTTTGGGCAGAGAGACAGGATTTTCTTTCGTTCTGTTTTTATTAAGAAAATTAATTGCTTACCTCTTTGTTTATTTTTCTGTTTCTTGTGTCGGTCCTGCGACAGCAGCAGCAGAAGCAGCACTCCAGCGAAGACCCAGCCGGCCCCTCCGCACGTCCCCCATCACCCCTCAGCCTCCCCGTTCCCCCTCTCACTGCCCACCCACAGCCCCCTGCACAGCTTCACGCCTACCCTGCAGCCCCCCGCACACTCCCATCACCCCAATATGTTTGCCCCTCCCACTGCTCTGCCTCCTCCACCACCACTGACATCGGGGAGTCTGCAGGTCCCCGGACATCCGGCCGGGGGCACTTACTCAGGTAGGACGAAGGCACCGGCTGCCTCCCCGGCTAATGCTCTCCCTGGCCCGTGGTCCCACCTCCTGTCTCTTGTCCCTGATTGCTAGGTTTTACCTATTTACAATTTTCTGCTGTATTGGATATATTGTAATCAATCTTTTATGGGCTCAGGTTCTGCAAAAAAATGTACCAGCACCTGTAGCAACCTAGCACACGCCAGGTGGACGGGACACCGCCCCAAAGAACCTGTTTGTTTGAAGTGATGTGGTTTTTCCGACTAAGTTCACCACTGAGAAAGTGGTAAAACGCGGAGCGTATGTGCCCTGTCGCCTGGGCTCCCATTAGAGGACAGAAGCTTTCCCAGGCCCCTGTCTGTTTCATTCCAGAAACTCAGACTGCAGCCTGGTTTAGGGGTTTCTTTCAGTTCAGGACCCTCACTTCTTGAGAGGGGCAGGCGCAGTTGTTGTGCAGTACATCCCAGAACCCTAAGCACAGGCCCAGGGTTAGGTATCACGTCCTTTTCTCCTCACCGGTTAGTCAAGGCAGCTGGCCCAGTTGGGGATGCACTGTAGCCATGTTAGGCCAGTAGGACAGAGAGCTGTCAAGCAGATTTACCCTTGAAGAGGGCGTGGGGGCTCCGCCATGTTGACAGCTGACATTTATTAATAAGTATGGCAGTCCCTTTCTTCAGCACGTACAAATGGTAATTCCTTTAACCCTTAGAATAAACCCATTAGGTAGGCAGTATTGTCCCCCGGTAACACATGAGGAAGTGGAGACACAGATGGGTGATTAGCCAGGGTCACTCAGCTGGCAGGCAGGGAGCTGAAACCCGACCTCCGACGTTTGCTGGGTGTCTGTCAGCACGCCACACTGACAGACCTGTGTCCTCAGGCGCCAAGAGGCTGGCCGAGAGCAGGAGGCTGAGGCTGTGACTGGGCCTTCTCATCACCCCCTGGTGGGTCGTCCCCTGCCAGCTAAGGGCCCCATTTGACCCCTGTGCCCGTCTCCTGCGCCCTCGGTCCTGATCCCTAGAGGAAACACCATTAGGAGAGAAGGTGTTACCCTCTCCCTTCCTTCTTTTCCAGAGCAAGACATCCTGCGACAGGAATTGAACACTCGGTTCTTGGCATCCCAGAGCGCTGACCGCGGGGCTTCCCTGGGCCCCCCACCCTACCTGCGCACCGAGTTCCACCAGCACCAGCACCAGCACCAGCACACGCACCAGCACACGCACCAGCACACTTTCACGCCATTCCCCCACACCATCCCACCCACCGCCATCATGCCGACGCCAGCACCTCCCATGGTGCGTACCCCAGGCAGAAATGTGAGGATGAGTAGAGCACGCCTCTTTTCTGTGCAGCACGGGGGGCTGGGACGGGCTGCTGGGACAGAACAGCGTTGGGTCATAGCCATCAGGGGCTCCTGGGGGCCTCTCCCTCTTTACTGCAAAGAAGGGAGGGAACCCTGTTCCAGCGGCACTAACAGGCCTCACGCAGGAGCTTTCTCCTGAACTGTTATGTCTTGTAAACAGCGCATCTTATGCTACGTGCACTCCCAACAGTCATATCCAGTGTCGGTAGTCAACGTTACTTCAAGGGTCGTTCTGTTTTCTTGAACATGCTGGGGGCTTACAACCACCAGATATAAAAACCTGTCTGTCAGTACTTTGCACCCAGTACCCACAGAATACCTGTGTCAGGAAGAGGCTGCGGCAGGGGAGAGCTGTCAGGACCCTGGGACTGCCTTGGGCCCCTGTCTGTGCAGGTGGTTTCTCTTCATTTCTTGTATTTCCTAAGACGGCACTCCAGTCTGACGGTGTGCCCTGTCAGCAAGTAGTCAGGGAGCCACACACCCTGCAGGGACAGAGCCCGGCCTGTGGGGAGAGGTCCCACTGGCGGTAAGCAGGGTCTTGGTCTTGACGGGGGACCAGCACGTGCCAGGAGAACCACTGAGGACATTCTTAACTTAGGATCTGTGGTGACTAGTGCCGTACTGGGGTGCTCAGTGTCCTGAGATGGAGCCCTGTCCACAGCAGTGAGTGTTAGAGCGGTTTCCTTACTCCAGTTTTAATAATAAAGGAAATACTTGATTTTTAAGGCAGTGAAGGCAGGCAGGCACTGTGAGAAAAGATTTGAATTCTGTGGTTTTAAGAGGCATTCCCTTCACCAAACTTTGCTTCCTTTATTCCCTCTGCCTCCCCCATTTTGTTCGACTGAGTTTTTTAAATATACATATATTTTAAAGTTTATTTTGTACGTTTTATATAGAAGATTAGAGATGAGGCCTTGGGACTAAAATGTTTTCCCATAGTAAGTCCTGTCTCTTTCTCTCTGGAGGAACTGTACTTCTCGACAGTTATATTTTTAAGAGCCTGTTGTGTTTGGAAAGAGTTGATGCCAGCCTGAGTGAGGTGTTTCACAAATGTGTTAAATCGAACGGAGGGGAGTTACAGCACCCAGATGATGGCATTATGTAGAGGAAACGATGGTGTAGTCTTTGTTCAAAGGAAGGGCTGTAAGACCTCACCCAGATTGCTTTGTATTGGGGTGTGTTTCAGAAGACAGCTGAATATACACTTCTTCTACCAAATTGAAGAGGAAAATGGAGGGAATTCTCTGGGTAAATCAGACCAAATGCTGACTTCTCCCTGATTTATCTAAATAATTGCCCCTTTTCTCCAGTTTAAACGTTGCATTGGTGCCAATCTCTAAATATAGAGTAGAAAGAGACACAATGGTGCAGCCAGGACCTAAGTGCACCTTGTGGGTTTGCACTTTCTTTTTCCATTTCTGTTGGTTTCTTGTCAGAGGGACTCAGGAGCCCCGAATGGTTTCACATACGATGAGGTTGTGGAGGCTGATGGCAGCATAACGCTCAGAAGCTTGCTGAGGGGCAACCGCCACTGACACAGTGGACAGAAATGTAGATTCTCTGAGTAACTAGCTTTTGCTTTGATCCCTTTACAGTTTGACAAATACCCTACAAAAGTTGACCCATTCTACCGGCACAGTGTGAGTCTTCTTACCATGCTACACATTCAATGTAACTGCTTTTCCATTTTGTGTGCTTTCGCCACAGACCACATGACTAGCAGCTTTCCTTAATCACCTTTGCAAGAATTCCCATTGCTTCTCGTCACTTTGGATGCTTGCTTTTGTGACGTTTGCTTTTGGTAAAGATGCAGTATCATCTTCTGAATCAAAAAATCAGAAGCCCTCCTAAGACTTGAAAGCTAAATTGAACTTCAGTGAAAGCCAGGCGTCTGTCCTCCAAAGTGGGGTGTCTGCTGTTGAATCAGCTTCAGGAGAATCTGAAATCACAGATTTCAGTCATCACTTAAAATGTCATTACCACAGAATTCCTGGGATTCGATTTGAGTGATTTCTTCCAAGTAGGAAGTCTCTTATCTTTTTTATTCATAACTCTTCAAAAAGCAGGTTTTCATTTCCTCTGGACAAAATGCAGAACCCTCTTCCACCTGGCTGGTATCATTCTCCTGAGCTTGCTACAACTGAAAATAAAGATATTTAAGTAAAAGAAGGTCTTAAAATTAAAATGTATGATTTTTTTTCTCTTTAAACTCACTTTTTATTTAAAAAAAAATACTTGTTTTACGCAATTTTAAGAGTATGGTCTGGAACTTAAATTGGTGCCAACTTAAATTTTATGTACAGTCCTCATAAAACAAGGAATTCTTTCTATACAAAAACATTGAAATCTTACCATGATATTTTGATTATGGAGTGAATACTGCATCATTTTTTACTTGAAATTTTGCAAGTTTCTTTGCTCAGTGGTTTATTTATATTTTTTAAATGAAATCAGAAAGGAAAGAAGATTAATAATTGCTTGTAGCCCTGTTGATTCACCATACTTAACTATTTTTGCATTGATTTTTGGATAGTGTTATCATTTGAACAGACGTCTGCTTAACAGATCAGCCAAGACTGAATTCATTCATACTTAGAACTACATACTTAGACGCTGTGTTAGTCCTGAGTGTAGCTGAGAAGTCCGGACTAGAAAATACTAGAAATCAATGAAGAATTACTCTAGAGACATTCAGAAGTACCATGCGGAAGATCTCTTTGGAAAGGGATGAGGAAAGTGTGTTTGAGTGCTGGGGCCCCCACCTTGTTCCCGTACAGGTCTGCTCAGTCGGTACTATGATAAAAAGCGTTGCTTAAATAGATAGGAAAATCCAGTAGACCTGTGGGTTTCCTCTTTGGGTCTGTCCCATGAGTGACACCGTCTTAAGAATCATCAAATTTTTGCCCTTTGTCTATGTCTTGCTAATTTAAATTAAGGACCAGCTCACAAAATCATTTTAGAGAAAGTTTAGCGTACTCAACAGGTGACTCAGATTTACTTCCTAGGACCAAATGCAGTGCCTTTTTATATGCAGATTGCACAGAGAGTTCTAGATTGAAAATGGAAAATAAGGGGGACTAGTTAGCTATATTCTAAGAGGGTCAGTAACAGAATCAGGCAAAAGGAAGATGGTGAGAACATCCAGTTTTTTATTGAAAACATTAAAGGAAAAATACCCACCTGGAGGCAGAGTAATAGAAATTTGAGTGTGTTTTAGTATGGCATGTATTTAATTACTCTGCTTCATACAGTGTACTGAGGGAGAATTATTTCATATTATTAGTTATAGCAGATAATACATGAAGCACTTAGTCTCCCTGCTTTGGGGATTAGGACATTATAAGGGGAATTAAGATGCAATGCACTCAAGTATCTAAAACACAATTTTAGACTTAAAAGTAGTTTTAAATGAGGGCACTTGGCTTGCAATCACTGTTTAAGTGGATTTAGTTCAATATCAATTAGTCTGAAAAAACTTTGCTGCATCATTGAAGGGAGCAAAATGAAATAAAGACCAACAGGAAAAAAAAACGTGCTCTGAAAACAGGATTGTGAAATGTGGGTTTCAGTCATTACCTAGAAATAGCTAACATAATTGCATTATTAGGAAAAGCTTGAGTTATCATTATATTTTTGACATATCATGCAACCATATGGGTGGGACGTTATTTAAATATCTGTATGGGGGTTTGAGCAAAGCGGATAGAACCAGAGCAGTGGACTCTCAGGAATACTAAGTTTTTAGGAGGAAAAGCTGTGTTGCATTGTCTTCACTACTGTCATATACTTCTTTCCTCCATTGTGTCCTCTGTAAACATATCAATTGAAGAAAGTTCATATTCTTAATTCAGAATCATTCTTCTCCCTTCACTGAGTGGTCAGACTGCCGTGTCAAGGGCTTGGCTTGGATAATCTCCAATGAGCTTATCCATCTTACAGAAAAATGGGCAGCTCCGCGGAAAGTATATAACGAGTCATTGTTTTACCCTTCCACACATACTTGTCACCATTTTAGATGAGACAATTAAATTGTCCTCTGGAACTGCCACTTCATGAACAATTTAATGAAGCAAGGATTGTGAATATTTTCTCAGTTCTTCAAACTATTAAAAATCTAAACGTACTAATTGAGTTTTAATGGTATAAAATCCTGGAACTCATAAAGACTTGCTTCTTCTTCCTTTTTTTTTTAAAATTTTTTTCTTTTTCTAATTAACTTCTTATTTTCTAGGCATCTTATTTGGCCCAGCACCCCTCCTGTTTTTGATATGCATTAAAATTTCCAACCGTTTAGGACTTTTATCTGATTTACCAATTAATAATTAGAAAAGCTCCCCTTGTAATGATGTCCTCATCTGGGACGTCATTTGTTGGCTGATTGATTCTGAACTACTTTTAAGTTTTTAAGTTAAGCATTCATGGCACATCTGTGTGATCATTTCATCATGGCTTTCTGACTAATAGCATCACACTGAGATTACTTGGCTTGCTAATGTGAATGTCTTTCTATGGGAAGGGAATTGGAGTATCTCATTTGCCTCCCACTAAAAGCTTTTTTCCCCTCTCCATCTTTGGCCACAGCTCTTCCATTCCTATCCTCCTGCAGTATCCGGCATCCCCCCAATGATTCCACCCACTGGCCCTTTTGGTTCACTACAAGGAGCATTTCAGCCGAAGGTAAGAAACCTTACAGTGGAAACACACATGCGTGTTTGTAAGTGGAGCCTCAGGCTAGGTGGGCGAGTGGGTTCTGCATGCTCTCGCCTGTAATTTTTCCAATGCAAAGTGACCACTAGGATTAGACTGAGCATATTTTTTTCTAGTCCACCTAGTTTTAAACCTCAGCCAAAATTAATTTTTTAATTTGCACCACCCATGTAATCTCATTTGAGCCAGGATTTCCTGGGCTCCTTGAAATATCAGAATCTATGTAGATTTTTCCACCAGTGTTGTAGACATCATCTTCCAGCCAGGAATGCTGTGCAGGGTCAAATATATTGTACCAAATTGTCCTTGAGGTATGTAATTTTAGAGAAGATGCAAAGCTGAGCTTTTATTGATTTTAACGGAAGGAGGGAAAAAAGTTCCAAACTAAAACTGTATCCTTCTAATTATGGAAAGGGAAGATGCTTCTCTTCGTCCTCCCTCATTTCCCCCTCCGCCTCAAGTGTCTACAAATAGGGCCTCCCTGCAGATGGAGGACCCCACATTTTTCTGCACCCTTTTCTCCCTCTGTCAATGCCCCCACCTCTCACCCATGCTCATACTTGCCAAGGTCAAGGCTCTGTCATCACTTGCTAATATCCCATTGTGAAGTTAACTTTCACCTTTTATAATACGACATTCTTTTCTACCTAGTCAGTGACTTGGCCCCAGTTACCTCTGAGGGTCACCATTATGCAAGAATTCTCAGAACACTACCTTTTTGTGATTAAGTCTGCTACAGCCCCTACTTCACCCTAATACAGAGAAGCGAAATGTACTTCTCATGTTAATAACCATTCTCAGATTTTAAAGCAGGACATTTTGCTGTGTATGATTTTTGGTTTTCTTTTTTTATTTTCCATCTCATTGCTAAGTTAAAACACCAATTTTGGGCCAGAGTCCCCCAGGATGAGCACATATTACATTTCTAAAGGCATGCTGCCTTAATACTAGAAATAGGAAAAGAAATTAAAAAGCATTAGGGGGTGGATGGCTACACCTTAGAACTCACATTTACCTGCATGGCATTGCAGTTTATAGGCCAAGTTATATATATACATGGGGCTTTCACGATGGCCATGTGAAACACCTCCTATTTTGAGATGAAAGGATGTGATTTTTAAACTCCTTCCCTCCCTCCTCCCCCAGCTGCTCTTACTACTCCCTCAGACCCTGGTCTGTCCCCTCTAGGTTGCAACAAATCTCTCCTGCATCCCCAAACAGACTGGTAGGTCATTTAATAAATTAGACTATTTCCCTCACTCACAATTATCCAATCACACAGAAAACTACATCTGGGCAAGAAAGTGTCTCTCCTGGTGTTGAAATAGGCCTTTCCAGGCCGTCTTACTGATTGAATATGTAGATTGCAGTTCATTAGTGGAGTTCTTCATATGTATGCAAATCAGGCTGTTAACAACTCCAGCTTCATTGTTAGCTGTACAGCAGCTGATTGCTTTTCTTTCTTTTTCTTTCTTTCTTTCTTTCTTTCTTTCTTTCTTTCTTTCTTTCTTTCTCTCTCTCTCTCTCTCTCTCTCTCTCTCTCTCTCTCTCTCTCTCTCTCTCTCTCTCTCTCTCTTCTTTCTTTCTTTTCTTTTCTTTTCTTTTCTTTTTTTCTTCTCCATTTAGGCAAGCTTTATGCCTAGACCTGAGCTCATTTTCCCCACAAGTTAACTCCCTGGTGTGAGGGGATTCCTAAAGGTTGTGATTTCTTAAATAAAATACCTGGTGAAAAAAGTCGCTGAATCCTTCACTCACTAGAAAGTGACTGCTTGTGCCCGAAGTAGGCTTTTGTTGCTGTTGTGGGTAATTCAAAGGACAAAAGCCTACAGATAAGGTTAGTGTTATTAAGGAGGCTTAAGAATTGTGTGAGAATAGGAAAGATGAAGCAGAATTACTTTAGAAATCATTTAATAGGAGATCTGTGTGCTCCCTAAATTAGGTTCTCTTGTCGCATCTCCACCACTGCTAATGAGAGATTACTGCGTGTAATTCCTGGGTATTGTCTGCCAGTTAAAATTTAGAATTAGCTTATTGTCTGTTAAACACTTTCAGCTACTCTGAGGAGAAGCACCTGATGGAGCAGATGCCGATGTTTTTCACTTAAGGGCTTCCTGGGACACTTGGTGATGAAGCAGAAAACAGTGACAGGCTGGGGCACCTCAGAGAAGATGGATTTCAGGGCAGCGCGGGCACATGTTGGCTTTCTTTGGTCTTGTGCTTTTTACTACAATGAGATGTGGCAGGTCTGCCTCTCTTGTTTTAGATGCCATTGCCACAGAGGGCAGTCTCTGGCCAGGATCCCTGGAGAAAACAGGGAGCAGGTCCTGCTGAAGAGCACGTGTGATCACTGAGAAAAATGCATGTTAACTCCTGCATTTCAGAATGAAACCAACAGAAAAGACATTGGCTTCTGTAATTTAGAATAAAAGAAAGGTCCTGCTTTCGTGTCACATGTTTTATGCTCCCTAAGCTGTGGTCTGATTAACTTGTAGACGTCCAACCCTATCGATGTTGCCGCCCGACCTGGGACGGTCCCACACACGCTGCTCCAGAAGGACCCAAGGGTACGTGAGTCAGGCTGCTCTCAGGTAACGCCGGGGAGGCGCCTCCCGAAGCTCATCTGAGACAGCTGCTGTTTCAGCTGTTCCTTCTATTGGTGGAAGAAAGTGCCACTTATTCTTAGAGAAGGAAGTCTCTTGTGCGCGACTGTGGCCACAGGACCCAAGGGGAAGGACAGAGGAGTGAAGGGCTTGTGGTCAGGAATCCACACTGTAGACTTGGTGGTTTCTGCTCAACCCACCTTTGTCTACAGCTCCTGAGGTTTCTCTCACGGGAACGATGTAGCTGCAAAATGTTTCCAATGGAAAAGCAGAGAGCTTTTCTTCCTGGAAGTCAGGACTTCCCCCACTTCCCTGGGGTCAGGAAGTCTGAGCTGTACAGCTATTCTGCTTTCATTGTGGTAGGAATCTTTCTGTGCCTCAGAGCTAAATAAAATACCCATCATGCTTTGGTTACGGTACTTATTCATAATGTATACCTCCATCTACTCAAAAAAGAATTGAAAGTCACACGATCGGTATAACCTTGTCTCATTGATTATTATTTACATTCATCTTTGTAGTAAATGTGAAAAATGATTGCCTTTTACAATATTGTCTTTTTCCCTGGGTAAGGGCAGTCAGAAATTGATGACCAGAGTTAGGTAGAAGTTTAAAATGACTCAACTATGTAAGTATGTTTATGATGTGTAGTGAACTTATTTGCAATGTCTAACCCTCTAAGTAGCATGCAGTCATCACGTTATGGGCGTCGGTAGACAGCCTAGTTCTACTGTGTGTCTGGAAAGGACACCTCTGCGCTGTACCCTAGCATCCAGCCTGACACGCCTGTGGGCTGGTGGCCGTTCTCCCTTAGACCCACGCTGTGGGGTTTGGGAAGGCAGCTCCAGATAGCGGGACTCCTCAGATGTGTAATGGGAGCAAATCCTCTTGCCAGAGGGCAAATCTCTATGGACTGAACTCGTTCAGGGGGCTTGTCAGTGGAGATGTATCAAGGCTTGTGAAGTGAGGGAGGGGACACTTGGCACTTTTGATAGTGTGAAAATGGGTTAATTATTCTCTAAAAGGGCTTCATTTAAAAGTAAAATTCTAACATTTTAATTTCCCCTCCTAATGAAGCACTACAAATTTGTTAATTAGAGCAATTGTTTGAGTGACAGGCATGTAACCAAGTTGTCATTTTCTCTTCACAGTTGACAGATCCTTTCAGACCTATGTTAAGGGTAAGAAAGCTTCTTTTAGAACTGTTTTTGCAACCTCTGTTTGACTCCCTGTGGGTTAAAAATATAAATCCATTATGAGGAAACAAGCCACAAAAGCGTCGGACTAACATTTTTGTTGGGTTGAGTTTCTCAGGTAGTGTGATTGAAAATGGCCTAAATTGTTTTGCTTTGAGAGTTGGAGGAAGCCAAGCTGTTGAGGTAAAGCTAACAGATAAAATTCAACTGAGTCAGAGCCTCTTTATAGCAGTTGTGGTACAAGGTTTGACTAGTGGGAACTTAAGGGGAGGGACGAATTAAGCTATATGCTGAAATTAGGGTTTTACTGACTTCTGTCTCTCTTGCATCTAGAAAAATATATATATATACCTAGGTGTATTTATTGTGACTTGTGGCTACCTCACTCTGCACTGAGTGATGTGGATTGGTCACAGCCATTCGACCTACTTCTCTGGTGCAGAAAAGGGTTACTAGAGAAGTCCTGGTTTGTTAACATCTTGAGAGGTCTGGAAAGTGGCCAGCAGATGACCTCTGAATAAATGCTGACAGACTTGGTTGGGAGAGGTGGGAGATGGATGATTGGGTGGATAGTAGACTTCCTGCTATACTTATCCCATTTCTGCTATGTAAAATCAGATAACTCAGTTTCTCAAAACAGAAAAAAGGCGGATTATGTCATCACTTAGGTGATTTCAATGACTTATAATTTCATTACAGGAAAAGAATACTGACCCCAGACTTGGGTTTAAGTTTATATTTCAGAATCAGCTCCTTAACAGACATCAGAAGTGTCTGCCCTTTGCCATTGTAGGAATGGGGCAGTAGTTATTGAGCATACATTTGAGACTTACGGGTAGATTATGTAGCAAGAATACAAATGAAATGGAAAGAGATGGTCCCTGCCCTCCAGGTGATAAGACATTACACCCTCAAAGCAAGACATGAAATAATTTGAGAGACATGGATTGATACACTCCCAGAGAGAGGCCGAGAGAGTAAGAAGGAATGAATTCCCTCCTTTGTTTCTTTCCCTTTTTCGTTTCATCAGAAGTGAACAATGCCCACCAGCATAAATGGTTAGCTGACTCTTCGTGAAGCTCTTATAGGGAACTGGGCTTCCATAAAAATGTGGAATGTCTTTCTTTTGCTTTGGGGGTTTAGAAAACCCAGGGTTGGGGGAGGTACACAGGTTCTGGACCCTCGCTGGCTTTGAACTGGTTCACAGACATTCACTAATGAGCTCTTCTGAACAGCTGAATTGTATTATAGCATGGCCGCATTTGTTAAGTAGGGCTTCCCACTCTACCAAATCTGCCAGCTGGCATCAGAAAAGAAAGAGAGAAGAGACACAAAGTGGGCTTCGGGCTTTGCTGTCTATCTTGGGTAACCGGGAGGTCCTCGTCAAGTATGGTTTTCTGAGGAGCAGCCGGCAGTTCGGGCTCCCGTGGGAGGAGAGCTGCCCTGAGTGTGGCTCCCTCAGGCCTGGGCTCTGCAGAGCTGCTGACAGAGGCACTTGGAGGGTACAAAGCACTCCTGTTTCATGAGAAAAGGCTCTGCAGCCAAACATCTGCTGAAAGCTTTGGGGAAATTGAAGACGGTTTTCTCTGAAAGGCCTCCCTTCTGACGTACGTCGCTCTTTCTCGCCCCAGAAACCAGGGAAGTGGTGTGCTATGCATGTTCACATTGCTTGGCAGATCTACCAGCACCAGCAGAAAGTCAAGGTCAGTCTCGCCCCCTCCTCCGGGCGCCTGGGGGTCGGGTCTCGAGGGTGTGTGATCCCCCCGCAAAGGAGGCATCGAAACAGACTCTGAAGATCCACTGGCAGGAGGGTCAAGTCTCTTGGGAAAGCTATTTGGAAATCATACTATTAACTGGGGAAGCCACCAGCAAAACAGAAGCAAACTGATAACTCCCTGGTATTCTTTTCCTTTATAGAAAAGAAGTGATTTTGTCTCTTATTGCTCTAAAGAGCTTAAATATGAGTTAACTCCTAAAATAAAGGTTTGGGGGGAATATGTATGTAGACCCTATGCCTCCTTGCTGACTGGATTGTACAGTGGGACAAGGATTTATTTATAGCCGAACATGAGGGAGTTTGAGGTGGAGTGGAGCCAAGCAGGAAGAGCCATACATGAAAGTTTTCTCTCCTCTAAGAATTGTTGCATTCTTGTCATTTTATGGCTTTGGAAAGTGATCGAGTAATTTATGCTCTAGATAATGTTATGGCACTTCCATTATCAATGCATAGTATTAAAAATGACTCTTGTAGAAGCAGTATTTGGTTTGCAGTGACCTTTCCATGCTCATTAGTCCTCCTGATGACCCATACCAGACGTTAGAATACAATCAGTACTTGTCAGAACCACCGTCTAGCCAGTTCCCTTAGCCTCCGCAGATGATTTCCTTTTTCATCTGCTTTCATCATATAGATGAATACTTCCCTGCTTTACCAGGCTTTATGATGCAATAGGGAAGAGCTCAGAAACTAAAAAGTCCAAATTTTACAATCTGGGTATTTAGAGTCTGTGTAACTGTGCCTAAAAAAATGGGAGAAAATGACCAGTCAGGTAATTCCAAAAAACTTTAGTTAATCCATTTTTTCAATAATAAGCTTTTGGTCCAAACAGCATTTGGGATTCTTTATGAGAATAATAAAAGAAGGGGAGGGAAAGGAGAGCAATGTTTTTTTGAAAACATGGTTAAATGATTTTTTAAAAACCAACCTAGTTAAACGTTAAAAAGCCAACCTCAGCACATGAGGTCACTAAGATAGCTGCTTTCGTGCCAAATAGCTGCTCTTTCTCGTAACATCCCATCAGTGAGTTTTACTCACTTTTACTTCATCGTTCAGCAAAGTTTAATTACCAGCCTTACAGTTCCCACCCTTAGTGAGGAAGTGTGTGCCTCGCAGAGCTAACTAGAGTTTGACAGTTCAATTCACTTTCTGTTCTGGACGATGTGTTTAGTGGAACGGTAGGTAAGACACGTCCTCTTGTAATTTCTTTAGTTAAAAGTGATGAAGGATGCTGTATACGCTCCTTTGGCAACTTTTCCATGAAAGTGTCTCCCAGGACTAAAACCTTCATTATCCCAATTCAAATAGGAAGACCTTCCACGTGAGATAGCAGTTCCTCTTCCCTTTCCAACAAACTTTGTAATCCCCGAGCTCCATTTTGCTTCATGGACCTAAGTTGTAGATAATGGAACTGTGCAGTGTACCGTGCAATATTAGCACTAATAATTTGGGGACCAAATTAAGGGAGCTATTCAAAAGATTTTTATAGATTTATAGTGAATTAGGAGCTTTGTTTTGGGGGTTGGCTCTTCCATTAGAGTGGGACTCTCATGACAGTATTCCCTGTAGATTTGAGCAGAAATTACATTGTCCCTTTTTCCTTTAACGTTCATTGACTCATTCTTTGAGTCACTCACCAAATATTTATTTAAAGAGCCTGCTGCCTTGCTGTGCCAGGCTCAGAGGACACGCATATATTGTGGTATCTAGCTGTCTAGAGTTAACTAGTGAGGCTCTGTGTACATAAATGATGAGCCTGCCGTGTGCTTCCAAGGGGCCTTGCTTCAACTTAGGTGCTCAGGGAGGTTTCATTTTCCCTAGGTGTGAGGGATGAGTGGGTTCTGACCTTCAGCAAGGTGGGAATAGCCAACTTGTCCCTGGTTCTCGCACATGCAGGATCAGACGCCACCTTCTGACTTACTGTACAGTGGGACAAGGATTTATTTATAGCTAAACATGAGGGAGTTTGAGGTGGGGTGGAGCCAGATAGACTGAGAGCATCAGATGAGTCTAAGAGATTGGAAGTGGGAGATTCAGAAACAGGCTCAGGGCTGTGAGGAATCGGGGGCTGGAGAGCGCAGAGGTGGGGGCAAGGGAAGGGAAACTCGAGACTTTGGACCGCAGGCCCGGGTGGGTGTTGGTGCTTGTCCCAGGGGCTGTAAAGCTGATTCAGACAAGGCTGTTGAGAATCAGAAAAGTGGGGCAACTCTGAAAGCATGCTGTGTGAGAGAGCTGTAGCCCTCGAGAATGACGTTGGGGTCAGGAGTCAGGAAGCAATCAGGAGCCAATTCCTGCAGCCCTAGAGGCAGGTGAGCTGCGCAGTTAGCTTCAGGGTGGGTATGTAAACGAGATGCGTGACTGCAGTTGATGGCCGGAGAGGTTCTTGTGGTCTGCGGGTCTGCACTGACCTCCTCCTGCTCAAGCAATTGGGGATAGTAGGCAAAGAAAAGACCCCTAGCAGTTAAATTGATATCCCTACTTAGTTTCTGGTGTCTGCTTTTAATATGTACAATGATCATTTGAAAATTAGCTTGTAGTGCAAATATTTCTTTATAATTTGCGATATAGTATACTGTGATCTAGTAGACTATGGCAAAGAGTCGTTAAACAATTAATTTCCACAGATTATTCATGCAGAATCCCTAATAAAATGAGCTCTAAAATACTATCGTTTAAAAACTTGCTAAAATGGGCCTTTACAGCAAATAAGCTGCTTGGGAGGGGTGGTGGTTTGAGTCAATAGGATATGGTTTCATTGTAGCCTCAGAGAGCAAACACTGGTTCTGCCACTTGCCATTTCTGGTTGGAGAGCCGGTACTGCCCAAGAGCAAGCACGACTGACCTCTCAGGCTGACTGGCTGCTCTGGCATTGAGGCTTCAATGGCGTGTGGGTGGCTGTGTTCTCACGGCATTCATAAACTTAGACCTGACTGGCTCAGTGCCCGAGTGCACCATTCACTGTTTTTCCTCTCTCAATCTCAGCCTCTTCATGAATGTCTTTCTTCCCTGCCGTTCCTCTTGGGATGTCATCTTTTATTTCCCTCCTTGCTGCTTTAGAAACAGATGCAGTCAGACCCACATAAACTGGACTTTGGACTGAAACCCGAGTTCCTGAGCCGTCCTCCTGGCCCCAGCCTCTTCGGAGCCATCCACCACCCCCATGACCTGGCACGGCCTTCAACTTTGTTTTCTGCCGCTGGTGAGTTCAGGGGGGCAGGGCAGAGCTGGGAAATGGTGTTCTCAGGCAGCTAAACAAATTCTGTTTGTGCTCTGGGCCACCACTCAATCACTCCTTAAAAAAACACAAATTATGCCAGCTTGCAAGGCCACATCACAGCACATAGGGAAATGGACCCTCCTTCATTGAGATGTCCTCTTTCATTAAAGAAGGAAAAAAAGATCATCTTTCCCTTAGGGGGCTCATATTGCCTCAGCTCATTACTTGCTTCTGTATTAAGCCAATGTAACTCACAAGCACGTCAAATGCTATTTAAAAAAGACCAAAAAGCTTGCAGGGGCAGATCGGAAGGCAGCAGTGCCAGGACTTGTGTAAGGATGCGCTGCGCTTTCTGTCAGCACCCACAGGACACTTGGAAGGTTTGCACCGCGGTGCTCGCTCATCCTGTGTTTTGAGGGTCTGAAAGGAAAGAAGTACAGCTGACCCTTGAACTACACCGTTTAACTGTGCGAGTCCACACATATGTGGATTTTTTTCAGTGAATACACGCAGTACTGTAAATGTATTTTCTCTTCCTTATGATTTTCTTAATAACATTTTCTCTAGCTTACTTTATTGTAAGAATGCAGTATATAATACATATAACACACAAAATATGTTAATCTACTGTTTATGTTATAGGTAAGTCTTCCGGTCAACAATAGACTATTAGTAGTTAACTTTTGGTGGAGTCAAGATTTATATGAAGATTTTCAACTCTGTAAGGGGTCAGCACCCCTAACCCCACGTTGTTCGAGGGTCACCTGTATGGTTAAGACAGTTACCAGTGCGGTGGTCTGTGGTGGGGAGGGTGAGTCAGTTGGTTGCTGGTTCGCTCTGCTATAGAACTTAGTGTTATTGCCTAAGTTTGTAATGATGCAGGAATTGTAACGATGCAGGAAATTCAGGATACAGCGTGGAAAGCACCGGAGAGATCTGGTCATTAACCTGTGAGCATGCGCACAGCCAAGGGACTCCTAGGTGTGCCAAAGCGGGGGTGGGGGTGCTGAGGGTCACTGCTTCGTGGAGCCTCGCACTTCTGCCCTAGGCACATCCAGACGAGACTCAGTGTCTCTAAGGGGTCTTAGGGAGACAAGACAGCCCTCTGTGTGTCGGCTTCCTTACCACTCAGCCTTTTCTAAAGCTGTTTTTGGTGCACAGCACAGGGCCCTTCTCTCGGCAAAACTTATAAACGAGCCCACTGAGCTCACTGTGGTGACCAGTCCGTAACGTCACACCCGCGGTGCTAAGTAGAATTTATTCTTCTGGACGTGGATGGCCAAGGGTCTCTCTGTTCTTGTCCTTAGGGAACACGTTTCACATCCATCCTGCCTGCTGCCTTCCCAGGCTTTTATCCAAGACTCATTTTTGGTGGACTTAAGGCTCTTCCATTCAGGAAGAGAGAAACACCGTATTGCAAGAAATCATCGTTTTAATGGGCTTTGTTGCCAAAGCAAATGAATCACCCTTCGGGGTAGATGGAATTTGCTAAGGTCTCAGGTTTTGCTTTATCGGTTGTGTCTAGGGACATATCTGACGGCTTTGTTACCATGGCACCCAGGCTCTGGGACAGGGCTATACACTAAGAGCAATTTTTGGATAGAAATAGAGAGATTTCTCCCTGGCTTCCATTTGAGCCACGCAGATGAATTGGCTTCTTTTGCTTCAATAATTCTGGAACTGCAAGACACCCTGGGGGCGCCGGGCTGAATGAAGCCCAGTCTTCATGGAAGCATTAATTAGCTTGTACTACACAGACGTACGCAGCCAAGCTTCTACCTCGCTGGCAACACTGTTAATACCTAATGAGGATGCTGGGCTCCGTTGCTCTGTGGAGACGGGGTATCATTTCTGCACTTTCTGGGTGGGGAGTAGGTCACCATCGAGGGCTGAACAGAGAGTCTCTGCTGCTCAAGTGCCTTCCAATTCTGGGACGCCGTGACTGGGACAACTGTGCTCCTGCATTTGTGGCTCCTTCGCAGCCCAGGCAGGCTGGGGAACGACCCTCCATGCACTCTGCATTCCTGAAGGAACTTACACTTGTTTGTAGGAACTTAGTCAAAGTGTAAGGGATTGTGGAATCGTTCTTAGGAAATTCATTCAGGCTGTTTCTTCTTCCAGTCTGGAAGGTAATCTTTTCCAGCATAAACAATACCGGATTTTGCCCCAAATGGTTATTTAGGGAAACTTTTAATGGGTCTGCATAATTGGCACATACTTGTTAAATTCAGCCACTTTTGTCTTGCCGTGGGGCACTGATGCCTGAAATAAAGTAAAGACGCTCCTTCAGAGGACCATGGCCAGCCTGTGTGTGGAGCCGCCTGCTCCCAGAGAGCTGGCCGCCTCAGCTGCCCACTGCACATCTACAAGCCAGTCTGGTCCCTAAGCTCTTAGAAATGCTGTCCTTCCGTGATCCACATCTGCATGCTCTCTGTCTCTCTTTCTCTCTTTTTCTTTCCCAACTTCCTTCAAGAAAAGGATTTGAGGCATCTTAAAGAAATACATATTGTTGAAGGCAAAATATAAAGTAGGGGAGGGAATGTGGATAAAGGGAAAACCAAAGGCAAGAAGACCCCTGAGTTAGACCTGAGTTCCCTGGTGGGCAAAGACTAATGGGCCAATTAGAAGAGTACTGGTGTCCAGAAACACAGGCGTAAGCTCGCTCTTCCTGGCGCTGAAGACGGAGCCACCGGAGGCCTTTGCCCCCAGGACCTGGTCTCTCTCGGGCACAGTGAGTCTCTCGGGGCTGGATCTTCAGTGCGGGGCTGTGACAACTAACACTCTTAGGAAAAGAGAGTCAGCC
The DNA here is from genome assembly GCF_964194185.1 of Rhinolophus hipposideros. NCBI lineage: Eukaryota > Metazoa > Chordata > Mammalia > Chiroptera > Rhinolophidae > Rhinolophus > Rhinolophus hipposideros. Next base: position 3,158,941 of record NC_138053.1, on the reverse strand, counting down.
ACGGCCCAGAAGCAGAGCAGTCCAGATATGCAGCTCCATAACGGCTGCTCCTGTGCCAAGAGTTAGCATAGTGTCCAGAACAGTGTTTCTCTGAGGGAACAACTTGCTCCCCAAGATGCTCTGTGAAGAAAATGGTCCGAGGCCAGATGTCCCCTCGGAGAGAACGGGTGGGCCCATGAACATGATAAGGGTTCTTAGTCTTTCATGAAAGGACCTTGCTTAACATGTTGTAACCGGGCATTTCTCCAAGCTTATTTGACTATAGAACCCCCCACCCCTGGCAGTGTTTCTCATGTTTCTAACACTGTGTGCCAGCGTCTTTAAAAAGTCATCCCTGTTTTTGGTGGTGGCCAGCCCAGCTTGCAGGGGGGAAAGGGAGTGGTTTATTATTGTCTGCTTCCTAACAAGCACGTTTCTTCTCCCCCATGTGCTGCCTGGAGGACTGTAGCTATGTCCTGACTGACATTTTCTCTCAGAGAGTGGGTAGGCCGCTTGCGCTGTAGGAGTTGGCTTTCGGGGAAATCTAATTCCGTTATGTGTGACTTTACAGGTGCTGCACACCCAACTGGGACCCCCTTTGGGCCGCCTCCTCATCACAGCAACTTCCTCAACCCTGCCGCCCACCTCGGTGAGTTGCCCGTAGTGTCAGGGAATGGCGTGTATTTCAGGAAACCTATCTGCTGTGCTCCCGCTGCACTTCCTGGCAGGTTGGCCATAGTCTAGACGCCTCACCTACATAGGGAAGGGATGGCGGTCTTGTAGACATCTGAATACGTGCCAGCCATTCTCGGGATGTCAGCACTTCTGGGAGTGAAGACTTTCTTGCCGAGTGGATCTGTGCTGCGTCCTGGTTCTGTCTGCAGGCACTGGTGCTGTGCGAGGGAAAGCCTACCTCGGTCCCTCAGGGAACGCAGGGGCACAGCACCGCTCCTGCCCCCTGGAGGAGGATGGTGAGCTCTTGCCTCATATCTATGGGCACCTGCTGGAGGTGGAAAGAAAGTCAAGATAGTGTTATGAAGACTCACTACCCATTACTTTTTAATCACTTCACAATTCACTGCTCCATTATTATGTCTCTTCTAGTAAAGGTGCCTGCTTTTTTCATGGCCTTTATTTATTGGATATTGTGTACAAGCAGTTGCAGGCAAGGTATGCCCAACAGCAGGGTGTGTAACACGTGAGCCTTCAGAGTTTCATCACTGAGAGGTTTATTTTAAGATGCCGTCTTACTTCCTTTCCGTCAGAGTCTCCAGAGCACATTCCAGAAGCAGGGACGCAGGGCAGAAACACATCTTACAACTTGTGGCTTGAGTCATGTTCCCCACCTGGCCAAAGAGAACGAGGGCAAAATGCACAGTTTCAGAAAGCAGCTTTTGTAAATACTGTGCTAATCCTATGCCTAAATCCAAGTGCAGTGAAAACCTTTCGCATGATCTGGTAGGAGAGTGGGACAAGTCAGCTGACTATGGACAGGGCAAGGATCCCACACCCCTCCCCCCGCGTCCACGAAGCTCTGTGCTCCTCACACAGTGGAGTCCTACAGCTGTCTCCCTCCCGATCTTCTTTGCAGAGCCTTTCAATCGGCCGTCTACGTTCACGGGCCTAGCAGCAGTTGGTGGCAATGCCTTCGGCGGACTTGGAAATCCTTCAGTTAGTGAGTACCTTTCACTTTTTAAAATCTGCCTTGCACCCTGTTTATCTTCTGTGGCTTGTCTATGGCCCAAGACCTTTCCAGAAAAAAGGAAACTATGCTCTTGGGAAACACATTGAGGTTATATGATTGCAAAGGCAGGCCTAAACAATGGAGTTAGATGTAAGCGTGCATTCCACCAAAACTACCATTTTAAGGATAGCCCACTATTAATACATGTTCCTGAGGTTCAGGAAAGGTAATATAGTTAACTGAACTCCAAAAAGTTTGCTTAAATTCGTAGGTTCTTCCACATTCCATCTCTACTATCGCCGGCTTTGCCTAGAACTCCCATTAGAAGTGAAAACAACTTTTAATTTTCATCTTGCCCTTGGCATTAGTAGAATTGAAAAAGCTCCATGAAAGATAGCAGGAAAACACCAGGCTCAGGAGAGTCAAGAGCTGGCAACATTTCGTGCTCCATAATCTGGGAGGATTGTGTGGTTTTATACTACTAAAAAGTCTGTCTCAAATAGGAAAAGACAGATGTTCTAAACATTATTTTGTCATTGAATAAAATACTCTCAACTTGTTTTCTCTCGTGCCATCCACACATCACAGTCTTCGGGTACAAGGACCTAAAATGCAGCTGTAAGCAGCCATCACAATTCCATCTAGCGCAGACCTTATGTGTCTATTTAGGTCAAGGTGCTGTCTGGTCTCTGGTGACTCTTGCTTTAGTTTGCAAAAGTTGTGGAAAGAGTAGTGGTCATGTTAGCAGGGTTGTGGTGGGTAGAGGCTAAGCCTGAATTCTCTGAACTGAGTATTACTCATCTAAGTCACACCATCAAAACACCCTTCTGCATGCTTGGGACTTCTGCATGCACACATATGTTTCAGTAGGTAATCTTGATACCTGTTTGGTCCCTTTCCTTTTTAATCTTTCCCTCCTTTGGTTAAAAAAAAAAAAAAAGAAATATCTGTGAGCTACCTCTCCAGTGTAGGACAAGAGTTCCTCTAATGAATTTGTTAATCTCCTTTCCTTTTCCAGCTCCCAATAATATGTATTCATTTTAACTGAATGCTGTTAAAAGTTTTTGGGTAAGTACCTTCATTACAGCAGATTATATAATTTCTCTTAAACCTTTTTGTTCTCCACTTCACCATTTCAGCACCCAACTCAATGTTCGGCCACAAGGATGGCCCCAGTGTGCAGAACTTTAGCAACCCTCACGAACCCTGGAACCGGCTGCACCGAACGCCTCCGTCGTTCCCGACCCCTCCGCCCTGGCTGAAGCCAGGGGAGCTGGAGCGTAGCGCACCCACTGCAGCTCATGACAGAGATAGAGATGTAGATAAACGAGACTCATCTGTTAGTAAAGATGACAAAGAAAGGTACGGAAAGAAACCGCTCTCGAGTCCCACTGGGGGAGCCCACTCTGTGCCAAGTACTGGCTGTCCACCCTCCCTGTCCCAGCCTCGTGCTTCAGCTGTGGCCTCCGCTCGTCACACAGCGGGACCAGCACAGCGCCCAGGTCCCCGACGCCCCCGAGTGCCCCCGTCTGGCCCCATAGCGCCTGGTGACCATAGCACACGACGTAGCAGAGTGAGAGGGCCTGACGCAGAAGCAGCTGCACATGTAGAACCTCCCAAAGCCTTGTGAGCATTAGGGTACCCAAATAAGCCTTTCTCTAAAGGGCAGTGAGGAGGGGCTTTGGCCCAGGCACACACAGCATGAATCAGTACCATATTTGCTTTCAAGTTCGTGCAGTCCATTGAATCATCCATAGGTTTTTCTCTCTTTCTCTTTCTTTTTGTTTTCTTTTAGAAAGTCATGTTTGCATTGTCTCATCATATTTTTCTGAAATTTTGTTCAAACTCAAATCCTGGGCTCACAGATGACTAATAAAATTTTGCTAATCTAGATTTAGAGAAACGTCAACAAGCAGTTTTTGTTTGGGTTTGCTTTGCCAGAGGATAATTAATTTTACTAACCATTTTTTATCTCTACTTTGTAACCCATGCCTAAAAAAGAAGTAGACTTAAGGAGGAAAACGTCTTACGGTATTTTTTTCTGAAGAATTTTTTTCTTGACGTGTCCCTTTTTCTTTTCTTTCTTCAGGATATTTTCATTTTGAACGAACTGATAAGGAATACACAAGATATGCTTGACAGGAAATATCTAATAACAATTTCCTTTTGGTACTTAAGACTCATATATGATCCAAATCTTTAATTTTTCTTTACTGTGTATATTGTGTGTGTATCTCAGTGATTTAAAAGAATTCAACTTTGCAGGTCCTAAATGTGACAGATTAGTAGATATTCACCACAGGCCATCATGCTAACTGATTTTTTTTTTTTTTTATTAAAGAAAAAGACAAATTTTCCTTCAAGGCAGTCGGATAAAAATCTTTTAGCCAGTGGGAAGAGCACTGATAACATTCAGCTTTGAGCTATAAACTGCCCACGTGGGGCACACCTGAAATAGACATACCCTAGACCAGGAGCTCTCCTTACACGGGCTGTTAATGAAGAGAAAACAGGATGTGGCAGCAAACCGTGTCACATTTTTCTTGATGGCCTCTTGGATTAAAGTCAGGAAACCTAATAAAATACACTCTTCTTTTATCTTACCTTGTAAAGATGTTCTTCTTAGCCTTTGCACATGGGTTAGAAACAAATTCTTTGCACATGGGTTAGAAACAAATTTGTAGGGGGAGTCTTCCTTCCCCTGCTGTAGCCATCTCCCCTTCTGAGCCTGGCCGTCACTGAGCCTCTGGTGTCCTGCTTCTTCCTTACCTTCCCACGTCTGTGTGGGGGCCGCCCCGAAGACTTGCCAGCTTCTTAGTCTTCCCTCTTCACGTGGTACCTTACTATCATTCAGTTGCTTTGCATTTTCTGCCCAGTACTCTTAAGCCCCCACCAAAGTCAGGTCTCTAAAATTCTTTATTCACATTTCCATTCACAGATGCTCACAGATTGTTCTCAATTTCCCTCATGAGGTTTTGTGTCCGTGGAGCTGCTCTTCCTACAGGCTTTCCCAATCTTCTCATCCGATTTTAGCTTTCTTATCCTTCCTAATGCAAAAGTACTTTTTGCAACCCAAAAGTCCTGAAACTGTGCTTTCCTTTCAAACCCCCTCACGTACTGCATCTTGGAGATTGCTCTGTCTCCGTGTCCTTTACTCTGAAGCCAGCTGTCTGTCCTGATGTCAGGAGAGAGAAGCTCGGTAATAGTCCCGGGAAACTTTCTCCTCTTGGCTCTGTCTGGCAGAGTTGGACAAAAAGGCGTGTTTGCGTTTCCGCTCTTCAAACCTGATTCTCCACACTGACCGACGCTGAGCCCAGTCAGACGGGAGGTGTTGCCGCACCTCTGACTCTCTGACCACTTCGGGCCAGTTTGGCTTCTGAAAGCTCTTTTTCTGTGGTCTTGATTGAGGCACGTGACTCTTACATACAGAGAAAATTGTTTTCTCCGCTCAGCTCTCCCATTCACCCTCATCCCTAGCACTTCACCTTAAAGTTTCCTCTACAGCCTAGCTAAGTCAGGGTGGCTGGATTTGTCATACAAAGGGCATGTCCTGCCGCCTCGGCAACCATGGGAACCAGACCCGAGCCTGTCCTTTTCACACCACCATTTCATTGGCAGCCGCTTGCCAGGCTGATAAGCCCATTTCATTTGCTTCCTTTTTGCCTCTTTCTTCCTCAGGGAAAGTGTTGAGAAAAGACACTCCAGCCACCCTTCACCAGCACCTGTCCTCCCGGTGAGCACCCTGGGACATACCCGCAGCTCCACTGAACAGATCAGGGGTCATTTGAACACTGAGGCTCGCGAGAAAGACAAATCCAAAGAGAGGGAGAGGGACCATTCAGAGTCCCGCAAGGACTTGACCGCCGAGGAGCACAAAGCGAAGGAAGGCCACCTTCCGGAGAAGGACGGCCACAGCCACGAGGGGCGAGCCGTGGGCGAAGAGGCCAAGCAGCTGGCCCGGGTGCCGTCACCCTACGTGCGGACCCCCGTCGTGGAGAGCGCCAGGCCCAACAGCACCTCGAGCCGTGAGGCTGAGCAGCGCAAGAGCGAGCCGGCCTACGAGAACCCTAAGAAGAACTCAGAGGTCAAGGTGAAGGAGGAGCGCAAGGAAGACCATGACCTCCCTCCGGAGGCCCCCCAGACCCACCGGGCCTCGGAGCCGCCGCCTCCCAACTCCTCATCCAGTGTGCACCCGGGGCCCTTGGCCTCCATGCCCATGACGGTGGGGGTGACGGGCATTCACCCCATGAACAGCATCAGCAGCCTGGACAGGACTCGCATGATGACCCCCTTCATGGGCATCAGCCCCATCCCGGGCGGAGAGCGGTTCCCGTACCCTTCTTTCCACTGGGACCCCATTCGGGACCCTCTGCGGGATCCCTACCGAGAACTTGACATTCACCGGAGAGATCCGCTGGGCAGGGACTTTCTGCTAAGGAATGACCCTCTCCACCGTCTCTCCACTCCCCGGCTGTACGAAGCTGACCGCTCCTTCAGGGACAGGGAGCCCCATGATTATAACCACCACCACCACCACCACCACCACCCTCTGTCTGTGGACCCTCGGCGGGAACACGAGCGAGGGGCCCACCTGGATGAGCGGGAGCGCTTGCACATGCTCAGAGAGGACTACGAGCACACGCGGCTCCATCCTGTGCACCCGGCCTCCCTCGACGGACACCTGCCCCATCCCAGCCTCATCACTCCGGGACTCCCCAGCATGCACTACCCCAGAATCAGCCCCACCGCGGGCCACCAGAACGGACTCCTCAACAAGACCCCTCCCACAGCCGCGCTCAGCGCGCCGCCCCCGCTCATTTCTACGCTGGGGGGCCGTCCAGTCTCTCCCAGAAGGACTACTCCTCTGTCGGCAGAGATGAGGGAGAGGCCGCCTTCCCACACTCTGAAGGATATCGAAGCTCGATAAGGAGAGACTAGGACACGAAAGGAAGAAGAAACCCTACCCCAACACAACGCCAGACTTTAGAAAGAGCCGGAGAACTCCTGCATCAACAACACAGACTGGGGGGCCAGAAGCCCCCAACTCTTCCCTTTGTAAAAAATGTATAGACTCGGTGCAGATTTTGAAATGTTTTTGTATATTATATGTTGAAATTTTTCAGATCTTTTAGCCAAGTCACATGTTCTCACGTGTCCCAACTCTCTCGGTTTCTCCTATAAAACTTTTTTTTTTATTTGAACCAAAACAGTGAAGATGACAACACATACCAGTGTGGTGATACTTGGGGAGAAAACAAACAAACAACAGTCCACACAATCCATCGTGCGAAGCTCTTTCAGGTGAGAAGGGAAGGCCGTGTACATAGCTATGTAAAAAAAAGATTGCTTCACGAGCTAAGGGTTCATATATGCAAAAGGGTAAGATGAAAGCTTTACTTTGTACAAATGTAAATAGATAAAGATTAAGTAACATAATACATTAATACTTCTTAAAATGTGCTATTTGCAAACCTAATATCAGTGAACACAGGCGGCTACACTGTGTTCCCATGTATTGTTATAGACAGCTAAACCCTTCAACTATGCAATGAATGTTAGGGCTTTTCACAAAAGCCCGCCTAACTCAAAGGAGCCTTTTCAATCCATTTACAACATACTTAAGGTCATATTTTCCCTGAACAAGTGCTTACGTGATATGACTCTGTTTTCCTTGCTTGTTTTTTTTCAAACGGAGAAACATCCTAATTTGCAAATTGGACCCAAGGCTGAAACTTCGCATCTGAAGTTGCTGCTTACGGGCCCCCGGGGGAGAGGGCGGCCCCACAAAGGTAACGAGGATATGAGCAACCAGTGCCAGGGAGGATGGGAGTTGTCAGATGCCAAAATCAGGGGACACAAACAGGTCGCCAGCATCTCGTCACCACCAGTCACGTGATTTCACACACATCTCGTGGGAACCATGCATTTTTCAGTGTCCTATTTCATATCTACACACCTCCTCGTTTTGTAATACGATTTAATTACACCTAAACAGATCCTGAAAGAAAACTTCAAGTTTTCTCAGATGATGGATATGTTTTCACTGTCTTCAATTACTGACGAGCTTAAGGTGCACATTTCCTAATGTGACTCGTTGTATTCCAGTCGGTAATAAAGTCTGGGAATAGCCGTTACAGGTCGGCCCTGTGCGGCCGTGGAGAGTTACAGAGGCTGGAAGGTGGCAGAGACAAAGCCTTGCGTGGGCGTGTGCTTTTCAGTTTGCATCGATCTTAATGTCTCTTCATAACACTTTTATAACACATTAAGCCTCTTGTCTACATATTTGGAGAGAATATGACTTTACTAGCAGAGAAATACAATATATCTTGTCTACTGGATTGTAAAATATACGTATGAAATAAAATTAGCTCCATTTGGTCTTCTAGTATATTAAAAGTGCTATCTGACATTGTTATTCTGTTTTTGCAAAAAAAGAAAAAAGTTAACTACAGACCATTGTTTCTAATAAGCAGAGAGATCTATTTTAGTAGTAAACTGAAGGTTTAGTTGTGAGCTTCAGATTTTGTGAACTCCAGATGTTGTGCAGTGTTTTTTTTTTTGTTTTGTTTTTTTGTTTCTTTTTTTTAAGACAACAACTAAAAAGGAAAACAAACCCAAGGAATATGTACACTGGAACTGTAGTGGTAGCTTTCAGTATTGTAAAGAGATTGTTCTATACAGAACTTTTTGCTGTTTATCCTGTATGTAATAAAGTCCTTTCTAGATCCTATGTGAAAAGAAAAGTGAAGCGACTGAATCTTCAGCATGTTCTCATCGGCGGAGCCTTCTTGTGTAATGTAAACTGTGCCATGTTATTAAAAAATGTGAACTAAGCTTTCAGCTGTTTGTTTGTGTGCAATGGCCATCACCACCTTAGGGAAGACGCCATACCTGTGAGGCCTGGCTCTGAAACACCTGAGCCCAGCCCAAGCGAGAGCAGAAGGCTGACCGCCAGTGGCCGCCTGCCCACTTAGCTAAGTGACCACCAATTAGTCTCTTGCCATGTGTGCCTCCCCTGCCCCCGCCACTCAGTTGTGGGTGGCGCTGGTGGCGGTGTATGTACTAAGCAAAATATTGTTAAGTCATGGAAAGGTGCGTCAGGTTTTTGTAGAGGATGAATGTGTGACCAGGTTAGCAAGCGCCCTTTGTGTCCCAGAACCACCTCAGAGCTCAGCGTCTGCTTTTTCTGCGTTGATGACAAATGTGATTTGGGGCCCTTGGCAGCAGTCTTTGCGAGGCTGTTCCTTTGCATTTCACTGAGGACTCCATCGGTTCTGTTCCCTAACGCCTTCCAGATGCTTCTTCCTGTCTCTCCTTTTTCAGTGTCTTGTTGAATGACATGGCACATCCCTCATCAGTTTGCAGACTTCTCCCTCATCCTCTAAAATCTGGGTGTTTTCCAAGATGTAAAAATCGTTAAATGTTACTCTGTCAACCTGATGAAATTTCTGTGTGGATTGGTATTTGTGTTTTACTGGGAAAAACAAAGGAAAGCAGTCCTGGTTAGCTGAATCTGGTGGCTGCTGACAGTAAGTTAGAAGTGGAAGTGGACAGAAACAGGGCTCTGGGCTTGTGACCAGAGAGCCATGGGCTCACAGGGGTGTTGGGAAGTGGGGCACTAGAAAACCCCTGGGGGGACCAGCCCTGCAGGTTTAGCAAGCTGATGGGAGGAGCAGGGACTGCTTGGGTAAAGGCCACTTCACTCTACTTTTATATGTTAATAGCCGATTCAGAGACTAGAGAAAATAACTAGAAGAAAAGTAGTGGATTGGAAAATATGGTAAACACTGTTTTTCCAAATCAGGCAATTCTCAGGATTTTCCAGACATCAACATCAGTGTTGATTTGCTGTTTCTGGCATAGCTTACTGTCTCCTATTGTACACCTATTTTCATGTCGCCATCTGCAATGTCAGGACTGAGAGAAGTCAACTCGCACATCAGGCACAGTATTTAATCCCTGGGGCTTTATTCATTGCAACCTTTGCATATTTTCCCTCTAATTAGGTTCAGCTTCTTGGCATTGATGGGGACCAGCACCAATTTGATTTTCTGCTAACCTATGGATGCTCTAATTATCTCCACAATTTTTGACTGACAATGACCTTGTTACCTTCTAATGGTACATGACAAGTAAAATAGCGAACATGATGCAATAATTAACATTTTGGAAGGATACTTGCAACAGCATTTGCTGTTTATCCTTTTTCTGCCTCAGCCAGGGTGGATAAGAAAAATCAGATGTGACTTTTGATGTTATGTACGTAATGTAGCGTAAAAAGAAGTTGAACAGAGAATTGTGCAGTGTGAGTGGCCAGGCCACCTGTATCTGCATCCATGCTGAAAAACACATCAGGCCTTGGTGACCTTAAATCAGGTGTAGGAAAGAGGACAACATAAGTGACTTGGGCTTTTTCACATTATTTTTTAAAGCTTTGCCATCATTTTGTCTGTTTGTTTTTCTATGAATTTCTGAGCAGTTTCATAGACAGGTGAAGTATCCTTTCACTAGAATAGGGTCATTTAACAGATTGAAAATTATATCATCAAAGACAATTCCACACTGAAATTGCTGGCCTTCCTTTGGGACTGTCACAAGTACAAGGTAAGTTTTTCGTTTCTCACAAAAACTGCAAGAAGCCTCTGATAGGAGCTTGGACCAGCCGGCAGGACCTACAGCTACACCTGTGACCACAGCACCACTCTGAAGTGTTTCTTAACATGTGAAATGAGCCCATCTGACCTTAACACAGCCTCAAGACATGCAGGTTGTAAGCACGCTGTCCATCAGTGTGGACGGGGTGTGTGCTGTCCCAGAGGCAATGGGAATGGTAGACTGGATAGAGGCCCTCACACAAAAGAAAAAGGAACCGTATTTGGTTTTACAGACTCAGCCCCGATTACAGTGTCCTGAAACCCTTGATAAAGATTTGCTGACATATTTGGCAGAACCAAAGGGAGTGGGTTTCTAACTCAGGCCTTAGTGTTTCTCACCTGTTGAGGCAGGAGATGGCTACAGCACCCAGAATATTGTCAGTCAGGGTCCCAACCTGCTATCCTACCCTGATGTTTACAGAATCCCTGACGTAGGCAAGGTGGAGTTGAGCCTCCGAGCCAGCATTTGGAGTCAGCACTGCCAGAAGAGCACTGAAGCCTTCAAGACCTGTGTTTGTATCCCAGGCAGGTCCTGGGCACATAGGCTCAGCCCCCTCAGCTCTAACTTGAATGTGTTGGCTAATGTTTGAGGCTCCTCCAAGCTCTATTAGGATTTTGTATCTTTGTTGGGCCTCAGGTTGCTTTTTAAAACCTATTTACCTTCTCACACCCTGTACCATTCTCAGTGCTTCTTGGCAACTTCTTACCTACATTTATTTGCAGGATCTCTTCCCTCTTCCCAAACACCCTGCTGTCAGATCAGACTCAAATCCATCTCCATGAAGCCTCCCCTGAGCGCCTCATTTCACGCTAAGCCTTCCCTCTGGAAACGCTGTGTCGCTCTCTGAGTTCCCCTCCTCCACCCTCCCTTCAGCCCTTCTTGTTCTGGGTTTCCTTAGGGCCTCATCTTCTCTACGGCAGGGCAGAGGCCTAAGTGGGGGTCTCACAGGCAGGTAGAGGCCCCTCCTGGGTTGGGTCCGTGAACAGAAAACTGCACAGAGCCCGGGTTCTGATACCTCTTTGACTAACCCACATACATCCTGGTGTAGTGCACAACCACACACATAAACCTGAAACAGGTCTTTGGTTCTGTGTAATGGGCTCCGATTGTTTTTATTCCAGTCTCTTCTAATTCATTTTTAAATGCTGGTGCCAACCACTACTTTATTTCATGCATTTGGAAGTCATGCATCTCAATCCCTCGTTTGAAAAAAGCATCACAGAAGAAATCCTCCAGACTTTACAGGAGGGTGAGACTCACCTGGGCTGAGGATCAGGCTTTCTGCTTTCGTCCTACAGCTGCTCCTTGTCGCCTGGCCTAGTCTCTCCCTAAACCAGCCCTCGTGCTACTGCCGGTTCTGCTCCTGTCCCCCAGGTTCCACAGGCATCCGCTACTTAAAGAGGTCGGGTGAGTGGGGCCAGGACCTCCCACCTGGCCTTCAAGGGCCTGTACCTGGTGCCTGGGACCGGCCAGCTTCATCTGTGTCTTTCCCTGCACACCCTGGGCACTCATCCACCTGTGTCTTTGTTCCCTCTGCTTTGTCTTCTTCATCTGGCAAGCTGAGTTTTGCTTCACCTCCAGGAAGCCTTCCCTGACTGCCCCGTGTCCCCCATCATGGTTAATTGCTTACTCTAGTGGCTCTCAAAGTGTGGTCCCTGGACCAGCAGCAGCACTACCTGGGAACTTGTTTGAAATACATAGCAGCCCCCTCCCTCCAGCCTCCTGAATCTGAAAGTCTGAAACTCTGTTTTAATGATCTCTTTTAATGAACAGGCAATTCTAATGCACAGTCAAGTTTGTGGACCACTAACTCAGCCTATGTAGAAAGGGCATTGGGACGTTCTGGCCAAATGCTGCAAAAAGAATCATCAGTTAACAGAAAATGATTGTGGAAGAGAAGCTGTGTTCTCTGATTTTCCAGCCTGCTACATGATCCTCATTTGAGCCAGAAAGGTCTTTTCTACTTCCAGGTCTGCCCCAATTCCTTGCTGGTGTATGATTATAATTCATGCATCACTAGCAGTCTGAGATGGGCACGGCCTCTCCCTCTCCTTAGCATAATGAGAATAGTAGCCAATGTTAACTGAGTGCTTTTTGTATGCACTCTTTTAAGTGTTTTTAACATCGATTATCTCCCTTAATGTTTTCAATGGCCTTACAGGGTATAACCCAATGGGGCAAGTGAGAAAAATGAGGCCCAGAGAGATGAAGTAATTCGCCTGTGTTCGAACACATAACCTAGATACAAACCCAGGCAGTCTCCCACTGGAGCTTGCATTATAACCATGGTCCTGTGTTACCACTGAGAAAAGACTTGCTGAATTAATTAGCCATATAAATAGCAATTGCAGGGACATCGTTTACCCACTTAACATGCACTTGTAATTAGCATCCTATATATTCCAGAGGCTGCAAACTGATAGCCTGGAATGAATGAATGAATGAATGAATGAGGATTGTGCATGGCTCAATGATGAGAATAGGCCATGAACCAAGGATTATGATTTACCCAAGTCTGTACATCTAAGGTTCATTTTTTTAAAATGTTGGTCTGTGTTGTATTTGGGCCACAATTATTTTAGAATACAGAAATTTTAGGAACTAATGGGATCCGGTCAAGATGACAGAACGGAGTAGGTAAATGCTGTGCTTGCCTCTTCTCTGGATCACATCAAAATTACACCTACAATACAGAACAACCATCACTGAGAAGCACCTGAAGTGCAGCAGAACAGAAGTCCTACAACTAAGGACATACATAAGAAGACACATTGAGACTGGTCAGAGCAGCGGAGACACAGAACAGGCCGGTCCCAATGGCAGTTAAAAACTGGGAGGGATATCTCTGCTACAGAGGTCCACCCTGAAGAGCGATGGGTCCTAGCCTGACACCAGGATCCTCACACCATGGTTTCAGTGCTGAGGAGAGAAGTCCCCACAACTTATGGCTGTGAAAATTAGTGAACATTGAGTGAGACAGAGTGATGCTGGAGTCCCAAGTGCTCCTCTTAAAGGGCCCGTGCATAGACTTAGTGCTGATGGACCCACTTTCTCTGAGCTTCAGCACTGGGGCAGCAGCTCGAAAGGCACTGGGGACATATGGGAAGGAACTGAATTGTCTGGTTTCTGAAAGAGGGCTGGAGGGGCAGATTCCTCCCAGACAGAAGTGCTGGACGAAGTAAAAAAGTTCCTTTGCTGAGCTCTCCCCGCACCCAGCATGCACACACGGCCAGGTGCCATATCTGAGTTTCTATCAACCTGGCACCTTCGCCCATCTCTGGTGATGCTCTGAGACCGCACCCCATCCAACTTGTGGGCCTACCCAAGACACTTCCAGTGACTTTTCCATACAAATGGCCTGTCTTGGCTCAGGCTTCAGACTTTCCTAAAATCTCTCAAAGGTTCACAAACTCCAAACAAGCAGCATCTGGCTTGCTAAGCAGCCCCAGACTCAGCACTACCTGCAGATCTCTGTGGTTCACAGCTTAGCCACTCCCAAGCACTTTCAAGCCCAGCACAAAAGGCAACATCTGCATATCGCTTTATAGCTTATACCAAGTGGCGTCTGGCAGGGCACAAGCTGTGACTGACCTTGGCCTGCAACAGAGCCCCTCACCAGAGGCCCCAAAATCAACACACCTGGTGGCCAGCTTCTGACCACAGCAGAGCACCACCCAATCATCTCAACAAGTGACACACCCAAAGAGCAGACTGGGCAGGCACCAGAAGCCTGCTAAAGTGAATCCTGCTCCATAGGCTTAGCCCCTGCACAATAGCTCCTCCACTATAGTCACCACTAGTCCTCACAGCCAATCAGCCTAAGCATCAATCCCTCCATTGACATGCAAACAGCAACCAAGGTTAAATGACAACAGGAGGGCACACACAACCCACACAAGGAACACACCTGCAGCACCCAGCTTAGTTGATCAGGGAGACTGAGCTACTGGATCTCATAGGATAACTGCTGCATTAGGCCACTCTACAAAGACCAGAGACACAGCAGTTCTACCTAATACATAGAAACAAGCACAAGGAGTCAGCCAAAATGGGGAGACAGATATGACCCAAATGAAAGAATAGAACAAAGCTCCAGAAAAAGAACTAAACAAAATGGAGATAAGAAATCTACCAGATACAGAGTTCAAAATACTGGTTATAAAGATAATCAATGATCTCAGTGAGGACTTTAACAAAAAATAGGAAACAACAACAAAAAAATGGAGATAGAAAGCACTTAAAAAACCAGTCAGAAATGAAAAATACAATAACTGAAATAAAGAATACATTAGAGGGAATCGACAGTAGATTCGATGATAGATGAAGCAGAGGACTGAATCAGCGATCTGGAAGAAAGCAGAAAACACTCCATCAAAACAGCAAAAAGAAAAAAGAATCCAAAAAAATGAGGATAGTTTAAGGATGGGACAACATCATGTGTACTAACATTCACATCATAGGGTACAAGAAAAAGAAAAGAGAGCGCAACGTAAATCTATTTGAAGAAACGAGAGAGCAAGGAAAACCTATCTGAAGAAACAATGACTGATAACTTTCCTAACCTGGCAAAGGAAGTTGACATACAAATCCAGGTAGTGCAGAGAGTCCCAAACAAGATGAACCCAAACAGTACCACATAAGACACATCATAATTAAAATGCCAAAGGTTAAAGACAGAGAGAATCTTAAAAGCAGCAAGAGAAAAGCAGTTAGTTACATACAAGGGAGCTCCCGTAAGACTGTCAGCTGATTTCTCAACAGGGAAGAGACTGTCATGAAATATTCAAAGTGATGAAAAGCAAGGACCTACAATCAAGATTACTCTACCAGCAAAGCTATCATTTAGAATCAAAGGAGAAATAAAGAGCTTTCCAGACAACCAAAAACTAAAGGAGTTCATCACCACCAAAACAATATTACAAGAAATTTTACAGACTTCTTTAAGAATAAGAAGACAAAAACAAGATAAAAAATATGAATAATACAATGACAATAACTACATATCTAGCAACAATTCCTTTAAATGTAAATGGATTAAATGCTCCAATAAAAAGATATAAGGTGGCTGGATGGATAAGAACACAAGACCCTTATATATTCTGTGCTTCAGATCAAAACACACACACAGAATTCAAGTAAAGGGGTGGAAACAGACATTTCATGAAAAATGGAAACGGAAAAGAAAAGCTGGCATAACAATACTTATATCATATAAAATGGACTTTAAAACAAAGGCTGTAACAAGAAACAAAGAAGGACCCAGTAATCCCACTTCTGGGTATTTATCTGAAGAAACCCAAAACACTAATTCGAAAAAACATATTCATCTATATGTTCATTGCAGCATTATTAACAATAGCCCAGATATGGAAACACTGTAGATAGTGGAATATTACTTTGCCATAAAAAGAATGAAATCTTGCCATCTGCAACAACACAGATAACCCAGAGGGTATTGTGCTAAGTGAAATCAGTCAGACAGAGAAAGACAAGTATCATATGATTCACTTATATGTGGAATTAAAAACAAAATAAATAAATAAACAAAAGAGAAACAAATTCATACATACTGAGAACAATTTGGTTTGTCAGAGGGGACCGGGGTTGAACGGATGGTGAAAAGGGAGAAGGGATTAAGGACAAATTGGTAGTTACAAAACAGCATAGGGAATATAGTCAATAATATTGTAGTAACTATGTGTGGTGTCAGGTGGGTACAAGATCTATTGAGGTGATCCCTTCATAAGGTATATAAATGTCTAATCACCATGTTATACTCCTGAAACTAATATAATATTGTATGTCAACTATAATTGATAAAAAATATTTTATAAAAAAGAAATGTTATGTAGGCAAACTAGAAGTCATGACTGCACTGAGCCCATGTCCCTGAGGGGCACATACCCTGAACGGCCTGCCACCCCATCCCTCCCCATGTCCTACATGGCACTCTCCACACAGCTTTGTTACATATCGGGCAGATGTCAGTGAGCAGTTTGTGATTGGGGGTTCATTCAAATGTTTAATACAAAAGTTCCTGAAAAACAAAATATTCTTGTAGAACTAAAGTTCCAGGCAATAAAGTGACATCCTTGAAAGTGATAAAGCAACATTCAGACCTATCCCTGATCTAAAATAATGCAACTAATGATGCCTTCTGCTGTAAGGTCACACACCCCTGACAGCAGCAAAGGTGCATAAATATGTTAGTGGGTGTGAAATAGACAGTCATCTATTTGGCAGATGTGGAGGGTGTCCTGTTGACCAGGCTTATGCTAGGTGCTGGGACTCTAACAGGAGCCAAGAAGAAAAGGCCCCTCTCTCCCTGGAGGGCTTACATCCAGGGGAAGACAACCAAGCGACAAGTTAACCAAGACAAAAATAGGAGTTTATTTGCTAATGTTCATGAAGGAAGGAAACGCCAAGGTAAAAACAGGAGCATGCAGGTAACATGTGAGAGCAGAAGTCACAGGAAGGAGCCCTGAAAGCCAAATTCAAGAGGTCTTTGGGGCTGGTACTGAGGGTCTTGCTTGCTAGGACTTTAAACTTCATTGTGTGAGCAGTTGTGAACCGTGAAAGTTTCCGTAAATAAAGTTTCAGGGAGATTAGTCAGGTGACAGTCGAGGTGGATTCCACTAACACATGACGCCCTTACAGTGCTGTGTAAAAAGCGTCCACTCCCAGTGCCAGGAAGGTTGTGGCTCGGTCGGGTCAGCTCTGCAGGCAGATTCTGCTTCAGAGAGCAGGGAGGATTGGAGCAGTGGGAACACTACAAGAAAAGAAAAGACTACTTAATGATTAGTCAAGCCCTTCCTGTGGACAAAGCTAGGTAGCACTGAAGCAATAGGCGCCTGCATATGCAGTGCTGTGTCCCAGGGTTCCGCATCCAGCTTCTTCTCTGATTTATGGTTCTTGCTCTACTGGCAGCTTAGCCAAGTACTCACCATGTTCTGCATGTGGCAACTGAAGAACATTCCGAATAATAAACAGTTATTACTCTTAAATGTCTATTTGTGTCAGATCAGATGTAAAAAGGACGAAGCATAAAACTGATTCTTTACACTGACAACAAACACTAGAATTACTAAGCATTGTATTTTCGTAAAATATTTAAAATTTCAGAATAACATTATTGACAAAAAACAGCATTATTTAAATACTATTCTGTAAAACTTTGATAGTCATTCATTATAATTTATATTTTGACTTAATTTTAGTAGGTAATTTTGAGATTAAAAAATAATTGAAAACATGCGAAATAAATTTTAATTTTTAAATATTTAATTTACTCTCTGATGGAAACATTCAAATTTTGTACATTTTTAAAAACGCGTTTTATTTTTGAATCCTTTAGACCAGGACAATGTACTTTTTCTGTAAAGGACCAGATAGTAAATATTTTATGCTTGGTGTGCCTTCGGGTCTTTGTCACAACTACTCAGCTCAGCTATTGTAGCATGACGCAGCCATGGGCAGGCATAATAAATGAATGGACTGTCTGATCTACAGGAAAACGTTACAGAAACAGATGGTGAGCCACGTTTGGCCTGTGTAGCCAGTTTGCTAATCCCTGCTTTAGGCCATTGACAATGAATTCAAGTCAACATCCTGATAAAAATAGAAAATACAAAAATGGAATTCATGAAAGAAAAAACACTGGAAAAAAAGGAAAAAATTATTCAAAGAACTTTTGGTTAACTTAAAAAACGGGAAAGTGTGAAAGAGCAAAGTTCTGCCAAGCATGATTTCTATACAATTTGCAAACTACACATTACACATTTTAAACATTGAAATGTGGAGTGAGATCATTATAGGTTGGCAGGTAGTTGTAAAAAAAGAATTCAGACAGAACCAGTTATAACCTGCCGGTTTCCATCAGTGAATAACATTTTGCAAAGCTATAATATAATATCACAAGAGATTGACACTGATAAAATTCACCAGTCTTGTTGGTTTTCCCCCATTTTAGTTACACTCAATAATTGTGCACTGTGTGTGTGTTAAGTTCTTTACAATTGTTATCACCTGTGTGGGTTCATGTCTCTACCATATCGCCTTCCTCTGGCCCCACAGCCCTCTTCTCCATCCTTATCCTTGGCAACTACTGTATTTCCCCCAAAATAAGACCTAACCAGAAATTAAGCCTTAGTATAATTTTTCAGGATGCTCATTATATAAGCCCTACCCCCAAAATAAGCCCCAGTTAAGATTGTCAGCCAGATGGAAGCATTCAGTACATCCGTTGCAACACACAACAGATGATTGAATTATAAAATAATAATATTAATATATAAATATGAATAAATAATATCATTGACATTAATACTTAAAATAAATGATAACATAAATGATAATTAACTATTTGTAAATACCCAAGCGGGAGCCTTGGGTATTTGGACGAGAGGTAAACGCCTATGTAAACAGATGCACTCAAAACTTACTTCCGAATGACCAACCGGAGTACAGACACAACGCACAAATAACGTGCGCATTTGATAATGAACAGACGTGGTTGTGGATAATATGAATCTTCATAATTCAATACATTGTGTGTTGTAATGGATGTACTTAATGCACTCGTGTGAAATAAACACATTTTGGTGAATGCAATTTTTCGTCACTTTTGTGTGGACCATCATTCATAACTGCCATCATTTTTGTTGCCATTCCTGTCTCATAAGTCTTCAGTTAACACTTGATTTAATGGTAGATTTAAAGGGAATAATATTTTGACTCCCAGACAAGATGAATGCAAAAAGAAAAAGCTATTCCATCGAGTACAAGAAAGGAATCATGGAGGACTCCCGGGGCAAGAATCTTACATCTTTCTGCAAAGAGAAGTTGGATCTCCTAATGGTCCAAAAATGGCGAGCAGAGTATGATAACCTCAGTCAACAGGTGGACAAGGGAAATGCTAAGAAGCACAAGTGTGGATCAGGTCGGCAACCATTATTTCCTGAGCTGAAAGACATCATCTGTGAAAGGATTGCTGACAGGAGAGCAAAGGCTTTGGTTGTGCACAGGGCTGATATTCAAGCATTTGCCCTTGCAATGGCACCACAGTTAGAAATATCCCCAGAAGAATTCAAAACATCACAACACTGGCTGGATGGTTTCCTTCAGCGATGTGAACTGTCTCTAAGATCGACAGCACTGTTCAAGCTGGAAGATGCTTAAGTTATTAAACGTGCACTTGCATTCAAGTCCTTTGTTGATGGCATAGACTTTTCTAAATATCAACTCTCTAACATAATTGCTATGGATGAAACTGCAGTGTTTATGGGCCAAGGATCTCAAACAACAATTGATCAGAGGGATGTCTTGTCAATCTACGTTTCCTCCACTTGTTATGAAAGTGCATGTGTTACCTGTATTTTGGTAATTCTTATGGGTGGAAAGAAAACCCCACC
This sequence comes from Rhinolophus hipposideros, assembly GCF_964194185.1. Lineage (NCBI taxonomy): Eukaryota > Metazoa > Chordata > Mammalia > Chiroptera > Rhinolophidae > Rhinolophus > Rhinolophus hipposideros. The sequence continues at coordinate 3,139,213 of NC_138053.1, read as the reverse complement.
TCTAATCATCACTAAGGGCAAAAAAGATAAGGTTGAATGTGTTTCAGGCATTTATGTTCTTGAAACCAAAAAAGCCTGGTGCACACAAGCAGTTATAAGGAAGTGGGTCGATTTAACGCTGCCACTTGTTTTGCGAGGTGGCCAAAGAGGTCTGCTAGTCTGGGATTCAGGCAACACTCACTGCGCTAAAGACATGAAGAACTTCCTTGCAGAGAGAAGAATACATCAGATAATGATTCCCGCAGAAATGACTGCCTGTCTCCAGACTCTTGATATGGCAATAAACAAGCTATTCAAGGACCATTTGTGCATGGAAACTACTGACTGCATTGAAAATAGAATGGAGAGAAATCAGCGTGGAAACTTTGTGAAGCCTAGCCTGTAAGAGGTCGTGACTTGGATGAAGAATTCCTGGGATAAAATCACTGACAGCTGTGTTGCCAGTGCACCACGAGCAGGCTACATGGACAAGACGTGCTCATTTAAGGAGAGCTCTATTGCTGGACATGAGAGATTGGGGCCAATGGTTCCACAGGAAATGGAGTCGCAAGAAATTCAAGCTGCAATTTGGGGTTTGGAGAGTTATGACGATGTTCCAGAAGAAGATGACGTGCCTATATTTGAATAATATATGGTCACCTTAGTGACCATAGCACTCCCCTTGGGAAGCTATGCACAGACGCCCGTGCCTAGTCCACCCTTCAAAGCAATTTTGGAACTTTCTCTGGAATGGCCAGCAGAGCTGTTGTCCTGAGTGTCATCAAAATGCCTGCCTTTCATTATTTCCTTTACCTTTAGGTAAAGAAAAAAATCATTGAGTGCCAGATCAGTGAGTAGCGAGGGTATTCCAATACAGTTGTTTACTGGATAAAAACTCCTTCACAGACAGTGCCATGTGAGCCGGTGCAATGTCGTGATGCAAGAGCCATGAATTATTGGCAAAAAGTTCAGGTCATCTAACTTTTCCATGCAGAGCTTTTTCAGCACTTGCAAATAGTAAAGTTGGTTACCTTTTTATCCAGTTTGCACAAATTCATAATGGATAATCCCTCTGTTTTTAAAAAAAGGTTTGCAATATCATTGCAACAAGTTTGCAAACTTAATTGTCAGGCCTCGTATATAAATACAGGAGATATATATATATACATAATCTCCATTGTATATATATATTCTACAACCTAACAACAACAAAACAACCCAATTAAATATGAACAAAAGCATTCGAATACTCTTTCTTCAAAGAAGATATACAAATGGTCAACAAGCACATGAAAAGATGTTCAATATCACTAATCATCAGAAAATGCATACTTGTTAAGATGACCACCGTTTAAAAAAAATAGAAACAAGTGTTAGATGAGAAATTGGAACTCTTGTGCACTGTTGGTGGTATTGTAAAATGGTGCAGCCACTGTGGAAAACAGTATGGCAGTACCTCAAAGAATTAAAAATAGAATTGCTATAGAATTACAATTTCACTTCTGGATATATACCAATAGAACTGAAAGCATGTTCTTGAAGTAAAGAGTTATTTGAACACAAATTCATAGCAGCATTATTTGCAATAGCCAAAAGATAAAAGCAATTCAAATGCTCATAACAGATGGATGAATAAATAATATGTGGTATATACATACAATGGAATATTACTCAGCATTTTAGGAACAAAATTCTGATACACGCTACAACATGGATAAACCTGGTGGACATTAGGTTAAGTGAAACAAGCCAGTCAGAAAAAGATAAATATTGTATGATTCCACTTACTTGAGATTACCAGAATAGTCAAATTCATAGAAACAGAAAATGGTGGTTGCCTTGGGGGAGGAAGATAGCGGAATTGTTTGATAGGTACAGAATTTCAGGTTTTTTAAATGATTTTTTAATTTTTTGATTACATTTGACACACAACATTACACTAGTTTCAGGTATACAATACAGTGATTAGACATATGTATAACTTACAAAGTGATCACCCCGATAAGTCGAGTTCCCATCTGACACCATACAGTTATTACAATATTATTGACTACCTTCCTTATGGTATACTTTACATCCCTGTGACTATTTTGTAGCTACCAATTTGTACTTCAGTTCCTTTGCCTTTTTCACCCATCCTCCCAAACCCCTCTCAACTGGCAACCATCAAAATGTTTTCTGTATCTATAAGCTTGTTTCTGTTTTTGTCCACCCCCACCCCCATTTATTTTGCTCTTTAAATTCCACATGTGAGTGAAATCATATTGCATTTGTTTTTGTCTGGCTTACACCAGTCAGCACAATAACTTCTAGGCACATCTATGTTGCTGCAGATGGCAAGATTTTCATTCATTTTTATAGCTGAATAATATTTCATTGTATATATACACCACCTCTTCTTTAGTCATTCATCCATTGATGGACACCCAGGTTGCATCCATATTTGGCTATTGCAAATAATTCTGCAATGAACATATGGATGCACATTTTCCTTCGAAGCAGTGTTTTGGGTTTCTTTGGATAAATACCCAGAAGTGGGATTACTGAGTCCTTCTCTGTCTTTTGTTATAGACTTTATTTAAAATATTTTGTCTGATATAAATATTGCTACTCCAGATTTTTCCCCCTGTTTCTATATTTTATGAAATATCTTTTTCCATCCCTTTAAGTCTGTGTGTGTTTTTTGATCTAAAGTGAGTTTCTTGTAGGCAGCATATATAAGGGCGTTCTTTTCTTATCCATTCAGCCACGCTGTCTTTTGGTGGGAGCATTTAATCCATGCACATTTAAAGGAATTGTTGATAGACACATAGTTATTTTCATCTTATTGTTCATATTTTTGATGTTTTTTTCTTCTCCTTAAGGAAGTCCCTTTAAAATTCCTTGTAACACTGGTTCAGTGGTCATGAACTTCTTTAGCTTTATCTTGTCTGAGAAGATCTTTATCTGTCCTTCGATTCTAAATGATAGCTTTGCTGTGTGCACTAATACTGGCTGAAGGTCCTTGCTTTCAATCACTTTGAATATTTCACACCAATCCCTTCTGCCTGCAAAGTTTCTGTTGAGAAATCCAAGTTGGTGGAGTAGATAAACACTACTTGCCTCATCCTCTGAACACGTTAAAATTACAACTAAATTATAGAACAATCAACCTAGAGAACCATCTGAAGTCTAGCTGGAGAGAAGTTTTATAACTAGGAATATAAAGAAGCCATGTTGAGACTGGTCGGAGGGGTGGAGAACAAAAAGGGCTAGTCTCACACTCACGTGTGGTGGTTGAAAATTGGGAGAGATAACTGAGCCACAGAGGTTTCCCGTGGAGCAGCAAGTGACCCCAGCCCCACAACAGGCTCCCTAGCCCAGAGTACTTGTCCCGGGAAGAGGAATCATCACAACTTCTGACTGTGAAAAACCAGCTGGGTGAGATAGAAGTCTGCGGGGAAACCCAGATGTCCTCTTAAAGGGCCCTCACAAGCATTCATCCTAGGCTCTGGCAGAGGGTGAATGACTCGGGGTATGTCAGAGACTAATGGGGAGAGACTGAGTTGTGTAATTTCAGAGTGAGGACTGAAGGGACAGTAGCCACTTTCCCTCTGTGGGATCCCCCTCCAATGCAGCCAACAGACAGATGCCATCTTTCCTTTGTTGAGCCCCTCCCCCATGCCATAGCCAAATCTGAATCTGAACTGGTCTGGTGAGCTTTGCTTGCTCCACCCAGGTGACTCACTGACCCTAGCATACCCAACTCCTTTAGGCTTTATTATTGGCTAAACCTTATGGAAGCTGGCAGGCGGCAGCAGGCCTTGGTTTCCTGGAATTTTGTGGAGCTACCCCGACCCAGCACTAGTGGCAGCCTCCAGCAGTTCATATTATGGCCTCTCCCATGTGCCTGCAGGTCCAGCACAGGCAGTGACCAACTTCAGATCACTTTGTAGCTCCTACCAGGTAGTTCCCAACCAGTCACAAGGAGTGGATGACCTGGGCCTGCACTAGAGCCCCTCCCAAGAGGTCTCAGAACTAACGTATTAGACAGAGCACTGTCTAATTAGCCCCACAAGTGGCACACACAAAAACAAGTCTCAACAGGCACCAAATCCTTCTGGAGTGTGAATCCTCCTTCCATGTGGTAAGCCCCCCGTACAGCAGCTCATAAACTGTGAACATGGCCAAAACCCCACAGGCAATCAGCTTGAGGGTCAGTCCCACCCACTGATGTGCCAATAGCAATCAAGGCTCAACTATAACAGGAGGGCACACACAACACACACAAGGGACACACCTGGAGCACCCGGTTCAGGGGACCAGGGAAACCACTGGGCCCCACAGGGCACCTGCTACCTAAGGCCACCCAACCAAGACTGGGAAACATAGCAGATCTACCTAATACGTAGATACAAACACAGAGAGGCAGCCAACATGAGGAAACAAAAAATTAAAATGAAATGAAAACACAGGAGAAAACTCCAGAAAAAGAACTAAACGAAATGGAGGCAAGCAACCTACCAAGCAAAGAGTTCGAAACAGTGGTTATAAGGATGCTCAAGGAACTTAGTGAGAACTTCAACAGAGAGACAGTAAGCCTTAAAAAAGACATAGAAACCATAAAAAATAACCAGTCAGAAGTGAAGAATACAATAACTGAAATGAAGAATGCACTGGAAAGAGACTAGATGAAGCAGAGAATTGAATTAGTGATTTAGAAGACAAGGTAGCAGAAAACATCTGATTGGAACAGCAAAATGAAGAAAGAATCCAAAATAAATACATAAATAAATAAGGATAGTGTAAGAGACCTCTGGGACACCATCAAGTGTAAGAAAACTCACTTCATAGAGGTACCAGAAGGAGAAGAGAGAAAGCAAGGGATTGAGAACCTAATTGAAGAAATAATGACTGAAAACTTACCTAACCTGGTTAGAGAAATATACATACAAGCCCACAGAGTCCAAAACAAGTGAACCCAAACATACCCACACCAAGACCCATTACCATCAAAATGGCAAAAGTTAAAGACAAAAACAGGATCCTGAAAGCAGCAAGTGAAAAGCAACTAATAACTTATAAGGGAGCACACATTAGATTGTCCCCACTTGAGTCTTCCCCTTAGCACTTATCACCACTTCATATATGACATCCTTTGTCTGACAATGTCTTGTTCCTTGTCTGACTTCTTCTTCTATAAGTAACTTTTACTAGGACAAAGGTTTCTATGCTCCACCCACCCCCCACTGCTTGGTTCTCAACACCTACCATAGTGCCTGGCACATAATAGGTGTTCAGAAAATCTTGTCAAATTAATAATCTTAAAACAGATTGTGAAACTCTGAAAATTCTGAGAAAAATTCTGAGAAAAATGTAAAACCCATTCTTCCATTATTATTTTTTTTTCCAAATTTACTGGGGTGACAATTGTTAGTGAAATTACACAGATTTCAGGTGTACAATTCTGTATTACATCATCTATAAATCCCATTGTGTGTTCAACACCCAGAGTCAGCACTCCTTCCATCACCATATATTTGATCCCCTTTACCCTCATCTCCCACCCCCACTCCCCTTACCCTCTGGTAACCACTAAACTATTGTATGTGTCTATGAGTTCCTATTTCTCATTTGTTTGTCTTGTTATTTTGTTGTTTTTGGTTTATATACCACATATCAGTGAAATCATAGGGTTCTCTGCTTTTTCTGTCTGACTTATTTCGCTTAGCATCATACTCTCAAGATCCATCCATGTTGTCACAAATGTCCCTATATCATCTTTCTTACTGCCAAATAGTATTCCATTGTGTATATATACCACAACTTTTATCCATTCATCTATCGAAGGACATTTTGGTTGTTTCCATGTCTTGGTCACCGTAAACAGCTGCAATGAACATTGGAGCACACGTGTCTTTATGGATAAATGTTTTCAAATTTTTTGGGTAGAAACCCAGGAGAGGGATTGCTGGGTCATATGGTAATTCTATTTGTAATTTTTTGAGGACCCTCCACACTGCCTTCCATAACGGCTGCACCAGTCTGCATTCCCACCAACAGTGTATCAGGGTTCCTTTTTCTCCACAGCCTCTCCAACACTTGTTACTATTTGTCTTGTTGATTAAAGCCATTCTGACTGGGGTGAGGTGACATCTCATTGTGGTTTTTTTTTTTTTTAATTAATTTTATTGGGGTGACTATTGTTAGTAAATTTACATAGATTTCAGGTGTACAATTCTGTATTACATCGTCTATAAATCCCATTGTGTGTTCACCACCCAGAGTCAGTTCTCCTTCCATCACCATATATTTGATCCCCTTTACCCTCATCACCCAGCCCCCACCCCCTTACCCTCTGGTAACCACTAAATTATTGTCTGTGTCTATGAGTTTTTGTTTCTCATTTGTTTGTCTTGTTCTTTTTGGTTTATATACCACATATCAGTGAAATCATAGGGTTCTCTGCTTTTTCTGTCTGACTTATTTCACTTAGCATTATTCTCTCGAGATCCATCCATGTTGTCACAAATGCTCCTATATCATCTTTCCTTAACGCCGAATAGTATTCCATTGTGTATATGTACCACAACTTCTTTATCCATTCATCTATCGAAGGACATTTTGGTTGTTTCCATGTCTTGGCCACCGTAAACAAAGCTGCAATGAACATTGGAGTACACGTGTCTCTATAGAGAAATGCTTTTATATTTTTGGGGTAGATACCCAGGAGAGCGATTGCTGGGTCATATGGTAATTCTATTCGTAATTTCTTGAGGAACCTCCACACTGCCTTCCATAGCGGCTGCACCAGTCTGCATTCCCACCAACAGTGTATGAGGGTTCCTTTTTCTCCACAATCTCTCCAACACTTGTTACTATTTGTCTTGTTGATGAAAGCCATTCTGACTGGGGTGAGGTGATATCTCATTGTGGTTTTTATTTGCATTTCTCTGATGATTAGTGATGTCGAGCATTTTTTCATATGTCTATTTGCCATTTGTATGTCCTCTTTGGAGAAATGTCTCTTCAGGTCCTCTGCCCATTTTTCAATTGGGTTGTTTGTTATTTTGTTGTTGAGCTTCATGAGCTCCTTGTACATTTTGGATATTAGCCCCTTATCAGAGGCAATGTTTGCAAGAATCTTCTGCCATTCAGTTGGTTGCCTCTTTATTTTGTCGATGGTTTCTTTTGCTGTGCAGAAGCTAAGTTTCATATAGTCCCATTCGTTTATTTTAGCTTTTAATTCCATTGCCTTTGGAGTCAAATTCATAAAATGCTCTTTGAACCCAAGGTCCATAAGTTTAGTACCTATGTTTTCTTCTATGCAGTTTATTGTGTCAGGTCTTCTGCTTAAGTCTTTGATCCATTTTGAATTAATTTTGGTACATGGTGACAGATATCAGTCCAGTTTCATTCTTCTACACGTGGCTATCCAATTCTCCCAGCACCATTTATTGAAGAGGCTGTCTTTCCTTAATTGTATGTTTTTAGCTTCTTTGTCAAAAATTATCTGTCCATATTTATGTGGTTTTATTTCTGGGTTCTCAATTCTATTCCATTGGTCTATGTGTCTGTTTTTCTGCCAATACCATGCTGTTTTGATTATTGTAGCCCCGTAGTACAAGCTAAAGTCAGGGACTGCGATACCTCCAGTATTGTTCTTTCTTCTTAAGATTGCTTTGTCTATTCGGGGTCTTTTGTGGTTCCAAACAAATCTGATGATTTTTTGTTCTATTTCTTTAAAAAATGCCATTGGGATTTTGATGGGGATTGCATTAAATCTGTATATTGCTTTGGGTAATATGGCCATTTTAACTATGTTGATTCTTCCAATCCATGAGCACGGAATGTCTTTCCATTTCTTTGTGTCTTCTTCAATTTCTTTCAAAAATGTCATAGTTTTCAGCATATAAATCTTTCACATCCTTGGTTAAGTTTATTCCTAGGTATTTCATTCTTTTTGCTGCAATTGCAAAGGGAATTGTTTTTTGTATTTCTTTTTCTGAAATTTCATTGTTAGTATATAGGACTTTTGTATACAATGGACTTTTGTACGTTGATTTTGTAGCCAGCAACTTTACTGTATTCGTTGATTGTTTCTAACAGCTTTTTGGTGAAGTCTTTAGGGTTTTCTATATATAGCATCATGTCGTCTGCAAAGAGTCCAGCTCTTTGTCACATTAATTCTTTCTATTGTCTTTTTGTTCTCTATTTCATTTAGTCCTGCTCTGATTTTTGTTATTTCCTATCTTCTGATGACCTTGGGTTTCACTTGTTCTTCTTTTTCTAGTTCTTTAAGGTGTAACATGAGGTTACTTATTTGGGAATTTTCTTGTTTCTTGAGATAGGCCTGTAATGATATAAATTTCCCTCTTAAAACTGCTTTCGCTGCATCCCTAAAATTTTGGTAGGATGTATTTACATTGTCATTTGTTTCTATGTATCTTTTCATCTCTCCTCTAATTTCTTCTTTGACCCAGTCGTTCTTTAAAAGTATGTTGTTTAATCTCCCATATATTTCTGTTTTTTCCTGTTTTCTTTTCGCAGTTGATATCCAATTTCAAAGCCTTGTGATCAGAGAATATGCTTGGTATGATTTCAATCTTCTTAAATTTGCTGAGGCTGCTTTTATGTCCCAATATATGGTCTATCTTTGAGAATGTTCCATGTACACTTGAAAAGAATGTATAGTCTGATGTTTAAGGAAGTGCTCTATATATGTCAATGATGTCCATTTCATCTAATGTGTCATTTAGGGCTGCTATTTCGTTATTTATTTTCTGTTTGGATGATCTATCCATAGCTGTCAATGATGTGTTTAAGTCCCCTAGTATAATTGTGTTTTGGTCAATTTCTCTCTTTACTTCTGTTAGTAGTTGCTTGGTATATTTTGGTGCTTGCTTCCTGATTGGGGGCATAAATGTTGATGAATGTTATGTCTTCTTGTTGTATAGTCCCCTTTACCATTATGAAATGTCCATCTTTGTCTCTTGTTATCTTTTTTACCCTGAAGTGTGTTTCATCTGATATCATTTTGGCTACACCTGATTTTCTCTGGGTACCATTTGTTTGGAGTGTCAATTTCCACCCTTTCACTTTGAGTCTATGCTTGTCCTTGTAGCTGAGATGTGTCTCTTGGAGACAGCATATGGTTGGGTTTAGTTTTTTGATCCAATCTGCTACTCTGTGCCTTATTATTGGTGAGTTCAGTCCATTTACATTTAGGGTGATTATTGATATGTGAGGATTTCCTGTCATTCTATCTTTAGTTTTCTGGTAAGGCTGTGTCTCCATTGTTTCTTTGCCTTTTTGTTGTTGTCTATTATTTCTGTGTGGTGGTATTCTATGATGTTTCCCTCTGTTTTTTCTTTTATTACAGTATACATTTCAGTTCTGGATTTTTTTTTTTGAGTGTTTACCCTTAAGTTTATGTAAAAGAAAGTTTGATATTTATAGTATTCCATTTTCTTCAGCACGCTTACTTTCTCCATTCCCATATGGCCTTTACTCTGCCCCTTTTTATGTTGCCACAAATTGTCCCTGTTGATGGTGGTCGAATAGCCTCCTTTAGTATTTCTTGCAGTGCAGGTTGTGTATTAGAAAATTCCCTCAGCTTTTGTATGTCTGCAAAGGTCTTTATTCCTCCTTCATATCTAAAGGATATCTTTGCTGGATATATTATTCTTGGCTCATAATTTCTCAATAGTTTGAATATTTAGTTCCATCCCTCCTGGCTTGTAGAGTTTCTGCTGAAAAATTTGATGATAATCTAATGGGCTTTCCTTTGTAGGTTAACGTCTTCCTTCCCTGGCTGCCTTGAGGATTCTTTCTTTGTCGTTAATTTTAGACAGCTTCAATACAATGTGCCTTGGAGAAGGCCTGTTGGGATTGAGGTAATTAGGTGTTCTATTTGCTTCTTGGATTCGAGGATCCGGTTCTGTCCACAAGGTTGGGAAGTTCTCATCAACAATTTGTTTGAATATATTCTCTGTTCCCTTCTCTGTTTCTTCTCCTTCTGGTATGCCCATTATTGTTATATTGCTCTTTTGGATAGAGTCAGAAAGTTCTTGTAGAGTTCTTTCATTTTTTTTTAAGTCTCAAGTCTCTTTCTTCTTCCATCTGTGTCATTTCCAGGTTCCTATCTTCGATGTCACTGATTCTTTCCTCCATCTGGTCAACTCTACTACCTAAGCTGGTTATTTCATTCTTAATTTCTTCTATTGAGTTCTTAATCTCCAGAAATTCCATTTGGTTCTGTTTTAAAATTTCAATCTCTTTCGTAAAATGCTCATGTTGTTCTTTGATTGGATTTCTGAGTTCATTGAATTGCCTTTCTGTGTTTTCTTGCATCTCGTTAAGTTTTTTCAGAACTGCAATGTTGAATTCTCTGTCATTTAAGTCACATATTTCCATATGTTTATGTTCCTTTTCTGGAGACTTTTCATTTTCTTTCTGAGCTGTCTTGTTGCCTTGGTTATTCATGTCAATTACTGATTTATTATTTCTCTTCCTAGACATCTACTGGAGTGGCTTCTGCAACAGGTTGATAGGAAGAGGTCTTTCTTTTGTTTTCCAGTACTTGTTGGTAGAATGTTTTAATTTCTCTCTGACTGTAGCCTTGTTTTTTCCTCTCTCACACAGTAATGATGTTTTCTCTGCACTTTCCAGCATCTCACACAATGGGGTGATTCCCTGGGAAACGAGCTTCTCCTCTGTTAACAGTTCGCCTGGGTCATAAAGCTTCACGTCCCTGTGGGGATGTGGAGAGCTTTTGAAGTTCCCAAGCTCTTTCTGCACCAGATTCAGAGCCGGTATGTTTCAGCAGTTCTGTTTACTCCTGCAGAGATATGCCCAGATAGGTGGGGCCAGGGGCGGGTGAGTTGTGAGAGGTGGCCCAGAGCAATGGCGGCGACCACCACCACAGCCAGTCCTGCTTCCACAGCTCCCTCCCCTTTGCCGGAACTAGTTGGGCTGCGAATCTGTGTCTACAGTCCACAGTTCTCAGAACAGCAAATATTCTGTTCTTTTGATCTGACACTGCTACCCTTCGGCTTCTAGCACCGGGCTGGTGGGGGCGGGGCGAGCTCTGGGAGGGTAGGGAGGGGGCGGCTAGTCTCAGTGCCTGAGGCTTCCGTTCTCTGCTGGGCTGTGAGGGCTTAAACCACTGTTTCCAGCCTTCTTCCCTCAGTCTTTGCTCCGAGGTGTCTGCCGGGAGCGTTGGGTTCAGCCGTGTTATATGCTGTCCCCTCAGCCCTGTGGGCTGTAAGCGGAGTCCTAGCAGTCCGAGTTCTTCCCTCTCCCACAGCTGCGGTAGTTCCAGGATGCAGCAAGCTCGGAGCACTGAGCCAGGTCGGCGTCCTGTGCCTGTGTGGCTCCTTCCCCACACTTCTCCTTTCCCTCCTCTCCACCGCCACGCGATTGTCCCACCTTTAGGTGAATTCAGTAGTGGGCCTCTTCGTCTTGCCTGTCTGCTGTGCAGGGAGTCCTTTGTGGAGTTATTGTTGTTTGTTTAGTTGTAAATTCCAGGGGAGATTTACAGAGGCTCACCTCACACCGCCATTTTGATGACAGTCATGTTTTCAATTCTTTTGGGAAACTCATTAATATTAATGTCACAAACTCACATAAAATGTTTAACAAATATTTTGTTAGGAGTTAGTATTATATGTTTGAGGAATTGGGCTCAAATCCCAGCTCTGCCACTTCTAACCTGCTGTCATACAGGGAGTCACGTGGGGTCTCCTGTCCCGCTCCCCACATAATAACGCAGGATAGTGTGAATCCAAAAAGGAACACTCACGGAGCCATAGGTAGGGGAGTCATACCACTATATTCTTGCTGGCAGCTGGGTTGGAGACACAGGAAGCAGGAGCCACACTGTAACCCGCCGTCCTAACTGCAGTCCGTGCTTGCCAGCCACCATCTTCTTGCTAGCCCCCATTTTGCTTCTAGCGTAGTGACAGCAGTTACATTAGTAGCCAATGGCTCACTGATTACAGCTGACGGCCATGCAATCACAGTTGATGTCCATTTACTACCTGAGCCAGCACTTTTCCATGTGGGGCCGGTAGCCTGGAAACTGCACTCCTGGCTCTGTCCGCTCACCTGCTGTCTGAGCCTCGGCTTGCTCACGTATACAATAGAAATATGAAAAAGTTCCTGTATGTAAGGTGTCTGCACCCTTTACCCTTACTGGATCTCTCATTCTGCGATTTTGATTTGAAGGATGACGATCTAATAAAAATATCCCCTGACTTGGTGGTTATCTAGTGATGTACCCTTGGCAAAATATCCTAACCAGAGCTCCCAAGAGAAACCTCAACCCTCCATTCTCATCTCACTGCAGTTGGGAACTAAGAAAACTCTGAGGAATGCGGTGGGGCCTACCGTAAATAAGGGTTAGTGTCGCTGAGGCACCACCAGGACCCAGTTGGGGGTCATTTCCCCAAGGCCAAGCTCAGGTTTCCAGAGGAACCGCCCAGGCTTCCTGTTGTTGCATGCCCTGGACACCAGAGGGCGCCATGAGAACAGAGATTTCAGCAGCGGTCACCTGCGCGTGCTTCAGCCAAAGCCCGTTTAGATTGGAACGCGGTCTCCAGGAAAAATCTGGGAAATCTGCGGCCTCTGTGTGAGGTGCGCCCTGCTGGAAATGGCATAGGTGCAGGAGCGATGATTTATCTGGGGCTGTCTTGCAAGAAATCAGGCTGCCCTGATATAAATTACCCATCCCCTGGAGCCCTCCTAGTAATCCTGCCCTCTCCTCCCCCTTTCTTCTTTCCTTCCTTAACGTTGAAGAGTTGCTGTTCTGATTCATCTGCTTTACTAAGTTGGAATGGTTGGAATACACATAGAGTCATTCTGAAATGTGCCTTAAAACACCGCCAGTTAGTTCCCTATTAACACCCACCTAGAAACCAAGTTGCTGTATCAGTTTGCAATCAGGTGCAGTATTTCCGGCGGTGGAGTTGCTACCGGCAGGAGGCAGAGGGAGCTGCCAGGGTCTCTTAGCGCACGTGGTGGGGATTAGGGGACTCCCGTGCACAGCGGGAGCTCCTTGTCCTGAGCCGCCAGGCCGGCTCTGTGCGGTCAGCCCGACCCAGCACCGTGCTCGGATCCAGGCTTGGCCCCCGGTCCCAGAATCTACCCCCGACCGCGGCTCTGACATCTTGAGGTTCTAGATGGCGAGACCGCAGCCCATGTGCTTTATCCTGTCTGAGCCCACCAGGAGCCTCTGGCCATGTACTTGTTCACCTCTTGCTGATTTTCTGGCCGTTCCTCGTGGCAGCTGTTCCCAGCAGCAGATTTCCAAAATTCTGTGCCTTCTTCACCATCCGCTTCATCGAGATGGTCGAGGCTACGAAGACTTTATGGATTCTCCTTCCGTTTCTGTGTCCTGCTCCCTGAACTTTGGGGGTGGGGGGAACTGTGGGCAGAAATTATTTTGCCCAGGTTATGTGAAAGATGAACTTTAAGAAACACACCCAAGAGTTTCAAGTTAGGCCTCAAAACTACAACTGTATTTTAATGTAACCAGTGGGTGAAGCCAGAGAACAATCTAGGTCCCTTTCAGAAATGTTCGTGCAAACGCTACCTGGAGCCAAATATCACTTTAGAATTTGACGTTGGATGGGGTTAAGGGTTTTATTCTAGAAACATTCTTTTATTCTACAGGGATTAATTCTATGATTCTAGAATACTATGGCTAGTAGGTTATTAAGTCCAAATCCCCATATTTTGTGGATGAGAAAATGGAGGCTCAGATTGAGAGGGACTGGCTTTGTCACATCATTGAGAGGTGGTGGATTTGGGATGGGACCCCTGCTTCCAGCTGTCAAGGTAAATGTGCCACTGCTCCCAGCCTTCCCCTGCCCTCCACTACCTGGTCTCCTGTTCAGGTGAGTTGGGTGACCTGTGCTGACAGTGAATATGAGGGAGGGGCAGGGAAGGAGAGCTGGGCTGGGTTGGACCTGGGCCAGCACTGCTTGGTGTCCTGGGAGTCCATTATTTGTAAGCAAGGATGGCTAGACAATCAGGGGCCTGTCCAAGAGCAAAATGATCATTCTGATGCTTGGCATGCAAATGAGAACTTTGAAAACCAACATATAAAGAGAGGCGTGTAACAAGGCGTTAAACGATACTTTCTGTCTCAGTTTTGGTTGGTAGCATAGATAGCTAACAAGGACCACCGCATTCCATAGAGAAGTTCTGTCCCCTTTTATGGGCTGAATTGCGTACCCCCCAAATGCATATGTTGAAGTTCTAATCCTCAGTACCTCAGAATGTGTCAGTATTTGGAGATGGGCGTCTTTAAAAAAGTAATTAGATTGAGATGAGATCGTTAGGGTGGGCCTAATCCAATCTGGCTGGTTTCCTTCTAAGAGGAAACTGTTTTACCCAATAGGTACAGCCAAGTTTCAGAGACTTGTCTGAGGCCTAACAGCTCATAAAAGAAGGGCCAGCCTTTGCCTGGAGCCTGTGCTCACTGCCTACTGGGGGCCTCTCTCTCCAGGGTTGGATTGGGCCTCACTCACCCTGGTGCTGTGATCTCTGGGCTCCAGGGACAGCTCTATGCACAGTCCTGAGTGACCCTGGATCTCTCCTGCCACCTGACCCCTCCCTGAAGGAGACGGCAGGACCCTTCCTTCTACTTTCCCCCTCCCAGTGGCAGAGTTCAGAGAAGCCCAGGGATGGCCCTGTGGGGGCCCATGTCCTGGCTGCCCAGGGCCAGGGAAGGGTACCCTTGGTGTTTCTGTCCTGTCGCGACTGTTGGGCCCACTGCCCAGGGAATAGCCTTGGCTCGCCCAGGCCTGCCTGGAGCCACCCTGTAGCTGCAGACTCCCAGCTCCCTGGCCTTCCCTGAGGACATGACCTCCCCCTTGGCCCTTCAAGCCCAGTGGTACAGGGCCCAGGCCTGGTACCGTTGAGGCTCTGCAAAAGTATGATGAAAGGAAAACCACAAACTGAAACAATGAAATGAAATCAGCACCATTCATTGTTTAGTGTTCTATATGGAAAGTCTCGTTACTGTTGGATGAACATTTTTAGGTTTATTTTTCTTTTTTTTAAAACTATTAACTTGATATTTTATTTAAATTGACTTTATATACATTACCCTCCCCTCCTTTTTTAATTTATTGGGGTGACAATTGTTTGTGAAATTACATAATTTCAGGTGTACAATTCTGTATTACATCATCTATAAATCCCATTGTGTGTTCAACACACAGAGTCAGTTCTCCTTCCATCACCATATATTTGATCCCCCTTACCCTCATCTCTCTCCGCTCACCCCACCACCCTTACCCTCTGGTAACCACTAAACTATTGTCTGTGTCTATGAATTTTTGTTTCTCATTTGTTTGTCTTGTTCTTTTGTTGTTTTTGGTTTATATACCACATATCAGTGAAATCATAGGGTTCTCTGCTTTTTCTGTCTGACTTATTTCACTTAGCATTCTACTCTCAAGATCCATCCATGTTGTCACAAATGTTCCTATATCATCTTTTCTTACCGCCGAATAGTATTCCATTGTGTATATATACCACAACTTCTTTATCCATTCAGCTATCGAAGGACATTTTGGTTGTTTCCATGTCTTGGCCACCGTAAACAAGCTGCAATGAACATTGGAGCACACGTGTCTTTATGGATAAATGTTTTCAGATTTTTTGGGTAGATACCCAGGAGAGGGATTGCTGGGTCATATGGTAATTCTATTTGTAATTTTTTGAGGACCCTCCACACTGCCTTCCATAACGGCTGCACCAGTCTGCATTCCCACCCACAGTGTATGAGGGTTCCTTTTTCTCCACAGCCTCTCCAACACTTGTGACTATTTGTCTTGTTGATGAAAGCCATTCTGACTGGGGTGAGGTGATATCTCATTGTGGTTTTTATTTGCATTTCTCTGATGATTAGTGATGTTGAGCATTTTTTCATATGTCTATTTGCCATTTGTATGTCCTCTTTGGAGAAATGTCTCTTCAGGTCCTCTGCCCATTTTTCAATTGGGTTGTTTGTTTTTTTGTTGTTGAGCTTCATGAGTTCCTTGTATATTTTGGATATTAGCTTTTTATCGGAGGCACTGTTTGCAAAAATCTTATCCCATTCAGTAGGTTGCCTCTTTATTTTGTCGATGGTTTCTTTTGTTGTGCAGAAGCTTTTAAGTTTCATATAATTCCATTCATTTATTTTAACTTTTACTTCCATTGCCTTTGGAGTCAAATTCATAAAATGCTCCGTGAACCCAAGGTCCATTAGTTTAGTACCTATGTTTTCTTCTATGCAGTTTATTGTGTCAGGTCTTCTGCTTAAGTCTTTGATCCATTTTGAATTAATTTTGGTACATGGTGACAGATAGCAGTCCAGTTTCATTCTTTTGCACGTAGCTATCCAATTCTGCCAGCACCATTTATTGCAAAGGCTGTCTTTCCTCCATTGTATGTTTTTAGCTTCTTTGTCAAAAATTATCTGTCCATATTTATGTGGTTTTATTTCTGGGTTCTCAATTCTATTCCATTGGTCTATGTGTCTGTTTTTCTGCCAATACCATGCTGTTTTGATTATTGTAGCCCTGTAGTACAAGCTAAAGTCAGGGAGGCGATACCTCCAGTGTTGTTCTTTCTTCTTAAGATTGTTTTGGCTATTTGGGGACTTTTGTGGTTCCAAACAAATCTGATGATTTTTTGTTCTATTTCTTTAAAAAATGCCATTGGGATTTTGATGGGGATTGCATTAAATCTGTACATTGCTTTGGGTAATATGGCCATTTTAACTATGTTGATTCTTCCAATCCATGAGCACGGAATGTCTTTCCATTTCTTTGTGTCTTCTTCAATTTCTTTCAAACATGTCTTATAGTTTTCAGCAGATAAATCCTTTACATTCTTGGTTAAGTTTATTCCTAGGTATTTTATTCTTTTTGCTGCAATTGCAAAAGGAATTGTTTTTTGTATTTCTTTTTCTGAGATTTCATTGTTAGTATGTAGGAATGCAATGGACTTTTGTACGTTGATTTTGTAGCCAGCAACTTTAGTGTATTCGTTGATTGTTTCTAACAGCTTTTTGGTGGAGTCTTTAGGGTTTTCTCTATATAGCATCATGTCATCTGCAAAGAGTGACAATTTAACTTCTTCATTCCCAATGTGGATGCCTCTTATTTTTTTCTCTTGCCTGATTGTTCTGGCAAGGACTTCCAACACTATGTTGTAAAGCAAAGGTGATAGGGCACAGCCCTGTCGTGTTCCTGAATGTAGAGCAAAGGACTTCAGTTTTTCACCATTAATTATGAGATTAGCTGAGGGCTTGTCATATATGGCCTTCATTATGTTAAGGTATTTTCCTTCTAAAGATATTTTATTAAGTGTTTTAATCATAAATGGATGTTGCATCTTGTCAAATGCTTTTACTGCATCAATTGATATAATCATAATTTTTGTCCTTTATTTTGTTTATGTGATGTATCACATTGATGGATTTGTGATGTTGAACCATCCTTGCGCCCCAGGGATGAACCCCACTTGGGCGTGATGAATAATCTTTTTAATGCATTGTTGCATTCGATTTGCTAGAATATTGTTTAGGATTTTTGCATCAGTATTCATCAGAGATATAGGTCTGTAGTTTTCTTTTTTTGTGTTGTCATTACCAGGTTTTGGTATCAGGGTAATGTGGGCCTCGTAAAATGAATTAGGGAGTACTGAGTCTCCTTCAATTTTTTGGAAGAGTTTGAGCAGGATTGGTATTAGATCCTCTTTGAAGTTTTGGTAGAATTCACTAGTGAAGCCATCTAGTCCCGGACTTTAGTTTTTTGGAAGGTTTTTGATGACTGATTCAATTTTATTTCTGATGATTGGTCTGTTTAGATTTTCCAGTTCTTCATGGTTCAGCCTTGGAAGGCTATATGTTTCTAAGAACTTGTCCATTTCTTCTAGGTTATTGAATTTGGTGGCATATAGTCCTTCACAGTATTCTTGCATGATCCTTTGTATTTCTGTGGTGTCCGTGATAACTTCCTTTTATTCATTTCTGATTTTGTTAATTAGTGTCTTCTCTCTTTTTATCTTAGTGAGTCTAGCCGAGTGTTTGTCAATTTTGTAATTTTTTTCAAAGAACCAGCTCTTTGTCACATTAGTTTTTTCTATTGTCTTTTTGTTCACTATTTCATTTAGTTCTGCTCTGATTTTTGTTATTTCCTTTCTTCTGCTGATCTTGGGTTTCACTTGTTCTTCTTTTTCTAGTTCTTTAAGGTGTAACATGAGGTTATATATTTGAGATTTTTCTTGTTTCTTGAGATAGGCCTGTAATGATATAAATTTCCCTCTTAAAACTGCTTTCGCTGCATCCCCAAAAATTTGGTAGGATGTATTTACATTGTCATTTGTTTCTATGTGTCTTTTCATCTCTCCTCTAATTTTTTCTTTGACCCTGTCATTCTTTAAAGTGTGTTGTTTAATCTCCATGTATTTGTGTTTTTTCCTGCTTTCTTTTCGCAGTTGATATCCAATTTCAAAGCCTTGTGATCAAAGAATATGCTTGGTATGATTTCAATCTTTTTAAATTTTCTGAGGCTGCTTTTATGTCCCAATATATGGTCTATCTTTGAGAATGTTCCATGTACACTCAAAAAGAATGTATAGTCTGATGTTTTAGGATGTAGTGCTCTATATATGTGAATGATGTCCATTTCATCTAATGTGTCATTTAGGGCTGCTATTTCGTTATTTATTTTCTGTTTGGATGATCTATCCATAGCTGTCAATGATGTATTTAAGTCCCCTAGTATAATTGTGTTTTGGTCAATTTCTCTCTTTACTTCTGTTAGTAGTTGCTTGGTATATTTTGGTGCTTGCTCCCTGATTGGGGGCATAAATGTTGACAAATGTTATGTCTTCTTGTTGTATAGTCCCCTTTACCATTATGAAATGTCCATCTTTGTCTCTTGTTACCTTTTTCACCCTGAGGTCGGTTTCATCTGATATCATTATGGCTACACCTGATTTTCTCTGGGTACCATTTGCTTGGAGTGTCAATTTCCGCCCTTTCACTTTTAGTCTATGCTTGTCCTTGTAGCTGAGATGTGTCTCTTGGAGACAGCATATGGTTGGGTTTAGTTTTTTTGATCCAATTTGCTACTCTGTGCCTTTTTATTGGTGAGTTCAGCGTATTTACATTTAGGGTGATTATTGATACGTGAGGATTTCCTGTCATTCTATCTTTAGTTTTCTGGTAAGGCTGTGTCTCCATTGTTTCTTTGCCTTTTTGTTGTTGTCTATTATTTCTGTGTGGTGGTATTCTATGATGTTTTCCACTGTTTTTTCTTTTATTACAGTATACATTTCAGTTCTGGAATTTTTTTTTTTTGGGCGGTTACCATTAAGTTTATGTAAAAGAAAGTTTGATATTTATAGTATTCCATTTTCTTCAGCACGCTTACTTTCTCCATTCCCATATTATGATTTCGGCCTTTACTCTTCCGCTTTTTATGTTTCGGTTGCCACAAATGGTCCCTGTTGATGGTGGTCGAATAGCCTCCTTTAGTATTTCTTGCAGTGCAGGTCGTGTATTAGAAAATTTCCTCAGCTTCTGTATGTCTGCAAAGGTCTTTATTCCTCCTTCATATCTAAAGGATACCTTTGCTGAATATATTATTTTGGCTCATACTTTCTCTCTTTCAATAGTTTGAGTATTTCGTTCCACTCCCTCCTGGTTTGTAGAGTTTCTGCTGAAAAATTTGATGATAATCTAATGGGCTTTCCTTTGTAGATTACCGTCTTCTTTCCCTGGCTGCCTTGAGGATTCTTTCTTTGTCGTTGATTTTAGACAGCTTCAATACAATGTGCCTTGGAGAAGGGTTGTTGGGATTGAGGTAATTAGGTGTTCTATTTGCTTCTTGGATTCGAGGATCCAGTTCTGTCCACAAGTTTGGGAAGTTCTCATCAACAATTTGTTTGAATATATTCTCTTTTCCCTTCTCTCTGTCTTCTCCTTCTGGTATGCCCATTATTCTTATATTGCTCTTTCTGATAGAGTCAGAAAGTTCTTGTAGAGTTCTTTCATTTCTTTTAAGTGTCAAGTCTCTTTCTTCTTCCATCTGTGTAATTTCCAGGTTTCTATCTTCGATGTCACTGATTCTTTCCTCCATCTGATCAAGTCTACTACCTACGCTGGTTATTTCATTCTAAATTTCTTCTATTGAGTTTTTAATCTCCAGAAATTCCGTTTGGTTCTTTTTTAAAATTTCAATCTCTTTCATAAAATGCTCATGTTGTTCTTTGATTCCGTTTCTGAGTTCATTAAATTGCCTTTCTGTGTTTTCTTGCATCTCGTTGAGTTTTTCAGAACTGCAATGTTGAATTCTCTATCATTTAAGTCACATATTTCCATATCTTTAAGTTCCTTTTCTGGAGACTTTTCACTTTCTTTCTGAGGTGTCTTGTTGCCTTGTTTATTCATGGCAATTATTGATTTATTATTTCTCTTGCTAGACATCTGCAGGAGTGGCTCTGCAACAGGCTGATAGGAAGATGTCTTTCTTTTGTTTTCCAGTGCTTGTTGGTAGAATGTTTTATTTTCTCTCCGACTGCCGCCTTTTTCACCCCCTCTCACATAGTAGTGCTATGTTTTCTCTGTACTATTCCAGCTTCTTACACAATGTGGGGTTTCCCTGGGAGATGGGTCTCTCCTCTGTTAACAGTTCACCTGGGTTATAGGGTGCCACGTCCCTGTGGGGGTGCGGAGAGCTTTTGAAGTTCCAAAGTTCTTTCTGCACCAGATTCAGGGCCCGTATGTTTCAGCAGTATTGTTTACTCCTTCAGGGATCTGCCCAGATAGGTGGGGCCAGGGGCAGGGTGAGTTGTGAGAGGTGGCCCAGAGCAATGGCCGGCGACCACAACCACAGCCATCTGCTTCCACAGCTCCCTCCCCTTTGCCGGAACTAGTTGGGCTGTGAATCTGTGTCTGCAGTCCACAGTTCTCAGAACAGCAAATATTCTGTTATTTTGATCTGACACTGCTACTGTTAGGCTTCTATCACTGGGCAGGTGGGGGCGGGGTGAGCTCTGGGAGGGTAGGGAGGAGGCGGCTAGTCTCAGTGCCTAAGGCTTCCGTTCTCTGCTCAGCACTGAGGGCTTAAACCAGCGGTTTCAGCCTTCTTTCCTCAGTCTTTCTCCGAGGTCTCTGCCGTGAGCGTCGGCTTCAGCCGTGTTATATGCTGCCCCCTCAGCCCTGTGGGCCATAAGCGGAGCCCTAGCAGTCAGAGTTCTTCCCTGTCCCGCAGCTGCAGTAGTTTCGGGAAACAGCGAGCTCGGAGCACTGAGCTCTGTCTGCGTCCTGCGCCCTCGCGTCTCCTTCTCCGCACTTCTCCCTTCTCTCCTTCCCTGCTCGCGTGATTCGCCTACCTGGAGGTGAATTCAGTAGTGGGCCTCTTCGTCTTGCCTGTCTGCTGTGCAGGGAGTCCTTTGTGGAGTTATTGTTGTTCGATTAGTTGTAAATTCCAGGGGAGCTTTACAGAGGCTCACCTCACGCTGCCATTTGGATGACGTAATCTCTTATTTTTCTTGCTTTGCACAAATTCCTAGATATGTATGGTGGTACTGAGACATCCTGGCTTTTGAACATTTATAGTAAAAATCATCTTTGGTGTTGGATGGGGGTTTGAATAGGGTATGTGCTTGAAGAGCTGGGGAACACCCAGAGCAGGCCTATAGTCCTGATACTGGGAATGAATGTAACTGGCCATGAGAAGGAGGGGAGGAGGGCACGGCAGGCTGAGACCTCATTGTCAGCAAACCCTGGAGGTGTTTGGGTCTTATAGGAGCACAAAGTAACAGGGACGAGGCTGGGGCGTGCGCAGGCTTCAGGGCATGTCTGCATTCTAGATGAATCATTCTGGCCATGGATGAGAAAACTGCCTGGACAAGCCTGAGGGCCGGGCAGCCAGAGAGAAGGCTGATTTCACAGTCCACGTGGGAAGCCAAACCATGGTGCTGAAGAATGGATAGTGAATTCGTTTCCTGTACTGCCGTGACAAAATACCACAAACTGGGTAGCTTAAAACAACAGAAATGTATTTCACAGTTATGGAGGCTTAAAAGTCCACAATCAACGTGTCAACAAGGCCATGCTTCCTCTGACACTCTATGTGCACTCCTTCCTTGACACTTTTTAGTTTCTGGTTGTGGCTGGCTATCTTGGTCTTTCCTTCGTTATGGCTGCGTCATCCAGGCTCTGCCTCCATTGTTGCATTGTGTCCCCCGCTGTGTGTTTCTCTTTCCTCCTTTTGTCAGGATACCAGTCATATTGGAATAAGGGCCCACCCTTCTTTGGTAGGACCTCCTCCTAATTTACATCTTAATTACATCTACAATGACCCAATTTCCAATTAATGTCACGTTTATGTATTCCATCTTTTTGGTGGACACAATTCAAGCCATGACAGATAGCAAGGAGAAAGGGGGAGTCAAGAGTGGCTGGATGGTAGATTGGGGTGCTGGCTGTGGAGATGGGGATGCACAGTGGAGTGGACTGGGGGAACATGATGGATTCCATTTTGGACGTGCTGGGTCTGGGTAGTTGTTGGTCTATGGAGCATCCGGGAGAGTAGGTCCAGGAGGCAGCTAGATACATAGTCCGGCGTGCAAGGCAGAGGGTCAGGCTAGAAGGGTATGGCCGGAGTCATGTGCATCCAGGTAGCTGGTAGTTGAAACTGTGTGAGTGGGTGACATGACCCAGTGAGTGAGTAAAGCAGAGAAATGACAGCAGATCAGGAGTGCAAACATTTAGGAGAAAGAGGGTCACACACGAGACAGGGCCAGGAGGAAGCCAGAGTGCTGGGAATCCTCCAAGGCAAACAGTGGAGTTTCTAAGCACGACTGAGAGAGAGGGCCCAGTGCAGTGGTAGAAATATTCACCCGGGAATCCCTCTCCTGGGTATCTACCCCAAAAATCTGAAAACATTTATCCATAAATACATGTGTGCTCCAATGTTCATTGCAACTTTGTTTACGGTGGCCAAGACATGGAAACAACCAAAATGTCCTTCGATAGATGAATGGATAAAGAAGTTGTGGTATATATACACAATGGAATACTATTCGGCGGTAAGAAAAGACGATATAGTAACATTTGTGACAACATGGATGGATCTTGAGTGTATAATGCTAAGCGAAATAAGTCAGACAGAAAAAGCAGAGAACCATACGATTTCACTGATATGTGGTATATAAACCAAAAACAACAAAAGAACAAGACAAACAAATGAGAAACCAAAACTCATAGACACAGACAATAGTTTAGTGGTTACCAGAGGGTAAGGGGGTTGGGGGGAGGGAGATGAGGGTAAGGGGGATCAAATACATGGTGATGGAAGGAGAACTGACTCTGGGTGGTGGACACACAGTGGGATTTATATATAGATGATGTAATACAGAATTGTACACTTGAAATCTATGTAATTTCACTAACAATTGTCACCCAATAAACTTTAATTAGAAAAAAAAAAAAGGAAATATTCAGCCGGTGAGCGTTGAAAGCTGCATGGACTTTCATATGGATCCCCTGGCTACTTCTGCCTGAACATCTGCAGTCGTGGGGCAGAAGCCAGGCTGCTGCTGGGCTTGAGGAAGGGAACGAGAGTGAGTGATGCAGACTCTGCTGTCGCAGAGAGAATATAGCGGCTGGAAGAGCACAAGGGGTCAGCCCAGGGAACCATTCACTAAAAGCATCCTGGAGGGAACTGAAAAGAACAGGGGCGAAGAGCTGGTTTCTGGCCACCAGGGGGCGATCTGCACCAGCCCAGCTGACAAGGAGATAGGTGGAGAAACTTGATGGATAAATTTAAGTTTCTCCGTGTATCTTTCCCATAGCATCAGAGGCCCATGTACGATAAGTAAACCTGTGGGGTTAACTGCTCAAAGGGTTTATTAGAGAAAAAATGCTCAAATCTCATCTCTTTTAGGAGATTCAGTGATCTCAAGATTAAAATCTTTAAGATAGGTTGGTGGTGAGTTTGGAAAAAGAAGAGAAATTTAAGCTAATCCAGGAACAGACTTTTAGAAGGGCACACATGCAGACAGAACACTGCTTCCCTTCCCTGGTGAAATATAAGGATCCAGGTGTATTCTTTTGATTCCTAACAAGATGGTGAACTAACGTGGTTATGTAAGTCACAAGTCACTAACATAGAGCACTACAGAAGGAAGAAGGGAGGTAATAGATCCCAAAATCTAACATAAAAAACTAAGAAACACTTTGGGAATCAAAGGGTGTTTGGGTCCCACAGTGAGAGAAAGATGGCCACTGGTTAGTTTGGGGCAGACCTTTTGCTCGTGTTCTTTCTGTCTTCCACATGCTTTGGGCACATGGCTCACATCTCAGTAGCCACTTCAGGGTGGAAAAACAGCAGGGCCAGCCATTCCCTTGTAATGACTGGAATGAAACTCCTAGGATGAAGATGGCAGGGCTGCCCAGCTTGTGACCAGAATGAACTTTTGGAGCAGACACCCCCAACTTTATCTCCCATTGCTGACGTGGAATTGTCCTGGACTGTCACGTGTGAGAGAAACAAACTTCTACTGTGTTAAGTCATTTATTACATGTTTGAGTCTATTCGTTACACAGCCATACTTACCGTAACTAATTCAAGATTCCCAGTCATTAATCAAAATTAAGAATTTCTGTTTAACAAAGGACCCGTAAACAGAGTTAACATGGGTGACAGATAGAAAAAAGATGTTTGCAACATCCAAAACTCACAAGGGATTAGCAGCTATTCTAGATAAGAAATTCCTATGAAGTAACCAAACACTACTACCACCCCCCCCCAACTAGAAATCCACTTGCAAAGTAGGCAAAGAATAAAAATTCATTGAAGTAGAAATCCAAATGGCTATGTGTGAATGTGAAGAGATGTTCAACATGACTGGTAATCAGAGAAATTAAAATTATGACATGAATAGAAGA
The DNA here is from genome assembly GCF_964194185.1 of Rhinolophus hipposideros. Lineage (NCBI taxonomy): Eukaryota > Metazoa > Chordata > Mammalia > Chiroptera > Rhinolophidae > Rhinolophus > Rhinolophus hipposideros. The sequence goes on along the minus strand of NC_138053.1, from coordinate 3,114,291 downwards.
TACCACTTATCCCAATCAGATCTGACAAATTCAGAAATGAAGACAAGGTCAGGTGCTGGTGAGGATGGAGGAAACGCAGTTGCCATGTACCCACTGCTGGTGGGAGACTGTCCTGGTGCAGCCCTTCAGGGGAGCAACCTGGGGGGAGGTAATGGAGTTAAGATAGCGTAAACTCCTTCCTGCTGTAAATCTGACGTGGGACTGTAAAGAACCAGAATGCCATCATTAGTGGCAGCAGGGAGATGAAGTGGCCCCATTTCTCTGCCAGGGGACTAAATATGAGTATGCAGCACAGAGGCACTAAACGAAACTCAAAGTATCACAGAGTGAAACACAACAAGAAGCAGAATGAGACACAGAGGACCATACCCCTTCCACAAACTGAAGATAACTACACACGCAAAACTGCACTGCACACACGTACTAGTACCAAGATATACTAAAGGGTGCTTCTAATGTGGGGGCTGGAGGGTGGGGGTGGAGAGGTGAAGAGGGGCCCTGACAGCGGACAAGACGACTGAGTACTATAGCTGAATGTTAAGATTAGCTCAACTTTCTGCACTCAGGTTCCACAGGGAAAAAACAAAAAACCAAACCACCCTCTTGGGAAGTATTATCTGCAGGGCCTGACCCCTCTACCTGATCTGTCACCCAAAGCTGCTGAGCTAGTCGAGTTGATTTCATTCTTCCCATTTAGTGATTCAGTAGAGATTTCGACAATCAAAGCTTAATTAACTCCCGTTTAATTGAAGTCATCTTTGCGGTCATGGTGTTTGCACACAGGACAATTCTACTTGGCCTCCAGTGCTTCATTACAAGGCCCAGTTTCTGCTCCACCATTAACAGCCGTAGTCAGGGCTGTCAGGCAGGGTTTCAGGCCGTAGGGGTTTACTGCTGGAATCAGGGCTCCTCGACCTCCAGGATAGACCCTGGGGGACAGGGCAGGATGTTTCAAGATTGCATAGAGAGGGCATCTCACAGAGCAGGCAGTATTGGGGCCAGGGACTAGGACTCGTTTTGCTGGTGAAGATGACAAGCACAGTGACCAGCTAGCCTCACAGCCAGCTGTCTGCCTTTCCCGCGCTGGCAACTGTCACTCAGTGAGAAATGGTTCTTTTCCCTTTTTGTCTTCCACAGCTAGGATAGGTCATTTGGTAAACTGTGCCTTCAGATCAATACTGATTTCAAAGGGAGAACAATTCTAGTTTGGGAATCAGCCTAGGGGGAAGGCTAGGCGGTATTTATAGCTCAAACATGGCAGGTCGTCTGGTATGAATGTAACACAGGGAGCTATTTGGAGGCAAGCTTGTCAAACACTCTGGGCCAGATTAGGCAGGATCTTGTTTTTTGTTTTTGCTTTTTTTTTTTTTCTGGCAGTGGAGAGCCAACCTGCTGGACTCTCTTTGAGAGAAGGTCAGCATTAGCCAACACAGGTGACCCTTGAACAACACAGGTCTGAACTGCTGAGGTCCCTTTATATGGTGATGTGTGTTTAATACCTGAAGTGTTTTTGATTCGTGGTTGGGAGCCCACGGATGCAGGGCCCAGCTGTGTGCCTTGATCTGGACCATGTGCAGAGGGGGCTGGAGCCTCCGGGAGCTTGCTGCCTCCCAGGGATCCTGGAGCAAGTCCTCTGTAGATGCCAAGGGACAACGAAGTTTTTGGGGAGTCAACAATTATACACACATTTTCAACTGGACAGAGGTTGTGTGACCCTAGACCTCACGTTTTTCAAAGATCAGTTGTACACGTTTTGGGAGCACAACCGACCAATCCAATCCTGGCTTCACTCTACTGTCAGAGACGGCACCAGGGATTGTGGTGAAGAGCAGCGGCACATTGTGTTTTCCAAAAATGGCTGCCACAGCATTTCCATCCCACACGCTCTTCTTGCAGGGTGACTTTGACATGCCTCCCACAAAAAGCTGGGGTCTATCTTCCCTCCCTTTAAGTATGGGTACACCTATGACCTTATGTTACTTTGGCTGCGAGGATGGAAAACGTGATACAGTTTCTGCCTGGCTCACCTGGGATGCTTACTCCTACCACCCAGCCACCTCGCTGTGAGGAAGCCCAAGCAAACAGGGAGAGGCCACATGGAGTTGATCTGCCTGACCTGCCAGCTGAGGTCCCAGTCAACAGGCAGCAGCTGATGCTAGAACCGTGAGTAACAAGCCCTCAGATGGTTCCAGGCCTTTCCGCTGGGTTGCCCCCCATCTCTAAGTCTTACAGCTGAAGACAGGGACAGCAAAGAGCAGAGACAAGCCAGTCCCACTGAGCCCTACCTGAATTCCTGACCCACAGATTCTGGGAACTGAACAAAATGGTTCTTGCTTAATGCCACTCAATTTGGAATTGATTGGTATGAAGAAATAGATAACCAGAAGAGGAGTAGCATTAGAAAGACATAAAGAAGGCAGAGAGTCCTGATGAAGAACTAACGCCCAGATGTTGCAGAGGTCGGTCTGACTGACTGGGGATGGGGTTTAAGGAGGATGACTGGCAGGATGGCGTGCCACTGATAGAAATAGGGGGCTCACAACAGAGAGTGGGAAAGACGGTGCTCTGGCTTTGAATATGTTGGTTATGAGGTGGTGGCTAGATATTTCATGGGCAGAATGGCAGGTTTGGGAAATGATGTAGTTTGGAGAGTCTTCAGCCTACAGGTATCTTGAGGAACATCAAAGTTTGGAAGAAGAGAACAGAATTCAGAACAGGTCTTTTGGGAGAATGCTGTTTGGAAATAATAAAACTTAAGTTGGACTGAGCCAAAGTGCTCTGAGCTTTGGGGAAAAGGTGAAAGAAATACAATGTTCATGAAGACGTTCACCAAGGGATCAGGGAGAAGGGAAGGTAGATGGAAACCAGGAGTGGTGGAAGGGCAGGAGTGACAGGGAGCATCCATTTGGCTTCAAATGATTTACCATCATCTCAGATTTGAATCCTCAGAATGGATTTCTGGTGATTACCATTGTTTAGTTCCAGCTGTACACCAGAGACTGGACAAGGTGTGTTACATGTGCTATTTTGCACTTTTTATTTTTCTAACATTTTAGCATATTTCGTTATATTCTTACAAGTCCTATGAAGTTGGGTGACCTTACTGGTGAGGGATCAGAGGCCCCGAGGTGACACAAGTCAGTGATGAGGCTGGGATTTGAACTCAGCTGTCGCTGGCACCAAAGCTCTCCTATTTCTTCTGCCTTCTACCAGACTCTCTCTTCTTCCTTCCTAAACTTGTCATCTCTGGCACACAGATATTACCCAGAATGCTGGGTACCAATGGGAGTAAATGGATTTTATTGTGAAATAGAAGAAAAGAGAAGCTCCTGCTTCTCCATGCCAGTGAGAATGATGATGGATTGGTTTTGGAGGGTGGTCTTGTTGTCTCGCTAACACTTAATGGCTAGAGGGGAGGGAGCATCAAGTTTCACCTCATGGTCCTGCTGGGAAAGAGATGCAGATGGTGAGTCCTGGTCTCTAACATCACAGAAGCCTGATGGGTGAGAACCAGAAGAAGCTGACAGTCGGCACCTCCCTGGGGGCTGAGTGGCCAGCAGCTGACCGAGAGCCCTCTGACTATCTCTGCTGAGACAGGGTGGGGCCTAGAATCTCTGGCCCTGCTATGCCCATACAAACTCTGGAATAAGAAACATCCTAAAGAATGACTATGTATTCTGTACTTCACATGTATTTACATATATTAACATTTATTTTAAAATAGCGGCTTTATTGTGACATAATTCACAAACTGCATTTAAAGGGTACAATTCACAAGTTGTGCAACCATCACCACTACCTAGTTCCAGAACGATTTTTTTATCTTTGGCTATTTTAAATGCATTTTTATCACAGTCTAGAATATATCATTTGGAAATAATAAAACTTAAGTTGGACTAAGCCAAAGTGTTCTGACCTTTGGGAAAAAGGTGAAAGAAATACATCGTTCATTTGTGGTGATTATGGAGATGACATTAATAGGTTATCAAATTCACAGCCTCTCACAATGGACCAAAGTTAAGCCAGTTAAAGAGATTTTCCATTGTTTAGAAAGACTGCTACAGCCAATCAAGACTCTATTCTAATACAACCAGTTTCAATATTATGCAATCCTTTCTTGTATAATTTTTATTATAATTTTTTTATTTTTACTTTTTATTAGCTTTAGGTGTACAAAGCAACACAATAGTTAGACATTTACACCCTCATCTAAGTGGAATCCATTACCAACTAGAGTCACTTTTCTTCCCTCCCTCCAAGCCTCTAGCAACTACTAGTCTACTTTTAGTCTCTATGGATTTGCCTATTCTGGACATTTCACATAAATGGGACCATTCAATATGTGGTCTTTTGTGACTTAGCATAATGTTTTTGAGATTCATCCAGGTCATAGCATATGTCAGTACTCTATTCATTTTTATGGCTGAATAATATTCCATTGTGTGGACAGCAGTTTGTTTATCCATTCATCAGTTGGATATTTGGGCTGTTTTCACGTTTTGGCCATTGTGTGAATAATGTTTCTGTGAACAATTGTATACAAGTTTTTGTGTGAACACCTGTTTTCAGTTTTCCTGGGTCTATACCTAGGTATGAGATTGCTGGCTCAGATTGCACTTCCATGGTTAATTGTTTGAGGAACTGATAGACTGTTTTCCAAGGCAGCTGCTCCATTTAACAATCCTTTTAGCAATGTGTAAAGGTTCCGATTTCTCCATTCCTTTGTCAGTACTTGTTATTGTCCATCTTTCTTATTAGAGCTGTCCTAGTAGGAAGGAAGTGGTATCATGTTGTGGTTTTGACTTGCATTTCTCTGACAATTAGTGATTAATGATGTTGAGCATCTTTTCATGTGCTTATTGGCCATTTGTATATCTCCTTAAGAGAAATGTTTCTTCACAGCTTTTGTGCATTTTAAAATTGGTTGTCTTTTTGGATTGTTAGTTATAAGATTTCTTTATATGTACTAGATGCAAGTCCTTTATCAAATACATGATTTGCAATTATTTTCTCCAATCCTGTGGGTTGTCTTTATGCTTCTTAATGGTATCTTCTTTTGAAACACAAATGGTTTTTTAATTTATGAAGTCCAATTTATCTTTTTTTTGTGTGTGTGCTGTGTCTAAGAAGGTTTTATCTCATCCAAGGTAACAAAGATTTCCTTCTATATTCTTCTAAAAGTTTTATAGTTTTCTGTCTCAAATCTGGGTCTTTCATCTATTTTGAGCAAATTCTGTGCACCCTGTGAGGGACTCATCTAGCTTCACTCTTTTGCTTGTAGAATCCAGTTGTCCCAACACCTTTTGTTTGTATTAACACGTTTATTTTTTATTTTTTATTTTTTTTTTGTATTAACACTTTTAATCTTCACATCCACCTTAGCTAGAGGTGTTCTATTATCCCTATTGTACAGATGGGTAAATCAAGGTGCAGAGTGGTGAAATAACTTGGCTGAGGTCAGCTAGTCAGTGGCAGACCCTGGATTTGAGCGCAGGACTTGGATCTGGAGTCTGTGCTCTGTGGCCTCTTTAGACGTGAGAAGCAGCACGTAGGGCTCAGAAGATCCTGTGCCTCACTGTAGGACTGCACCTCCCTCCTCTGAGGCACCAAATGCCAAGACAACGAGGCTTCCTGCCCCAACAGGGTGAGAACTGGCTGCACTTGACCACGGGGGCCTTCGTTGTGGGGTTGCATGTCTGCCAGGAAGGTATTCAACCACTTCTGCCCATGGGCTGCTCTGTGGCACGAGGGGTGAGGGAATGAAGTGGCTGTGAGGTTGGCCCCACAGAGCCTCCCCAAATGTGGGGTCTTTAGAAAAGAGACTCTCCCCTGTGAGACTGTCACCAGGCATTGAGGGGAGTAAGTAAGGAGCAATAGGAAAAGTTAAATAAATGCACCCTGAGCATCAGGAGACAAAGACCTGGACCTTCTCCTGGGTGGGGAAGTGCTGGGCCCAGGCAGAGGCACTTGGCTCTCCCTCCCTGGCTTTACTGTTCCCATCAGGCTGTTTCAGAACTGTTGCCAGGAGGCAGGGGAAAGATGAACTGTACAGGTCAACCTCATGTGTTCCTCTGGTGGTCCTGTCAGGCTTCCCCCCTTTGTCATCAACAACCGGCCAGGAAGCCGCTGCCTGCCGCAGGCAGGAGGCTAGCAGAAGGCCCCTGCCCCGGTGACCTGGCTGCTGGGGCGACTTTGTGTCTGAGGACAGCAGAGGCCAGTGTGGGGCAGGCTCACCTGTCAGGGCAGTTGTCCTTTCATCCCGAGACTCTCTTAGAGACCAGCCAGCTTCCTTCCAGTGGGACTCTTCCGTGCATAGGGGAAGGCAGGGGCCGGGAGGCTCACCCTACTGGCGAGGGTTTGGTGCAGTACCTGCCCTATTGTGTTTGGCCGTGAGTACTTGCTCCACCACTTACTAAGCCTGTGACCCTCTTTATGTCTCAGTATAGCCTCCTCGTCTGTGAAGTGTCAAAAATAATAGTACATCCGTGGTAGGCTTGCTGTCTGGATTAAGTTAGGGTTGCACGTGAAGCTTTCGTGTCAGTGCCGGACCCACGGTGTGTGTTCAGTAAACGCCGGCGATTGTTATTGCTGCTACAATCTACAACAATAGGCTTTTTAGTCCAGGTGCAAAAGGTCCCAAGATCGCCAGCTCAGCATCCCTGCTGTCAACCTTGGGTCCCTCCACCTGCCTGAGTCCCCGAGCACCAGGCAAGCTATCCTTCCGCAGGCAAACGGGTTTGCTGTTTTCCAAATTTGTCTGTGGGATTCCTTCACAGATGAGTTCCTGGGTCCGTTGGCTTCATTTGTGATGCTACAGACTACAGCTGTCCAGGAAGTTGAGATAGGAAACGTTTTTAATAAAGACATGTCATTCAGTCGGCAAGGCGGTGTCCAAAGCAACCTGCTGGCTCCCTGGAGATCTCTGAAATGTGCCGTCCAGCCCCAGCCAGGTCCACCCTCACAGACCAGCGCTGGGACCTGCTCCCTTCACTCCTTCTCAAAGGGGTTCCAAAGAGATTGCACCACCCGTTTGGGGTGCTTTTTACTAAATAGCACGTCACTTGTTTCTAGTTTTCTTACATTGTCGTCAGAGAAAGGAGTCTGCCGCATTGTTTTTAAAAAGTGTGATTATGACTGAGAGACCATCATGTCACGTGGGTCATCCCCACAATTTCTTCCCGACAGTGACAGCTGCCCATGACCCTTCTGTCCCTGCCCCTCAGTCCTCCCAGGAGATCACGTAGAAATTGAGAAGTAGGACAGAAATGATGATGGTGGACCAGGAGGCATGACTGAGCTTAGTTGTTGGGAAGCTCTGGGTGCAAATCCTGGGATAACCACCACTTGCTGTGTGACTCTAGGCAATTTTTTCTGGGCCTGTTTCCCTCCATCTGTATGATGAAGAAAATCATTATTGTTATAGAGATTCATGTAGGAATACAACACAGGACTGGAACAGTATCTGGCATGTAGCCAACTAACTGGATGCTGTTTGTAGTTTTTAAAAAGAAATAATAATAATAATAATAATAATAATAATAATAATAATAATAAACACTATGGAAAACCTGTAGTTCCTTAGTAAGTTAAACAGAGAATTACCACATGACCCAGCAATTGCTCTCCTGGGTCAATACCCCAAAGAAGTGAAAACAGATGTTCAAACAAAATATTGTACACAAATGTTCATAGCAGCATTATTTGTAGGAGCCAAAGAGTGGAAACAGTCCAAGTGCCCCTCAACTAATGACTGGATAAACAAAATGCAGTGTGTACATACAGTGGAACATTATTTGACCATAAAAATAAATAAAATGCTGACACAGGAGACAACATGGGTGAACCTGGAAAACGTTACGCTAAGACACAGAGACTGCACACTGTGTGATCCAGTTTCCATGAGCTCTCCAGAGTAGACAGAGCGGATTAGTGATGCAGGGGGGAGGTTGAAGTGACTGCTGCGTGGGGGTGGGGTTTACTTTGGGAGTGATGACGTTCCAGAATCAGTAAGTGCCGAAGGCTGCCCACCACTGTGCCTGTACTGAATGTCACTAGTGGCAAATTGTATGCTATGTCTGTTTTACCACAATTAAAAAAAAAAAAGAAACAAAGAACAGAAGGCGCTCACCCACGCTATCCTACTTCTTATGGCTCTGCTACCTTTGGGCTTATTTCATGGCTAGGGGGAAGGGCAGGGGTGCACCTCCAGGAAAGGCAGAAATGGGGGCTCAGATCATGTCCCCTCAAAGCACAGTTGTCCCAGGGAGCCTCCCCTGTCCTGCTGTTCCGGCTGCATGGCAGCTTCCTCCTTTCAGTGGCTCAGTCGCTGCAGCACCCTGCTCTGCTCTCATGCATAAGAGTACTTTCTTTTCATCTGGGGGCTCACCAGAGTTCCTACCGAGAGAGGAGGCAGGAAGCCAGGACTCCACACAAAGCTGCCAGGGCCGGATGTTAGGAGGATGGAAAAGCAGAAATAGAACCGGGAGTTGTCTAGAGGTGGCCTCTGGGGTTTGTTGATTTCTGGATGCTGTGCAAATCTGCTTTTTTGACCTACAGGAGGATAAATGGAGTTCTGGGCTCTCGATCATCTTGTTTTACATCTCAGATTTGGGGAAGTAACTCAGTCCTTCTTACTCTGAACATACATCTCAGGCAGGTATGCAATCTTCTGGGGGGGAAAGGCTGAGAGACGTGTCGGTTGGGGAAGCCCCTCCATGTCTAGGAACACCCCGACTTGGGGAGGTGCATGTCTCTTCCACAGGGCCAGGTACACCAGAACAATGCCAGCCAGTTGCTGTTTCTAATTCACACCAGGACCTAAGGGCCACACCCTAGCACAGTAACACCACTGGCCCCACAAGCATTCTTTGAACTTCATACCCAGTAACGTTGGCTAGAGCAAGGGGGTACTACTAAGCCAAGAGATGCTATGGGCACTCCCACACCTCAGTCTGGGGCTTGCATGACCCTCCTGCCCAGGCAGACCACCAGGTGCAGGGTCCCCAGCTGCCCGCTCACTTCCCGTCCTTCCTCCAGCGAGTTCTGCCTCTGCTCACATCAGCTACACCACACCTCCCTCTGTGGACACCCCTGACTGACACTCTGTCTGCATCTCTCCTGTGCACCTGTAACTTCTAAAGCTTTCCTCAACGCTTCCTGTTTCAACAGATACATTTTACTTTTAATGGCGGTCTCTTCCAGGCATCTTCTTATTTATTATCTTCCTCTTGCTTCTCTGTGTTTAGAGGACGATCAACCATTGGGACAATCGCAACCAGAGTAACTTCTGGGCCCGTGTCCCTGGTTTGAGAACTTTCCTCATGCATCAAGTCCCTGTCATGTATGGGCACCCCATCAGGATCTGGGGTGACAAGGACCAAGACCAGTCAGACAGCTCTGCCCCTCAGGGTTTATGGTCTAGCCAACAAAGTTCTTAGTGAAGTAATAATAATTGATTGATATCTTCTACGTGTCTGGTGCTGTGCTGAGCACTTTATGTTCATTAATTTAATCTTCAGACAGCCCTCTGAAGTTTGTACTATTTTTAATTCCCATTTTATAGATGAGAAAACTGAGGCCCAGAGCATTGCAGTAACTTTCCCAAGTCCACCACTTGGTGGGGCTGCAGTCTGCCCCATGATCTTAACCACTGTATTAGATTGGCTCCCAAAAGGGACATTTTAACCCCCTCCAGTGGACCCTGGACTAGATGAAACATCAGGATCTCAGCCTCACATCCCTTGTTTCCTCAGACAATATTTGGGGACATCTGCCAACATTCCTTCAAGGATACCTCAACTGTTATTCCCTCTGGGGTTCACCAGTTCATTCCCAAAAGACTTTCTGACATCCTCCATGGAGTGAAGACACTTAAAAGGGTTTCTGAGAAGAAACCAAATTACTATTTTACACTCAAAACCTTGCAGCTACCACAGCTTTGTTTTTACATAATCTTGGAAGACACGGATTGATTTGATAAACTTGGCAAAGGACTCTGACACAACGGAGTGCAAGCGCCAATGACCTCATGCTTCCAGCTGTTGGGGAAGCCAGCGAACCTTCCATGTCATGACAGTCTCTTTAGGGGTGTCCATTTGGGTTCTGTGATGAGAATAATGACCCACACTCCTGACAGTTCAGCAAGGAACCCTGTTTTATTTGACGAGCAGTCAGACAGCTCTGGGCTCCAGTTGGGTTGGAAACTGCCAGCTCGGTGTCCTTTATATAATCTCTCCAACCATCTGAAACACTTGGAAGCTCTGAGCTGTGAGAACATCCATGCCCATTGCTGCTGCCTCTGACTCCCAGGGATTTTTTCCATGTCGCAGTGCTTTGAAACTAAACTGTTAGAGCCTGAGAGATATTGTGGAAGTCATTATTCACATCACACCACCACGTCTGCTCTGTATGAACCATCTTTTTCTCCTTTCAAAACCTGAAACTAGCCTCGAGATGTGAGGACACTGGGAGGGAGTGAGGGAATACAAATTTAAAACATAAAGTCATTTTGGGGAAAGTTAGAGTTGTTTTGGGCAACATTCCTTACTGTGTCATCCCAAAGCACTCAGAATGCTTGTGTCAAAATTTTTCAACTCCGAAATGGAAATTTACATGACATCGAAACTTAATCATCTTTTTGTGAAAAAAGCTCCCAGGGTTCTTTTATGATAAGACGAATGTGGCAGATCCTGGACGTAGCTCTGAAATGCATACGGAAGCTATAAAGCCTGGTACCTCGGGCTGCCCTGCAGGGAGTGGTGGGATCCCGTGACGTGGTCATTCCAGGATGCAGTCATTAATAGACTGCATTTGGGCAGCTTTCCAGTGAAGTTGCTCTAGACCACAGCTTCTCAAACGCTGAGGTGCATGTGAGCCTCCTGGAGATGTTATTAAAAATGCAGATGCCTACTCTGTAGCTCCGCATTCCTAACAAACTCCCTGGTGCTGCTGACACTGCTGGTTCTCAGACCATGCTTTGAATAGCAAGAGTACAGAGAAATTGCTTGTGCTACGAAATAAAAAATATTGTTCTGTATTATGAAAATTGTACTGTGTGCTGAGGTTGGGATTGGCCAAAGCAATTACTCTGAATTATATTCAAGAGACACTCAGGGAGGAGCCACAGTAAAAGTTGAAAGCCCAAGAGGAAAGCAAAGGCTTATCAGCTGATGTTTGTCTATCCAGGTGTGTGCACAGTTGACCAAACCTAATCCCACCTAGGAAATGGGCATACAGGTGGACTTACAGAGTCCCTGGCTTCATTAGGAAGGACAGACGACCTGAGGGCTGGCATGTCCCCAACAGCACACTCAGAGTCCCCCTCAACCATCTCCCCAAGTCATGCCTTTATGTGATTCTGTACTTTCCAAACCCACCCCGAACTGCCACTGTCCTTTGACGTTTTGTTTTCAACATCAAATTATGGGATTATTGCTCCTTCACTCAATGTCCTTTCTCTCAAACTATCCATCACTCATGCATTTGTCCGGGATATAAGATGGGGCTGGATGGATATTGTACCCTCTGAGGTTATTGGAAAAGTAATCTTGTTGATTTTAAAATAATCCTGTTTTTTAGTTGCATTGAACACAAATGTTGCTGAGATGGACTCTCTAGCTTCTTTTAACAAACAAGAAGCATTGATTAATTAATTAGTCCAAGAGTATTTATTGAGAACCTACTATGTGCTAAGCAGTTTGCCAGATGCTAGAAACACAGCAGGGAACAAGGCCGACATGGCCGCTGAACTTTGTCATCGAATTCCAGAAGCAGACAATAATAAAAACTTGCACACATAAATACATGATAATAATTATGTTAAATGCCACGAAGGAGGAGGACGGAGCTCTCAGAGTGGGAGAGGGAGGCTTGGTTAGTGAAGGTACCAGGAGAACGGGACGTTAAGCTGGGCCTAGGGGACAGGGTGGGGGTCGGCCAGGGTAGTTTGCGCTCTGCTTTTATAGCTTCAGCCACTGTTCTGCACTGAATTATGTCCCCTCAAATTCATAGGTTGAATCCCAAGGCCCCAATGTGACTGTATGTGGAGACAGAGCCTTTGAAGAGACAATTAAGATTAAATAAGGTCATAAGGCAGGGCCCTGATCCAATGGGACTCGTCCCGATAAGAAGGGGCAGCAGGAGGGTACGCCCAGAGGAAGGCCGTGAGGACACAGCGAGAAGGCTGCTGACTGCAGGGCAGGGACAGGGGCTTCAGACCAGCCCAGCCCTGCCGGCACCTTGATCTTGGGCTTCCAGCCTCCAGAACTGAGAGCAAATAAGTTTCTGTTGTTTACACCACCCCATCCATGGTGCTTTGTTATGGCAGCTGGAGCGGACTAACAGAGCTGCTCACAACCTCAGGTAAAAGCAGAGTGATGCACGTTTCTTAAAGCAAAACGTGTTTGGTCAGAAGCGGCTTATCTGCTGGCAGCCTCATTGTAAACCCCCAAATCTGTGCATCTGCTGTCTTCCCATGCCTGGCTCACATGTTACAAAACGCTTCAGAAACAGGTTTGTTTTCTCCTAAGGAAACGATTTCATGGTGTTGTGGAGAGGGATCTAGAAAGCCCGAGAGCCCCAGGCACCTCAGGAACAGGTCTCTGGCCAGGTGACCCTGGACAGGCCACCTAAATGCTGGAGCTCCTTTCTTTTCTCATAACACAAATTTAAAGCCAATTCAATGGCCTGGTTCACAGGATTAATTTCCTTATCAAATCCCACCCGCTTTCCCTCAGGTAACCACCCTCAGACACTGTAGGTTGGGTGGTCCTGGCCTATCCTTCAGAGCCCGCTGGTGGGACGGTGGGGGATTCGCACTGGTGCTTGGCTTGGTGAGCTCCAACTAATGTGTTGTGATGTTGTGATATAGTAAGAAATACGTGTTTTGGTTTTTATCCCGGCTCCTGGCCAGAGCTCCCCAAACTGTTGTAATTTCCTAAGTGACAAGAGCAATATGAGCATGTTGGTTTATTTTTTTTATTTTTTATTTATTTTTTATTTTTTTTATGAATTGCACATATTTTTACTTTATTACTCATCCAAACATCACTGATCTATCAAGAGAATACTCAGATATATACAATAATAAGTAAATTCAATTGTATTTTTTATTTTGCTGATTTTCAGTCATATAAAAACATAATTTTGTATTTTTTTAATTTTGTCATTTAAAAATAAATTTGTCAAGGTAAGAGGATAGAACATTTAAAGCACCATTTGAGAGTATCATTTGTTAACTTTTACATATTAAAGCATATGACATGTGGGCTTTCATTCTTAGTCTTGCCCCCGGCCCCATGAACAAGAAGGTATTGGCCCCATCCTTGAGGACCTCATTTACGTTCTACCCTCTCAACTTCTTGAAGTCTCTTGCAAGCCTCCTTTCCATTTTCATTTCCACTATCTTAATGAATCCCCCTATTTTTTTTATTATTATTATTTTTTATTTTTTTATTTTTTATTTTTTATTTTTTATTTATTTATTAGTTTCAGGTGTACAAGACAAGGTAATACTTAGACGTTCATCATTTATATCCCTCACACTGTGAACCCCCCTCCCCCCATCCACTATCCCTCCGACTTCACACTGAACCATCACATTATATATATAAAATTATAGTTGGCATTCATTAATGTTTAGCTTCTGGTGTACAATGCCGTGATCAGGTATCCACAGTATCCCTGAGGTGGTCTCCCAAATAGGACGCATGACCATCGGATACCCAACAAAATCTTTACAACATTATTGAATACCTTCCCCAAATTAATTTTCAAAAAAACCCTGAGGCCATCTTGTGGTTACCAGCTGCTTCCAAATCCCTTCACCTTTCCCCTTATCCCCAACCCCCTCCCACACACCCATCTAACCACTCTCGGTTTTTTCTCTGCGTCCCTAAAACTGTCTCTGATTAGTTCATTCACATAGTCTTTTCTTTAGATTCCATATATAAGTGAGATCATATGGTACTTGTCTTTCTCTTTCTGACTTATTTCACTTAACATAATGTTCTCTAGATCCATCCATGTTGCTGCAAATGATAAGATTTCTTTCTTCTTTATGGCTGCGTAATACTCCATTGTATAAATGTACCACAGCTTCTTAATCCAGTCATCTACCGATGGGCATTTCGGTTGTTTCCATATCTTGGCTATTGTGTAAAGATAACAGCACAATTTTTATGGGGAGGTTTGGTAACAGGGCACCTGGCTGTGGAGTCAAAGCCATCCACAAGGCATTTCAAGGAAACCATAGTCTCTATAAAAGTGCTGCAATAAACATAGGAGTGCATACAGATTTTTGAATTGGAGTTTTGGATTTCTCCGGGTAGATGCCTAGGAGTGGAATTACTGGATCACAGGGTAGTTCCATTTTCAGATTCCTGAGATACCTCCATACTGTTTTCCATAGTGGCTGCACTAATCTGCAGTCCCACCAACAGTGCACTAGCGTTCCCTTTTCTCCACATCCGTGCCAGCATTTGTTGTTTGTTGATTTATTGATAATAGCCATTTTGACTGGAGTGAGGTGGTATCTCATTGTGGTTTTTATTTGCATTTCTCTGATGGTTAGTGAGGTTGAGCATTTCTTCATATGTCTTCTTGCCTTCTGTATGTCCTTTTTAGAAAAATGTCTCCTCAAGTCCTCTGCCCATTTTTTAATTGAGTTGTTTGTTTTTTTGGAGTTGAGTTGAGTAAGTTGTTTATAGATTTGTGATATTAATTCCTTATCAGATATATCATTGGCAAATATCTTTTCCCATACAGTAGGATCCCTTTTTGTTTTATTGATGGTTTCCTTTGCTGTGAAAAAGCTTTTTAGTTTGATGTCTTCACACATGTTTATTTTTTCTCTTACTTCGCTCGCGCGAGGGGATATATCAGTGAAAATCTTACTCCGGGTAATGTCCATGAAGTTTCTTCCTATATTTTCTTCTAGATATTTTATGGTTTCAGATCTTACATTTAAGTCTTTAAGCCATTTTGAATTTGTTTTTGTATATGGTGTAAGGAGGTGGTCCAGCTTCATTTTCTTGCATGTGTCTGTCCAGGTTTCCCAACACCACTTATTGAACAGACTGTCTTTACCCCATCGTACATTCTTGCTTCCATTGTCGTAGATTAGATGGGCATATAGGCATGGATTTACGTTTGGACTCTCTATTCTGTTCCATTGATCTATGTGTCTATTTTTATGCCAGTACCAGAGCATGTTGGTTTATAATATTAAGTTTTTGTCCTGTTCCTGAAACAGCTCTGAAGTGATAAAGGTGAAAGGAGCATTCTTTGTTACTCATAACAAGTCTCTTTCAACCACACTGGAGTTTATTTTAATTAGGTGACTTTTGGAAAACCCCTAAGGATAGAGGCCTGATTGCCAGGGGAACCAACTATGTGATTTGATGGTTGGAACTTTCAGCCCCAATACCCAACCCATGAGGAAAGGAGAAAAGCTGGAGATTAATCAGCTTAATTGCCAATGGCCAATGGTTTAATCAATCATGCCTACCCAATGAAGCCTCCATAAAACCCTACATGAAGGGGTTTGGAGAGCTTGTGGGTCGTTGAACAAGAACTCATCCATGTACCTAGAGGGTGGCACACCCCAACCCCACAGGAACAGAAGCGCCTGCACCTGGGACCCTTCCTGGACCTCACCTTAAGTATCTCTTCATCGGGCTGTTCATTTGTATCCTTTAAAATATCCTCTGTGATGAAGTGTGACACAGGTGAACCGAAGCTTGAAGCACAAGTAATCGGTCAGGAGGGCCTATGGGAGGAGTGAGGGCTTATGGGAGTTCTCACACACTGCATAACTGTGAGAATCCCACAGGAAGAACACTATGTTTATAATGAAGCTCTGTGATTCTAATTTCCCCTTCCATGAACTGCCTTTCCTTCTGTAAATACCCCTCCATCTGGCATGCACGCCAGAGTGTGCATGTGGCTTGCCATATCTGCATGCACTAGGTTGCAACTCTGTCGTGTGGGGCGTCCGGTGGGGTCTCTGGTCCCACTCCCCACATTCCACCCCTACAGGGTCTCGCCTCACAATCTAAGCTGTGGGTACAAAGCCCCAGAAAGCAGTTTCCAGGCTCTCGGCCTCACATAGAAAGGTGCTGGCTCTGGTAGTAAATGGCCATTAACTGTAATCAGATGGCCAGCAGCTGTGGCTAGTTGGCCGTCAGCTGTAACCCATAAGCCAGTGGCCACTAATATAACTGCTGTGGCTACGCTAGCAGAAAGAATGGTGGCTAGCAAGAGCGGATTGCAGAGAGGCGGATGTCGCCGGTGAGAATATAGTGATATGACTCCCCTACTTATGGCTCCGTGGGTGTTCCTTTTTGGCCTCACCATGTCCTGCGTTCTATTGTGGGGAGTGGGAGCAGAGACCCCGTAGGACGCCCGGCACGACAAACTCTTTTTCCTGAATAAATCTGTTTTGGTGATGAATCACCTAGTTGATATTATTTTTTTTATTGACAATTGGTAATAGCAAATAAACTGTTTCCCTAGTTTCAGTGAGCTGCTGTGGGGACAGAGCCCCAGAAAGCAGTTTCCAGGCTCTCGGCCTCACGTGGAAAGGTGCTGACTCAGGTAGTAAACGGCCATCAACTGTGATTGGATGGCCATCAGCTGTGGCTAGTTGGCCGTCAGCTGTAACCAGTAAGCCACTGGCCACTAATATAACTGCCGTGGCTACGCTAGCAGGAAAAATGGGGGCTAGCAAGAAGATGGTGGCTGAGCCTATAAGCGGTGCAGTGAGGGTTGCGCACAGTGTGACTCCTGCTTCCTGTGTCTCCAACCCAGCCTCCAGTGAGACCATAGTGGTATGACTTCCCTACCTATGGCTCCGTGGGTGTTCCTTTTTGGCCTCACCATGTCCCGCATTCTTATGTGGGGAGCGGGAGCAGAGACCTCGCAGGCCGCCCTGCACTACAGCAACTCTAGCAAATTATCCAGTCTGAGGAGGGGCTCATGGGAAACCCTAATTGATTGTTTGTAGATTGAAAGTGCAGGTGTCTGAGACTTGAAATTGGTGTGGAAAGTGGGGGCGGTGCTGTGGGGTTGAGCCCCTAACCTGTGGGGTTCTATGCTAACTTCATGCAGTTAGTGTCATACTTGAGTTAAATTGTAGGACACTCATGTGGTGTTGCCAAGAATTGGAGAATTCCTTGGTGTCAGAAATACTCACACATCTGGTTTCAGAAGTGTGAACAAAGGAAAGCAGTTTTCCTTTATGTGTGTTCACAGCTGACGCACCCTACACTGTGGCAATAGCTCCACTAGTGGTCACTGGACGTCACTCGGTGTAACAGTGAGAGACCAGAGTTCTAAACACTGTTACTGAGTAGCCATAGGAACTGAGAAAAGTCACTTCAGCTGCTTAGAAACTGAGATCTATCTAGATTTAGAAGCATGACTGAAAACTAAAGGAAGATAATTTTGCACCTGGAAGCAGTGGTTCTCATGCTTTAGCACTGGTCAGAATCACCTGGATGGCTTATTAAAACACAGACCTCTGGGCACCACCCCTAAGTTTTTGATTCAGTAGCTCTGGGTTGGGACCTGAAAATGAGCATTTCCATCAAGTTCCCAGGTGATGCTGAGGCCGCTGGACCTGGGGCCACACTTTGAGAAGCACTGTGCACACACATCCTTGGTCCACACACATCCTGCATCTCCACTGAGACGTCCCCAGGCCCAGGATAAAGAGCTCTTGACAGGGGAAATCCTGTGCCATTGAGAATGGAGGGACTCCATTATCCCGGGCAAGACCAGAGAGGCTGCATGGCTGGGTACATATTTGGCCCTTCCTTTCCTGGGGAAGATGAGGGGCTCATCTCAGGACTGTGAATCTCCTGCATCCAACTCCACTGAGCTGTGTTCTCTGAAAGCTGATGGCTGCTGGGGGAGGGAGAAAGGAGCTGGAGAGAGAGGAGCTGAGTATGAGAGAGGTAGAGTGGGCAGCTACCTGCATTCCCACTGACGGGGAGCAACGTTTGCCACCCCAAAATATGCCTTTGGGGGTATTGATTTTAAGCTGGTTATTCAGAAACAAAACACCTATGATTTCACTGATATGTGGTATATAAACCAATAATAACAAAAGAACAAGACAAACAAATGAGAAAGAAAAACTCATAGACACAGACAGTAATTTAGTGGTTACCAGAGGGTAAGGGGGGTGGGGGGAGGGAGATGAGGGTAAGGGGGATCAAATATATGGTGATGGAAAGAGAACTGACTCTGGGTGGTGAACACACAGTGGGATTTATAGATGATGTAATACAGAATTGTACACCTGAAATCTATGTAAATTTACTAACAATTGTCACCCCAATAAATTTAATAAAAAAAAAACAAAAAACACACACACTCAGACATAACCTTTGACCCTTCCCCTTTACCTGCCCGAGGGAATTCAGATAGAAAAACCTGCTTAAAGGAGGGGAGCTATTCACTTTAGCTATTCACATTAGCATATTCACCTTAGCATATATAAGTTAAGTGTGGCAGACAGGGAGAAATCTAACTAAGCCTATCTGTTGGACCTCCCCCTCTATGTCCCATTGGTTCTGGTGGCCTAGTAAGAATTTGCTTACTAAGTGTTTGCTCTTTCTCATCTGCCTGTGAATTGCCTGCTTTCTATTTGAATTCCCAGGCCCTTGCCCCTCTATCCTTGGTCCAGAATGGTACATAAGCTTCAATTGCCCAATTGAGGGTCTCATATTAGTATGGTACTCTGCATGCACATATGTACTAAATTTGGTCATTTTCTCCTGTTAATCTGTCTCATATTAATTTGCTCAGCCAGAAGAACTTAGAAAGGAGGGAGAAAAATTATTTTTTGTGCCCCCACACCACCATTTGGTGGGGTGGGAGTTTGTGTTGGGTAAAAGGGTTTTATTAAAACTGCAGGTTTTATTGGTAATCACCCTCCCCAGCATACCACCACCACGCAAAGTGCCAGCTGTTGGAAGAGAAGAACACAAGAGTGAGAGGCTGTGAAGCAGCTCCTAGGTGACAGGCAGAGACAGAGAAAGAGATAAAGTTATGGGGGGTGGAGGAAAGGGGAAAGGAGAGGAGAAAGAGAGTGACACACACTTGCTAGAACCTTTGCTAGGGATGAGGAGGGGATGGAGGGAAGATCTTTAAGGCTTTTGAATACAATTTGTAAGTTCAGTCTTAAACTGAACAAGACCAAGTCTTAAACATCCAAATGAAGCTCTGTCAATATCTCAAATACCTCATAGAAGCACACGGTCATTACAGGAATTGAGCACATTACGGAGAATCTCCAAAACACAGTGTCACGCAGGGGACCCTGCTCGCTGCGCCATTTGTCGTGCAGGGTCTCAGCTCCCACTCCCTGCCCAAGAACGCAGGACACGGTAAGGCCAAACAGGAACACCCACAGAGCCATAGATAGGGGAGTCAAACCAATATATTCTCGCTGGAGGCTTGGCTGGAGACACAGGAAGCAGGATCTACATAATCTGCCTAACAGCAGTCCGCGCTTGCCAGCCACCATCTTCTCGCTAGCCCCCATTCCATTCCTGCTAGCGTAGCCACAGCCGTTATATTAGTGGCCAATGGCTTACGGGTTACAGCTGACGGCCAACTAGCCACAGCTGCTGGCATCTGATCACAGTTGATGGCCATTTACTACCCGAGCCAGCACCTTTCTATGTGAGGCCGAGAGCCTGGAAACTGCTTTTTTGGGGTTTTGTCCCCACACACAGTATTTGGGAAAATGAAACCTTTTCATGTTCATCCCCCAAAGAACTGAGACTCCTTAATAAACTACGCACACTTGTATTGGCCATACCACCTGAGGTCTTGTTTCAGTCACATGACCCAAGGACAATCCTTGGCTTGCTCCCTGCAGAAGCAGGTGCGTGGTTCAGGTTGGAAGATACCATTTTCCAGCTGGATGCATCGTCAGTCCTTTAATATTCTTCCTGTCCTGGACTCTAAGTTGGTGGTTTTGGTTGTCCTATGTTGTCCTGATCATTCTAGAAGGATTGCTTCCTTCTAGAATTCTGTCCACTTTTTGCACTAAATTCCTTAGCACTAAAATCAACTATGCAGTAAATATAGTATTAAAATGCAAGAACTTGTATTTTCCTAAGAAGACAGAATTTGCAGTATCCTTGGAGATGATTATCGTCAAACACTTAATGGCTTTATAAAAAGAAAATGTAACCAAGCGCCTATATAGAAGGCAGAGTTTTAAATTAGCTAACAAGAGGGCTCTGGCCTGGAGAACCTCCAGCAATGGCAGCACTAACCAGATGTCTTTACTAATCAGAAGTTTTATTTCAGTCCTCAACTTTTAGGAGAAAAAAATTAACATGAAAGCAAGTGCTAATAAAAATTTTTTCCAGAAAGCCGTCTTGGAGTACAACTCAATAGCTTTCTTATTTTACTTGTGCAAATAAACGTTAGTGAGGGACAGTGCTGTGGTGTGGTGGGAGGAAAAGTGCCCTCGGAGGTCTGGGTTCTAGCCCTCACTGTGCCTGGACACATGATTGTGGCCAGTTCTACCTAACGCTCCCCTTCCTACCTCAATTTCCCCGTCTATGAAGTGAGGGGGTAGTGTACATTGTGTTAAGGCATTTTTCAACGTGGCATTTTGTAATTTCAAGGTGCCTGGTGCAAAGTTAAAAATGATAATTATTTGAAGAATTTTTTGATTCTATGGAACATGAAATACAAGACAAACCTAGACCATCTTATTCTATAAGAAAGTAAAGAAGTGCTACAAACCAACCAACCAACTAACAAACAACCCATAATAATAGGATATGTCAAAGGGACACACAGACTAAATAAAAGAGCTCCCAAAGACCAAAGCTGAAACAATTTGAGCAAAAAAAGTATTAGATTATAATCTAAGTACAAAATAAATATCGTTGAGTCCACACTGATATAAAAAAAAAGATTGAAAATAAAAATAAATGGAGGAGAAGAGTAAAATCTCCCATGTCAGAAGAATTCCAAATAATTTATATAGATGCTCCATCCATCCCCAAGGATCCTTAGGTCTGAGCTATGTATAGTGAATTCCTCCCAGAGAGGACAATATAGAAAGTGGGGGTGGGGAAGAATCCCTGCAGTAGAGAAACTTGACAAACATTTCTTCAGCTGGGTGATCGAGGTTAACATCATCAACAGTGATAATTCATGGTGATAGTATGTACCCTTAATGTGATGTTATGAGAATCACACTTTATCTCTGTGGTCTTTCTTAAAACCCATAATGCTGGCCTAATCATGAGAAAAATATCAGACAATTCCCAATGGAGGAACATTTGGAAAGATACTAAGCAGCATTCTTCAGAACTATCAAGATACCAAAAACTAGGAAAGTCTAAGAAGCTGTCACAGAAAAGGGGAACCTAAAGGAGACATGACAATAAATGTAATATGGTATCCTGTCTGTGACTCTGAAACAGAAAAAGGACATTAGATAAAAACTATGAAAATCTGAATAAAGCAGGAACTTTAGTTAATCATAATATAGTAATATTGGTTTCTTAAGTGTAGCAAATGTACCATACCAAAGTAAAATGTAAATGATAGGGAAACTGGTGTGAGGGAACTCTCTGTGCTATCTCGGCAATTTTTGTTAAATCTAAACTGTTCTAAAATAGTTTTTTGTTTTTTTTTAAATATAGCCCCGAGGCCATTCTTGCAGAAATTCAAGCAAGACTTGCTACAGTATGGCCAACTGACTGGTCTGCATAGAGAGAAAGAATTGACAGAGAATTTCCAATAAAGGTGACCAAAAAATAGGGTTGAATTAATCACAAATCTGTCCCCCTGAGCTTTCCAGTATACAGAGCTGTCATGGCACGTATGCAGGAAAGGGTTCACTCAGCAGACCCAGGTTGTCCAAACCCTACACTTTTCTTCAGGTCCTTGACCAGCTCCTGGGAGATAATCTCTGAGCCACTGGAATATGATAAGAGTGTCTTTGCATGCCTGGGGCCACACTGGGTAGATTATGCTACAATGGGATATGGTGAATGCTTGCTTTTGTTTGACTGGGGCCCTGTACCATGTTATACTAGTTTGACCTCTGGAGGGAGGGGCGAGAGAGACCGAATAGTCAAGGTCAGTTATGGGGGTTCTTCATGCCTATATGACCCTCAGTAAAAACTTGGACACCAAGTCTCGAGTGAGCTTTGCTAGTTAGCAATATTTCATATGTGTTGTCCTACATTGTTGCTGGGAGAGTTAAGTATTGTCCATATGATTCCACTGGGAGAGGACAGCTGGACGCTCATGCTTGGACTCTGCTCTGTCATATATATATATATATATATATATATATATATACATATATATATATATATATACACACACACACACACACATACACACACACACACACACACATATATAGCGGGGGTGCTAAAAAATCTATATACATTTTAAGAGATATTACCTATGTATTACTTTTCAAACTTGAATGACGACAGCAATGTGTGGTATGATGGTCGCTCAAAAGTTGGCGTTAATCAAATGAATGCTAGCGTCACCATGCAACAGGCAAGACAGTCAAAGAAAATGGAAGCACAGTTGTCATTCAAGGAGCGCAAGACCATTTTGAAGTGGTATTTGAAATTCGAGAACGTTGTGGAAGTACAACGACAATGGAAGCATGAGTATGCAAGAGAACCTCCAACACGCCTAACAATTGCACTCATTTGTGATAAGTCTGAGATGCATGGTGTGACGTGCACAAGGGAAGATCCAGGAGGCCTCGCACAGCAACAGGTCCTGCTTCTTCTGCTGTGGTGTTGGGACAGTTTACACGCTCGCCACAGAAGTCTACCAAACAATGTTCCCCGTAATCAGAAGTGTCTGGACACTGATGGTAACCACCTTGAGCACCTCTTGTAATTGCAGAAGTCAAACGTGACTTGCATTCATCTTTTGTTATCAGTATATATTGAGTATTACAATTTTAATACAGTTTTTCCTCTCTTAAAATGTGTATACATTTTTTGGCTCCCTTTGTATATAGTTCTGTAACACTTGCTAGAGAATCGTCAAACCTAG
Source organism: Rhinolophus hipposideros (assembly GCF_964194185.1). Lineage (NCBI taxonomy): Eukaryota > Metazoa > Chordata > Mammalia > Chiroptera > Rhinolophidae > Rhinolophus > Rhinolophus hipposideros. The sequence continues at coordinate 3,091,221 of NC_138053.1, read as the reverse complement.
GGTGGTCTGGGGAACCCCTAGCACAACATGGCATACAGACTGGGGTCTCCAGACTTCCACACATCTCACCAGGGACTCGGCCGTATCCTGCTGGGGGCACTCTTCACCTGGTGATCATTTGAGAATATAAATTACTTGATCAATTAGCCAATTACCATTTCCCTCCATTTGTCCCCAGTCAATACCTCAGAACTTAGAAAAGCACATGTTCAATTTCCTTTTCCCTCCAGCTCCTGAAAGCCATCATATTTTGGAGGTGATTTTGCCTAGTTTGAAGACACACACAAAAGAATTCAATCACGTTTCTGCCTGATAAATCTCTGCTCTCCCTGAGGACATGAACGTTGTGTACTCATTTCAACACTCCCAGTGCACAGCTTTTCCCCAAGCTGAGACAGCGGGATGCTCAGGGCTTGGCTCTGGTCTGGGAAGATGGGAGAATCGGGGGTGGGAATTGAGGGGAGACAGAGAAGAAAAAAGCTCCAGAGATTGAGGGAAGGAACCAAGTTGGGGGCCCCTGCTGCAGTTGCGGTATTTATTGTCAGTCAGAGGTAGATGCTTCTGTTACAGGGAAGCTGCTGGAGTCCTCCTGAGTTCCAGGGGAAGAAACCTCTGAGGGGCAGGGAGTCTGGGGTCCTGCATGGAAACCCAGTTTGGGTGCTGGGAGGAGTGTCTGAGCTGCATCCCCAATCTCTCTCTGGCTAGGGCAGGTTCTCCACCCCAGGCTTGCCTGGTGTGGCCTGTGCTGCCAGCTTCAGGGGGAGGGTGCAGCCCGAGCTCCCAACAGCCAACTAGGGTCTCCAGTTGAAAGAACCTGAGTACCAGAGCCTGGAAGTGTCTTGGAGATTAAAAAACCATGGTGCCAACAGCCATGGTGGCCACTGGTCCATGGGAGGCAGAGGGTGGTTTCTCTGTATACCAGGCCAATGAGACCTTCCCCTATAAACTTGGGTGTCACAAGTTGATTAGGTCCATTGGTCTAGAGGTGATTGAGCCTATATCTGGGGCCATTAGGTAGCTGCAGGGGAGGGCTTTAGGGCTCAGGAAGGAGACCTTTGGGGCAGGACCATCAGGTATCCTTGCTGGAATCTGACTCTGCTGAGACAAACCATAAGGTTTCTGGCTTCTCCTTAGCCCCCCAAACCCAATGGGGCTAGTTGAGGATTTCCAATTCCAGTTTCTGCCTTGGGAATAAACAGGAACATTTCCAGGTGGGTTTAAACACATTAATTCCCAAATTGAGTTTGGCTCTCTTGCTATTTAGAAACCCTGTTTGGTAAGCACTTCACAGAGCAATAGCTCTGAAAGAGAAAGATTACTTTCCCCATTAGCCTGGCTTAGTGGAATGCATTGTTATTCAACCAACTGTCAAAGGGAATTTAAGTGGGATATTGGTTTCAAAGTCTAGGTGAGAACCAGCCTGCTGGAAGTCTGGGCTCCCCACCACTGGGGAAATGAGGACATGGTGGGCATTGGCTCCCTTTCAACAATGCTCCTTAAAACTTTCCCACCCCCACGGCATGTTGGGCACTGGAGCCAGCAGAGAATTGATGATGCAAAGAAGCCAGGGGCAGGTGGTCTGAGCGTGCCTCGGGAACAGAACAAGGCAGAAGGACAAACTAGGGAGCTGCAGCCCTCTGCCCACTGGCTTGAGGTTGACAGAACCAGGAGATGCTGAGCCACCTGAGAGTCCCAGCTGTGCTCGCACCACAGGTCTTGGAACCTTCTGTGAGGGTGCTCTGTATGCAGCTTGTGGGGCCATCTGCCCCCTGCCTCACTTGTGGGACCATTTAAGATTTTTCTGAATAACTCAGCTCTGAAACTGCCCCATGGCTTCAATTTCTGGAGAAGTACCCCCAACTGCACCCTCCCTGGTACGAGGACAAATCTGCCACAGTTCTACTTAGAGGGACCTAAGCTTCAATGTGGTATGGAAGGGGGTTTTGTTTAGGTTTTGTGGGGTGATGGTAGAGGGTGGTAGGAAAAGAAGAGTTATACTTACACCAGTGACATATTGTAATATTCCATCTTTTGAAAAATTGAGATGTTTTTACACTGACATAGAGCAAATAGAACTATGATGCTTCTTAATTTATGTGGAGGATATATCATAGACTTTGGATAGTTCTAGCATATTCACAATGATGATATGAGGTCTGAGAAGTAAGTTTGTTAACTCATCCTAGAAAAAGTGCTACACACCTCATTGCTGAATATCACTACAGACACCTTCAAAGGACTCCCCTTGGGAAGCTATGCACCGACGCCAGTGCTTAGTCCACCCTTCAAAGCAATTTTGGAACGGCCATCAGAGCTGTTGTCGTATTATCCTTGATGTCCTGAATGTCATCAAAATGTCTTCCTTTCAATATTTCCTTTATCTTTGGGTAAAGAAATAAGTTATTGGGACCAGATCAGGTAACTAACGAAGGTATTCCAATACAGTTATGTGTTTACTGGCTAAAACCTCCCTCACAGACAGTGCCGTGTGAGCTGGTGCATTGTCGTGATGCAAGAGCCATGAATTGATGGCAAAAAGTTCAGGTCATTTAACTTTTACACGCAGCCTTTTCAGCACTTCCAAATAGTAAAGTTGGTTAACTGTTTGTCCAGTTAGTACAAATTCATAATGAATAATCCCTCTGATATAAAAAAGCTTAGCAACATCATTGCAACAAGTTCGCAAACTTAATTGTCAGACCCCATAGGTTTTTCTGCCTAGGAAGAAGCTTTCTCTCTCACTAGCCCAATGACATTGGTTTCTGACCATCATCCCTACACATGTTCACCATGTCCCAGGTGGTTCAAGATTGTCCATGCACCCCATCTTGTACTTACCATGTCCCCCTTTGCTCCCAGTAGACTGTTCAATGCTCTATGCTAATCTCTTTCTGGAAAAGGTGACCTTGACTGATGGGAGGCACTTTCCTCCCGTGCTTACCCCTTTACTTAACCTTTATTGAACTGGGGATCCCACGTAGGGTCAGATGAAATTTTTCTCTTCAAGACTCACAACCTAGTAGGGCTGACATGACACAGACCCCACATATAGAAATACATAGGAAATAAACCAGACCCAGCCTAGGGGAAGAACAGGATAGGGAAGGCTTTCTTGAGGACATGGCCTCTAAGCTGTGTCCTAAAGCACAAGGTAATTGGACTGGGTGAAGAGAAGGCATAAAGGGTCAGGGATGGCAAGAGGGAAGAGAGAGAAAGGATGGGTATGATAGACACTGGCCATTATTCATCTGATGCCCTTTCTACCGGAGGTGTCAAAAAAGTATACAAGTGGACACTTTGGTCAACGTTGCTCAAGCAGTAGTTCGCTGTAACCAGAAGAGTCTGGATGCTTATGGTAGCCACTTTCAGCACCTCTTGTAGTTGCAGAAGTCAAATGTGACTTGTATTCCTCTTTTGTTATCGGTATATTTTGATTATTACAATTTTAATCATTTTTCTTTTTCTCTCTCTCTCTCTCTCTCTCTCTCTCTCTCTCTCTCTTTTTTAATTTACTGGGGTGACAATTGTTAGTAAATTTACATAGATTTCAGGTGTACAATTCTGTATTACATCATCTATAAATCCCATTGTGTGTTCACCACCCAGAGTCAGTTCTCCTTCCATCACCATATATTTGATCCCCCTTGCCCTCATCTCTCTCCGCTCACCCCACCCCCCTTACCCTCTGGTAACCACTAAACTATTGTCTGTCTATGAGTTTTTGTTTTCGTTCTTTTGTTGTTTTTGGTTTATATACCACATGTCAGTGAAATCATATAGTTCTCTCCTTTTTCTGTCTGACTTATTTCACTTAGCATTCTACTCTCCAGATCCATCCATGTTGTCACAAATGTTCCTATATCATCTTTTCTTACCGCTGAATAGTATTCCATTGTGTATATATACCACAACTTCTTTATCCATTCCTCTATCGAAGGACATTTTGGTTGTTTCCATGTCTTGGCCACCGTAAACAAAGCTGCAATGAACATTGGAGCTCACGTGTCTTTATGTATAAATGGTTTCAGATTTTTTGGGTAGATACCCAGGAGAGGGATTGCTGGGTCATATGGTAATTCTATTTGTAATTTTTTGAGGAACCTCCACACTGCCTTCCATAACGGCTGCACCAGTCTGCATTCCCACCAACAGTGTATGAGGGTTCCTTTTTCTCCACAGCCTCTCCAACACTTGTTACTATTTGTCTTGTTGATGGTAGCCATTCTAACTGGGGCGAGGTGACATCTCTTTATATATATATATCTGTGTGTATATATATATATATATATACATATATATATATATATATATATATATATATATATATATATATCTGTGTATATATATATATATTTGAATTAAATTTATTGGGGTGACAATTGTTGGTAAAGTTACATAGATTTCAGGTGTACAATTCTGTATTACATCAATTATAAATCCCATTGTGTATTCACCACCCAGAGTCAGTTCTCCTTCCATCACCATATGTTTGATCCCCCTTACCCTCATCACCCACCCCCCCACCTCCTTACTCTCTGGTAACCACTAAATTATTGTCTGTGTCTATGACTTTTTCTTTCTAATTTGTTTGTCTTGTTCTTTTGTTTTATTTTTAGTTTGTATACCACATATCAGTGAAATCATAGGGTTCTCTGCTTTTTCTGTCTTACTTATTACACTTAGCATTATACTTAGCATTATACTCTCAAGATTCATCCATGTTGTCACAAATGCTCCTATATCATCTTTCCTTAACGCCGAATAGTATTCCATTGTGTATATATACCACAACTTCTTTATCCATTCATCTATCAAAGGACATTTTGGTTGTTTCCATGTCTTGGCCACCGTAAACAAAGCTGCAATGAACATTGGAGCACACGTGTCTTTATGTATAAATGTTTTCAGATTTTTGGGGTAGATACCCAGGAGAGCGATTGCTGGGTCATATGGTAATTCTATTCGTAATTTCTTGAGGAACCTCCACACTGCCTTCCATAGCGGCTGCACCAGTCTGCATTCCCACCAACAGTGTATGAGGGTTCCTTTTTCTCCACAGCCTCTCCAACACTTGTTACTATTTGTCTTGTTGATGGTAGCCATTCTAACTGGGGCGAGGTGACATCTCTTTATATATATATATATACATATATATATATATATCTGTGTATATATATATATATATATATTTGAATTAAATTTATTGGGGTGACAATTGTTGGTAAAGTTACATAGATTTCAGGTGTACAATTCTGTATTACATCAATTATAAATCCCATTGTGTATTCACCACCCAGAGTCAGTTCACCTTCCATCACCATATGTTTGATCCCCCTTACCCTCATCACCCCCCCACCCCCAGCCCCTTACTCTCTGGTAACCACTAAATTATTGTCTGTGTCTATGACTTTTTCTTTCTAATTTGTTTGTCTTGTTCTTTTGTTTTATTTTTAGTTTGTATACCACATATCAGTGAAATCATAGGGTTCTCTGCTTTTTCTGTCTTACTTATTACACTTAGCATTATACTTAGCATTATACTCTCAAGATCATCCATGTTGTCACAAATGCTCCTATATCATCTTTCCTTAACGCCGAATAGTATTCCATTGTGTATATATACCACAACTTCTTTATCCATTCATCTATCAAAGGACATTTTGGTTGTTTCCATGTCTTGGCCACCGTAAACAAAGCTGCAATGAACATTAGAGCACACGTGTCTTTATGTATAAATATTTTCAGATTTTTGGGGTAGATACCCAGGAGAGCGATTGCTGGGTCATATGGTAATTCTATTCGTAATTTCTTGAGGAACCTCCACACTGCCTTCCATAGCGGCTGCACCAGTCTGCATTCCCACCAACAGTGTATGAGGGTTCCTTTTTCTCCACAGCCTCTCCAAACACTTGTTACTATTTGTCTTGTTGATGAAAGCCATTCTGACTGGGGTGAGGTGATATCTCATTGTGGTTTTCATTTGCATTTCTCTGATGATTAGCGATGTTGAGCATTTTTTCATATGTCTATTTGCCATTTGTATATCCTCTTTGGAGAAATGTCTCTTCAGGTCCTCTGCCCATTTTTCCATTGGGTTGTTTGTTTTCTTGTTGTTGAGCTTCATGAGTTCCTTGTATATTTTGGATATTAGCCCCTTATCAGAGGCACTGTTTGCAAAAATCTTCTGCCATTCAGTTGGTTGCCTCTTTATTTTGTCAATGGTTTCTTTTGCTGTGCAGAAGCTTTTCAGTTTCATATAATCCCATTCATTTATTTTAGTTTTTACTTCCATTGCCTTTGGAGCCAAATTTATAAAATGCTCTTTGAACCCAAGGTCCATAAGTTTAGTACCTATGTTTTCTTCTATACAGTTTATTGTGTCAGGTCTTCTGCTTAAGTCTTTGATCCATTTTGAATTAATTTTGGTACATGGTGACAGATAACAGTCCAGTTTCATTCTTTTGCATGTAGCTATCCAATTCTGCCAGCACCATTTATTGAAGAGGCTGTGTTTCCTCCATTGTATGTTTTTAGCTTCTTTGTCAAAAATTATCTGTCCATATTTATGTGGTTTTATTTCTGGGTTCTCAATTCTATTCCATTGGTCTATGTGTCTGTTTTTCCGCCAATACCAAGATGTTTTGATTATTGTAGACCTGTAGTATAAGCAAAAATTAGGGAGTGTGATACCTCCAGTATTGTTATTTTTTTTTTAAATATTGCTTTGGCTATTTGGGGTCTTTTGTGGTTTTAAACAAATCTGATGATTTTTTGTTCTATTTCTTTAAAAAATGCCATTGGGATTTTGATGGGGATTGCATTAAATGAGTATATGGCTTTGGGTAATATGGCCATTTTAACTATGTTAATTCTTCCAATCCATGAGCATGGAATGTCTTTTCATTTCTTTGTCTTCTTCAATTTCTTTCAAAAATGTCTTATAGTTTTCAGCATATAGGTCTTTCACATTCTTGGTTAAGTTTATTCCTTGGTATTTTATTCTTTTTGCTGCAATTGCAAGGGGAATTATTTTTTATATTTCTTTTTCTGAGATTTCATTGTTAGTGTATAGGAATGCAATGGACTTTGTACGTTGATTTTGTAGCCAGCAACTTCACTGTATTCGTTGATTATTTCTACAGCATTTTGGTGGAGTCTTTAGGGTTTTCTATATATTGCATCATGTCATCTGCAAAGAGTCATAATTTAACTTCATCATTCCCAATCTGGATGCCTTTTATTTCTTTCTCTTGCCTGATGGCTCTGGCAAGACTTCCAACACTGTTGAAAAGCAGAGGTGATAGGGGACAGCCGTGTCATGTTCCTGAACGTAGAGCAAAGGGCTTCAGTTTTTCACCATTAATTATGAGATTAGCTGAGGGTTTGTCATATATGGCGTTTATTATGTTAAGGTATTTTCCTTCTATACCTATTTTATTAAGTGTTTTAATCATAAATGGATGTTGTATCTTGTCAAATGCTTTTTCTGCATCAATTGATATAATCATAATTTTTGTCCTTTATTTTGTTTATGTGATGTATCAGATTGATGGATTTGCGGATGTTGAACCATGATTGTGCTTCAGGGATGAACCCCACTTTGTCGTGGTGAATAATCTTTTTAATGCATTGTTGTATTTGATTTGCTAGAATATTGTTTAGGATTTTTGCGTATGTATTCATCAGAGATATAGGTCTGTAGTTTTCTTTTTTTGTGTTATCCTTACCAGGTTTTGGTATCAGGGTAATGTTGACCTTATAAAATGAGTTAGGGAGTACTGTCTCTTCTTCAATTTTTTGGAAGAGTTTGAGCAGGATTGGTATTAGATCCTGTTTGAAGGTTTGGTAGAATTCACTAGTGAAGCCATCTGGTCCCGGACTTTTGTTTTTGGGAAGGTTTTGGATGACTGATTCAATTTCTTTACTGGTGATCGGTCTGTTTAGATTTTCCAGTTCTTCATGGTTAAGCCTTGGAAGGCTATATGTTTCTAAGAACTTGTCCATTTCCTCTAGGTTATTGAATTTGGTGGCATATAGTACTTCATAGTATTCTTGGATGAACCTTTGTATTTCTGTGGTGTCCGTTATAACTTCTCCTTTTTCATTTCTGATTTTGTTTATTAGTGACTTCTCTCCTTTTACCTTAGTGAGTCTAGCCAAGGGTTTGCCAATTTTGTTAATCTTTTCAAAGAACCAGCTCTTTGTCACATTAATTTTCTATTGTCTTTTTGTTCTCTATTTCATTTAGTTTTTCTGTGATTTTTATTATTTTCATTCTTCTGCTGACCTTGGGTTTCATTTGTTCTTCTTTTTCTAGTTTTTGTAAGGTGTAACGTGAGGTTATTAATTTGGGATTTTTCTTGTTTCTTGAGATACGCCTGTAACAACATAAATTTCCCTCTTAACACTGCTTTAATTGCATCCCCACAATTTTGGTAGGTTGTATTTTCATTGTCATTTGTTTCTATATATTTTTTGACCTCTCCTCTAATTTCTTCTATGACCCATTTGTTCTTTAAGAGTATGTTTTTTAATCTTCATGTATTTGTGTTTTTTCCTGGATTCTTTTCACAGTTGATATCCAATTTCAAAGCTTTGTGATCAGAGAATATGCTTGGTATGATTTCAATCTTCTTAAATTTGCTGAAGTTAGTTTTATATCCCAATATATGGTCTATCCTTGAAAATATTCCATGTACACTAGAAAAAAATGTATAGTCTGATGTTTTAGGTTGATGTGCTTTATAAATGTCAATTATGTCCTTTTCATTTAATGTGCGTTTAGGGCTCTTATTTTGTTATTTATTTTCTGTTTTGATGATCTATCCATAGCTAACAATGATGTATTATTTAAGTCCCCTAGTATAATTGTGTTTTGGTCAATTTCTCCCTTTAGTTCTGTTAGTAGTTGCTTGGTGTATCTCGGTGCTCCCTGATTGGGGGCATAAATATTGATGACTATTATGTCTTCTTGTTGTATAGTCCCCTGTACCATTATGAAATGTCCATCTTTGTCTCTTGTAACCTTTTTCACCCTGAAGTCAGTTTCATCTGATATCATTATGGCTACACCTGATTTTCTCTGGATACCATTTGCATGGAGTATTAATTTCCACCCTTTCACTTTGAGTCTATGCTTGTCCTTGTAGCTGAGATGTGTCTCTTGGAGACAGCATATGGTTGGGTTTAGTTTTTTTTTATCTAATCTGCTACTCTGCCTTTTTGTTGGTGAGTTCAGTCCATTTACATTTAGGGTGATTATTGATATGTGAGGATTTCCTATCATTCCATCTTTAGTTTTCTGGTAAGGCTGTGACTCCGTTGTTCCTTTGCCTTTTTGTTGTTGTCTATTATTTCTGTGTGGTGGTATTCTATGATGTTTCCCTCTGTTCCTTCTTTTATTATAGTATATATTTCAGTTCTGGATTTTTTTGAGTGGTTACCCTTTAGTTTATGTAAAAGAAAGTTTGATATTTAGATTATTCCATTTTCTTCAGAATGCTGACTTTCTTTATTCCCATATTCCAATTCAGGCCTTTACTCTCCCGCTTTTTGTGTTTTGGTTGCCACAAATTGTCTCCATTGATGGTGGTCAAATAGCCTCCTTTATTATTTCTTGTAGTGCAGGTCGTGTATTAGAAAATTTCCTCAGCTTTTGTATGTCTGGAAAGGTCTTTATTCCCCCTTCATATCTAAAGGATATTTTTGCTGAATATATTATTTTGGCTCATACTTTCTCTCTTTCAATAGTTTGAATATTTGGTTCCACTCCCTCCTGGCTTGTAGAGTTTCTGCTGAAAAATCTGATGATAATCTAATGGGCTTTCCTTTGTAGGTTACCGTCTTCTTTTCCCTGGGTACCTTAAGGATTCTTTCTTTGTTGTTGATTTTTGACAGCTTCAATGCAATGTGTCTTGGAGAATCCTTGTTGGGGTTGAGATAATTAGGTGTTTTATTTGCATCTTGGATTCGAGGATCCAGTTCTGTCCACAAGTTTGGGAAGTTCTCATTGACTATTTGTTTGAATATACTCTCTGTTCCCTTCTCTTTTTCTTCTCCTCCTGATATGCCCATTATTCTCATATTGCTCTCTCTGATGGAATCAGAAAGTTCTTGTAGAGTTCTTTCATTTCTTTTAAGTCTCAAGTCTCTTTCTTCTTCCATCCGTGTAATTTCCAGGTTTTTATCTTCGATGTCACTCATTCTTTCCTCCATCTGGTAAGTCTACTACCTAAGCTGGTTATTTCATTCTTAATTTCTTCTATTGAGTTCTTAATCTCCAGAAATTCTATTTGGTTCTTTTCTTTTAAAATTTCAATCTCTTTGTTAAAATGCTCATGTTGTTCTTTGATTGTGTTTCTGAGTTCATTAAACTGCCTTACTGTGTTTTCTTGCATCTTGTTGAGTTTTTTCAGAACAGCAAACTTGAATTCTCTGTCATTTAAGTCACATATTTCCATATCTTTAAGTTCCTTTTCTAGAGACTTTTCACTTTCCTTCTGAGCTGTCTTATTTCCTTGATTATTCGTCATAATTAATGATTTATTATTTGTCTTCCTAGACATCTACAGGAGTGGGTTCCACAACAGGGTGATAGGAAGATGTCTTTCTTTTGTTTTCCAGTTTGTGTTGGTAGAATGTTTTATTTTCTGTCCTACTGCAGCCTTTTATTCTCTCATACTGTTGTTTTATGTTTTTTTCTGCACTATCCTGACTTCTCACACAATGGGGGTATTCCCTGGAAGGCTGGCTTCTCCTCTGTGAATAGTTCGCCTTGGTCATAGGGCCCTGCCTCCGTGTGGGGATGCTTCTGAAGTTCCACAGCTCTTCCTGCACCAGATTCAGAGCCTGTGTGTTTCAGCAGTTCTGTTTACTCCTGCAGGGATTCACTCAGATAGGTGGTGATAGGGGCAGGGTGAGCTGTGAGAGGTGGCCGAGAACAATGTCGGCAACCACCACCACAGCCGGTCCTGCTTCCACAGCTCCCTCCCCTTTGCCGGAACTAGTTGGGCTGCGAATCTGTGTCTGCGATCCACAGTTCTCAGAACTACAAACATTCTGTTCTTTTTTTCTGAGACTGCTACTGTTCCGCTTCTATCACTGGGAAGGTGGGGGCGGGGCAAGCTCTGGGCGGCTAGGGAGGGGGAAGCTAGTCTCTGCCTAAGGCTTCTGTTCTCTGCTTGGCAGTGAGGGCTTAAACCTCCATTTTCAGCCTTCTTCCCTCAGTCTTTGTTCCAAGGTCTCTGCCGTGAATGTTGGGTTTAGCTTGTTATTTATATGCTGTCCCCTCAACCCTGTGGGCCATAAGTGGAACCCTAGCAGTCCGAGTTCTTCCCTCTCCCACAGCTGTGGTAGTTCCGGGATGCAGCGAGCTTGGAGCACTGAGCTACGTCTGTGTCCTGTGTCCGCACAGCTCCGTCTCTGTACTTCTCCCTTCCCTCCTTCCCTGCTCGCGCGATTCACCCACCTTTAGGTGAATTCCATAGTGAGATCCTTTGTCTTGCCTGTCTGCTGTGCAGGGAGTCCTTTGTGGAGTTATAGTTGTTCAATTTGTTATAAATTCCAGGGGAGATTTCCAGAGGCTCACCTCACGCCACCATTTTGATGATGTTGTGATCACTTTTTTAGTTATATAAATGTTCAATAACTATGGTGTACATCTGAAACTAATGTAATATTATACGTTAGACGTATTTTAATAAAAATCTTTAAAAAATGAAAACATGAGATACACACCCACACACACACCCACACACACACACACACACAGGAATATTATTCAGCCACAAGAAGGAAGATAATCCGACCATTTGTGACAACATAGATGGACCTTGAGGGCATTTATGCTAAGTAAATTAAGTCAGACTGAGAAGGACAAATACTGTATACTATCAATGTGGAATCTAAAAAAGCTGACCTCATGGAAATAGAGTACAATGGTAGTTGTCAGGACCTGGGGCACAGGAGAAATAGGTAGATGTTAGTCTGAGAGTACAAAACTCAGATATAGGATAAATCAATTTTGGGGTTCTAATGCACATCATGGTAATCATAATTAACAATGCTGTATTATATATTTGAAAGTTTTTAATAGAGTAGATCTTAAATGTTATCACTACACACAAAAAACTGTAATTATGTTAGGGGATACTAACTCTATTGTGGTAATCAGTTTGCAATGCTTACATGTATCAAATTATCATGTTGTACATCTTAAACTTACACAATGTTGTTTTTAATTTAAATTTATTGAGGTGACAATGGTTAGTAAAATCACATAGGTTTCAAGTGCTCATTTCTGTAATACATAGTCTGTATATCACATTGTGTGCTTCAATATTTTCAAATGACTGATCTTTGAGTTTACTCATTCTTTCTTCTGCTTTATCAAGTCTGATGTTGAAGCCCTCTAGTGTATTTTAAAAATAAGTTACTGTAGTCTTCAGCCGCAGAGTTTCTGTTTGTTTATTTATAGTTACTACCTTTATTGATATTCTTATTTTGATCTACATTATTTTCATGATTTCATTTTGTTGTCTTTCTGTGTTCTTTTGTAGAGCATTGAACTTCTTTAATATAACTATTTTGAATTATTTATCAGGTAATTCAAAGATCTCTCTTTTGATTAGTTTCTGGAGATTCAGTTTTTATTGCTTTGATTGGGCATGTTTCCCTGTTTCTTTGGGTGCCTTGTAATTTGTTGTTGTTGTTGAGTTTTGCATATTTGAAAAAAACAGCCACCTCTCCCAGTCTTTACAGAGTAGCTTTGTACAACTTTCAACCTGGCTAAGAATTCTAGGGAACTCTGAAACCATTTTGGGGGGATGCAACTTCTCTGGGCTTGTGCATTTAATTTCTCAGCTAGATAGATTCGCTGATATATTTTCAGGAGCTCATAATCTCTGCCTTCTTCTGGTGTCTGTCTGTGGGATTGCAGGTCCTCTGTGTCTGTCTGTGGTACTGCAGGGTGGCAAGGCTTCCTGCACAACTATTTTTCCTCAATGGCCCCTGGCATCCAAAGTGTGCTGGCTCCCATCAATGCTCCAAATCAGTTGAGGCAGATAATAGTCCTTCAGGCAGCCCTTCAAAAGACTAGAACGTTGGTCATGTGCTCTCATCTTCTCCCTCCCTCCCTCTCCCAATTGCACCCAGCTGCGCTGGCCTCTTTCTGTGTCACTGAGGACCATATGATGCTATAGTGAGCCCACCCTGCTCTCCTTTGGCCTCAGTAGCCCCAGATATCCAAATATGTCAATTTCATCAGAGCTCTGAGTGATGCAAGATAGAAAACTGTCCCTCACGTAGCCAGAATTTGTTTCTGTGGTTTGACCTTAGATCCCTGGCTCTTTCTGAAGGCCAAAGCATACTAGGCAAAGGAGACAGTGCATGGAAAAGTCCACAGATGATAAAGTGTATGGCTTGTTTGGAAACTACATATAGATACTGGGTAATCTGCAGTGCTCATGAAATCTTGGCCAACAGAATCTCTGAAGGCTGGTTCTGCCTCCACAGAATATGACTGGAAGGTGTAGGGACAGATCTGACTGCTGAGCATGGTCTGACACATGTGCTATAGAACTTTGTTACTTTGTTACTATAGAACTTTGTGGTTCATCATCTCGAAGCTTGTTAGAAATGGAGAATCTCAAGTCCTTTCCCTGATTTACAGCATCAGATACTGAATTTTAACAAGTTTCAGATGACTCTTCACATTGAAGCCTGGGAAGCACTGATCGAGCTGACACAAGGCTTACTTTAGGAGATCCAAGTTGGCCAAGCAGTGCATATGGAACAAAGTCTCACCTGGGGCCAGGGCTGGTGACACACCTGCCATTTACAGGTCCCACAAGTGCTCAGTTTGCATTTTGCTTCTATCCAAACCCTCAATTAATTGGAAAAACCTTCCTAGAGCTGCCAGATTAAATGGTACTTGTGGGGACAAAACCCCAAAAAACAGTTTCCAGGCTCTCGGCCTCACATAGAAAGGTGCTGGCTCGGGTAGTAAATGGCCATCAACTGTGATCAGATGCCAGCAGCTGTGGCTAGTTGGCCGTCAGCTGTAACCCATAGGCCATTGGCCACTAATATAACTGCTGTGGCTACGCTAGCAAAAAAAGGAATGGGGGCTAGCAAGAAGATGGTGGCTGGCAAGCGCGGACTGCTGTTAGGCAGATTATATAGATCCTGCTTCCTGTGTCTCCAGCCCAGCCGCCAGCGAGAATATATTGGTTTGACTTCCCTATCTATGGCTCCGTGGGTGTTCCTTTTTGGCCTTACCGTGTCCTGCGTTCTTGGGCGGGGAGTGGGAGCTGAGACCCTGCACGACAAATGGCGCAGCGAGCAGGGTCCCCTGCGGGACAGTACTCTTTTGGGAAATGTTCAATATTGGCCCATTCAAATTAACCCAACTTTAGCTCCCCATTGAAGCATTTGTCCAAATGTAATACCATCCTTACTTTTCTTAATCTAGTTTAGAAATTGACTGTAAATGGATTCCTTTTTCTTGGACAGCCAAACAGGAGAATTTAGCCTTTACCTGAGAGAGCTTTTAATTTCTTGTCTTTGAGATTCCAAGGCTGTCTCAGTAATACAATTAATTTTAATCAGGAGTCTAAGTTTGTTATTCAATCCAATTATTGTGATTACTTATTATCAAGTAAACTTAATATATTTATGATGATTTCAGTAATCACACAATGCCTGCTATTCAAAAGCCATGGTGTTTTTTTTCAGAGGCCTATTATCTGGGCATCTTGAAATGCTGTGAAATAGACACAAACCAAAGATATTTGTCAAACTCCTTCATGGCTAGAAATGTATTGGGAATGTTGGGACAGAGGAAAATGTATAAGAGAAATGCTTTTCTCAAGGTCTTTATATGTATCTGAGATGGCAGTGTGTATAACTGAGTATGATAACTATTCACAAGGGTGCTGAGAGTGGAGGACGACAGGTCTAGAAGCTTTTGTGGTGGCAACAGGACCCAGATTTTTCGAAAGCTGTGAAGCATGGAGCCCATTAGGTGAGGCCTCACCACCTCTGACATTAGAAACATCTGGGATGCTTGTTAGATGCACAAACATTTGGGCCCCATCCCAAACCTGCTGACTCAGGATCCTGGGATCATGGTTCGTGGAATCTGACTTTTAATAAGGTGATTCACATGCACAGGAAGTGTGAAATCCACTGGCACAGTGTTTAAGAGAAAGGTGCCTGACTCCGAAGCCTGATAATCCATCTCAGTTTCCACTCATTAGTTTTATGACCTGTAAGGACAGAGCCAGGTGTGCAGTTTCCAGGCTCTCGGCCTCACATAGAAAGGTGCTGGCTCAGGTAGTAAATGGCCATCAACTGTGATTGCATGGCCATCAGCTGTGGCTAGTTGGCCGTCAGCTGTAACCATTGAGCCATTGGCCACTAATGTAACTGCCTGTGGCTGTGCTAGCAGGAAATGGGGGGCTAACAAGAAGATGGTGCCTGAGCTAGCAAGAGCGGATTGCAGCTAGCAAGTGAGGTCAGTTGGCAGAGAAGTGAACGGCAGGTTGCGGATCATGTGGCTCCTGCTTCCTGTGTCTCCAACCCAGCCACCAGTGAGAATTTAGTGGCATGACTCCCCTACCTATGGCTCCGTGGGTGTTCCTTTTTGGCCTCACCGTGTCCTGAGTTCTTATGTGGGGAGCGGGAGCTGAGACCCCGCCTGACACCCTGCATGACGTGACCTTAGGGAAATTAGCAGTCTAAGTTTCAGTTTCTCATCTTTAAAATGGGAATACAAGACCTGTTTCGCAAGGTTGTTATAAGAACTGAATCAGATTGTTTAGGCCTTGGCCCAGTAGCCCTTCACAAAGGGTAGCATAAGGAATGCCAGGCCTGTCCTTGTTATGAGGCTTGACTTCACATTTTATCTGCAGCTGCAAGTTTGTTCTACTGCAAGCTGATGAGAAGGCACTTTCGTCACTTGGAGATTCTGGTTGTTTCTCAGCCTTGTTCCATGTGGTGCTTTGCTCAAGCTATCCATTCAACCCAGAATATGGGGGCGGGAGGGGAAGGACAAGAAATTACCGTTTTTAACTGCAGTGGTCACTTTTGGTGCTTATCTAACAGCCATTTCCAACTCCTATATTGCCTGCTTCCCACTATCAACTCTCCCTTGCAGCTAAGGTGGCCACATGTCCCAGTTCTGGCGAATGACATACAACATAAAATCTAGCAACAGGCTTCCAAGTAGAAGGTCTTTTCTTGACAGGAAGAGAGACATGCGAGCAGTGTTTTTTATTTCTACCTCCTTGCTGCTCCCTGCTTCCACTCTTTGGATATGTTATGTGAGGACGTTACGTCTGGAGCTATGGCAGGTTCTTGCAGCCACAAGGAGGAGGTCTAGAGAATGACAGAGGTATTGACCTGCTACTCTGACACTGTGAAGCTATTCAGCCTTCCTGAAATGCCTCCCTGTGGGTTTCTTGTGACATAAATGACACTATGGGTCTAGCCTCTACCAGTCTTGGATTCCATTACTTGCAGCCCGCGGCATTCCGTACTGGTTCATTCCTAATCATGCATGTCCTCCCACAGACTGCCCCAGTCGGCTGTGGTCGGCCTGGAGCATTCTCAGCTTGACCACTGGACTCGGCAGCTTCTGTCTGCCCAGACTTGGAGCAGGGGAGACCGAGCCCGGCAGAGGAGCCAGAGCTCCTGTCCAGTCCTGGTGGGCTCCGACTGACCTCTGCTTTGTTCCTGCCAGCCATTCTCCAAAGCTGGCCACCATTCTGGTCCTCCGTGAAATGGCCTTGTCTAGACATCCTGGATGGGGAAACCACCACTGCACAGACGTCTTCCTGTAGTGCCCTGATCACCGCTCACACCTGATGATACCTGTGTTTATACCTGCAGGACACCATACTTAATCCAGCTTTGAATCTGCCCCCAGTAAGGGCCCCTGCCTATCTCACCACCTTCCACTACACCTCTCTCCACCTCCGCTGTCACCTGAGCTGTACTGACCTACTTCCTAACCCTCATCAATCTGCTGTTTCCTGCTCTGTCCTACCCCCTTCCTAGGTCTCCCCTCCTCACCCCAACTGCACATAGACAAACATGCCTGACACACACATCCTACAGGACTTAGTGAAAGCATCACCTCCTCCCCAACTCATCGCTGTGTCCCAAGGACTGGTTTGAGCCTCTCCCATGCGCTTGCATTCTGGGGAAGGACACCTTTTGGTTTTGGTTGCTCAGCCCCCTTCTTCTGGGGAAAGCTTCATCTCCTTTAGTGAGAGAGCTCATTTGCCCCTCCCCCTCTCCAGTCGTGTGGTTCTGGAGAGATGAGTTCTAGGCATAGAGTTCTTCCCATGCCTGGCTAATCAGAGCCCTCCCTCGAATTTCTATCCCGAGATGAGGAGGGAGAATGAAGTATCTGTGGGGAAAAAAGCTCACCTGCTGCAGAGGAAAATGAGGCAGACACGTATGGAGAAGCAGAACTGGAGATGGAATGAGAGAATCCCAAGGATGCCATTAATGTCCTCCAAGCCAGTCCTGCCTGATGTTGGCCTCACCCTGCCCCTCCAAGTATGTGAACCAATAAATCCCCTTCTAGTACATCACTCATTTCCTTGTCTGTTCTTCCATCCAGACTGGAAATTCCTGGAGATTGGAGCTGGTGCACAGACACTCAATAAATGTTTGTTGAATGAATAAATGAACGACTGACTGAATGAACCAAGAAATTAACTGAACTTGAGTCTCCCTCACCACCTTGGCCTTGAGTTCTTAGAATGAACTGATTGACTTTTCTCTCAGGTCTAGACTAGCCTCATTGTCTCTGTTAGTTTTTTCCAGCCCCTGATGTAGCCCTCAACTCACTCACAATCCCCAGCATGCTTTGCAGTCAAGGCTGAACTATTTATAATGATATATCATCCTCTACTGTTCATGCTGTTAAGCTCTGGGGAAAAGCCTTAAAAATCAAACTGAAAACATTCAACCACCTGGCAAATGCTTGTAGCTTCTCCACGATAGCCTGTGTTTGTACACTCTTAGTGACAGGGAACTCACCACTTTATAAGCCAAGTCTTTCCATCTTAGGAAGGTTCCTGGCTATTTAAAAGCTCATCCTTTCTGACTTATTTCACTTAACATAATGTTCTCTAGAAACTAATAAATAAACAAATTTAAAAATAAAAGCAAAAAAAAAGCTCATCTTTATGTTGAACTAAAAACTGTCTCCTGGTCACTGATTTCCCCTCTTTGGTTCTACTTCTCTCCTTTGGTTTCTCCGTATTTGAAAAGCAGTGCTTTTCTAG
Organism: Rhinolophus hipposideros; assembly: GCF_964194185.1. NCBI lineage: Eukaryota > Metazoa > Chordata > Mammalia > Chiroptera > Rhinolophidae > Rhinolophus > Rhinolophus hipposideros. The sequence continues at coordinate 3,072,922 of NC_138053.1, read as the reverse complement.
CTTAAACATCCCACCAGGGTAACACCAGGACTGTGGTGGTGTGAGGTCTTCCCAGCCCTGGATGTGCTTTTCTTTGTCTCCATCCCTCTTAAAACGAGGCCCACTTTTGCCACTGTTCTTATCACAGCCCAGGTCACCATCATCTTACAGTGGAATATAATTTTGTTATAGGATCCCCTCCCCCAAAAGTTTCCTTTAATCCTAAAACCCTTTCTTAATAACACAGCTAAATCTGAGGTCTCCATTTCCTCAAGGGAAGATCATCACAGGGGATAAGGAAAAAATATATGCAAATGACAGTAGGACTCTCACCTCCTTCATTCTAGAATCATGCTTCTGTTTATATAGCCTCAGATAGGTCAATTTTTGCGTTCATTTTTCCATTTGTGGAAAAATGTGAAGGAGTATGTGGAGAAAAGGAGCTAGAAGAGGTAGAGAAAGAAGGCTGTGTCATAGAAAGAGGAGAGACAAAGGAGGGGCCATGTCACGCGTACGTCATTCAATGTAGGTAACAAGGCAGAGTTTTTTTCAATGTGTCAGGAGTCCTGAAACACAGCCTTCCATGGGCAATATTTATGAATGTTTTCTTCATGGGAGTCCAGATTTTCTAACACACACTGACAGGCTTCCTAATGGCATCTCACGGCAATGAACTGGGTAACAGGAGTTTGACTGCAAGCAGACAGCTCAAACTAAGGCTTGATTGCTAGTGACAGACTGGAAGTCATTGGAGAACTTGTAGGAGAGAAAACAAATTAAGGAAAAAGCTGCTCATCTGCCTTCTGGTGAGGTTCCCAAGGATTGGAAAAGCCATCTCATTGCAGGTAGTCTCCCGGGGTCCATCTCTTCTCCTCTGTGCCTCTGTCCCCTCGTTCCCCTTGCCCCAGACCAAGCCCCTGCCATCTTGGAATGGGGCCTTGATTTGGTGAAGGTATTTCCTGTTATCCTGTGAGGCACACCATCCAGGGCAGCAAGACAAGAGGCCTCCAGGGCCCCAATGGAAGAGAACAATGAGCTCTTGGCTTAGGGCCTGGGGTGAGACACATACACTTACAAGAATGCATCAGCAAGTTTTCCTCTGAGACAGAAGGAAGAGAGAGAAGGAGGGAAGACAGAGGGGGCCGTGACAAAGGGAAGGGGAGGGTGAGTTCAAAATGAGAGGACAGGGTCCAAGTTAGTGTGCAGACGTAGCACATGACCTGTTCGGTCAGCACCACTCTTCTGCCAGCTGGTAAAGCATCCCCCTCTGCCCCGTGAGCCTGGAGGAGGAGGGTGGGCCCACAGGCACTTAGAGCCATGTGGAGGTTGCACAAAAAGAAGGCAGCTCATCTCAATTCACAGTCTTCTCTGGCTGGGCCGCTTGAAACATGGCCTCATTACTCTCTCTTGCCCGGAGGACTACCAGTGGTCTAATTCTGGCTACTTATACGCATCCACTGGTTTTTCCTCTTGCTCATCCTTTCACCAGTTGACCACCTGGGTGATCTTTGAAAAGTACAATTTTGATCACATTGAGACCATACGGAAAACTTCAGTTGTCCCCATTTCCTGCAGGCTACAGTCGCAACTCCCATATAGAGTGGAGGAAGGTTTGGGCTGCCTACCTCTGTAGCCCATGCTCTCACCATCCTCCTGTGAATACGTGGCTTTTCAGCTGGGCTGAACAGGACAGAGCAACCTTGGCCCTGGACTCCGGACATGTGCTCATGCTTCTCTTGCTGCCTGGAGCACTCTCTCCCCCGTTCTCATGATCTATCACTGCGTAGCAACCATCCCAACCCTACGTGGCTTGAGACAATGGCAATCGTTTACTTGGCTCCAGAACTTGCAATTGGGGGCCAGCTCAGTGGGGACGGCTCACCTGCTCCACGTGCTCTCTGCCCGGCAGCTTGACTGGGGCTGAAGGAACTTCTTTTGACAGTGCACTGACACGGCTGGCTGTCAGCAGGCGCTCAGCCAGGCCGAGGGCTGGATGCCTCCAGACTCCATGGGCTGCTCAGCCTTCCTCAGAGTGCGGTGTCTGGGTTCTCGGAGCAATAATCCACAGATACACAGTTTGCACCTGGTATAAGACCACCAGGCAGGGACTGTGCTGTGTCTCATGCCCCAGTAGCAGAAGGCACATAGTGTCACTTTAACTACCATTACAAGCCCACCAGGTTCAAGGGGAAGGGACATGGTCCCCACCTCCAAAAGGAAGGAATGTCAAGGCTGCATTGCAAGAAATGCATGTGGGCTGGGAGATAATGTAACTGTCTTTGGAAAATAAAATCCTGTACTCTCTTTATTCTGTTACTCATACTCGCCCTCGGACCTCAGCTTAAACACCTTCTCAGGAAGGTTTGTAATCACCTAGACAAGGTTGGCTAACCTTTTTATCTGATATCTCAACATCCTGTACTTCCTCTGTTGGGGTACTTGTCACACTCTGGGAATAGTGATTTCATGTCTGTCTTCCCAGTAGACTGTCCGTACATCTGGCCCCATTCTCTTGCTTTCTCCTCACTGTTTGGAAAAGGAAATCCATCTATTAGACATCTGCACAAACCTTGTGGATTATTTAATGCATTATTTAATGCATTATTTCTAGTCCTTAGAACAACCCTGCAAACTATTAATTATTTCTTTTATTTTATATGTGGCAGAGACTCAGGAAATTGAAAGCTAACTGTCAAGTGATAAACAGCTAGTAAATTGGCAGAGCTGGAGTTCAAACCCAGGTTATCTAGGTGTGAAGGCCTGTGACAGTTCCACTATATATTGAAGGGATTACTAATTGTGGTTGAATATTTTCCCATATGTTTTTAGACAATTATATTTTATTTTATGTGAATTCTTGCTCATGTCTTATATCCATGCATTTTTTTTCTTATTTATTGGTAAGTGTTCATATAGAATAAATTATTTTCCTTGTTGTATTTACCATTCAATTTTATTTGGTTTAGACATGTGAAAGTTTTATATTTTCATGTGTTCAGACTCAAGTCTTTCCTTTTGTGATTTCTTTTATCATGTCTCAAAAAGTTTTGTTTTCTGATGGTAAAAGTGATACAATACATACTAATTGTAAAAATTTCAGAAAATGTAAAAAAATTATGAAGATGAAAATACAACCAGCCATTAGCTTTCCTCCCACCCTGAGACCACTCTCATTAACCTTATGGTGTATTTCCTTCCTTTTTTAAAAAAAGATCACATATATGGAAGAGTGTGCAGGCATGTCTGCACACGGACATGCACACGGGTTGAAGAACGTCTATAAACAAATATCTGCGTGTGGAGAACAGAGCTGCCATGAGCTGTTTATGCACAGCCTCGTGCAAGTGTACGAAAGGGTCCCTGGGGTGTGTATATCCAGCACCCAGGTTAAGAAGCAGAACATTGCTAACACCTTAGAAAACCCAGGTTGCTGTCTCCAATAACGTCTGCCATCTCTACCCCTGGTTTCTAGAGGCAACCGTGATCCTAAATTTGTGTTAACCATTACCTTAGTTTCCTTTTAGTTTTACTATCTAGCTATCTACCCTTCAACAATATATAGTTTAGCTTTGGCTATTTTTGAACTTTCTTCTGACATTTGCTTCTAACAGTTGGTATTATGTGTTTGAGATTGGCTCGTGTAAATGAAGAAGGAAAGGGCAGTTCATGCGTTTCAGTGCTAGAGAGTACTGCAGTGCATGAACACACCAGGCTTCATCCAGTTGGTGGCTGATGGACATTTGGGTTGCTTCCCTCTCTTGGCTGCTGGGAACAGTGTTGTTCTGAACACTCTTACACACATCTCCTGATGCCCATGTATGAAGCTGTCCCTAAGGTGTGTCTACCTAGGAGTGGCTCTGCTGGGTCCGACCCAGTATGGACGTGGTCAGCCTCCTAACTGAAACCAGGTCATTTCCAAAGTGGTTTTAGCAACTTAGCTTCCCAGCAGCAGTCAGTAACTCGCCACCGCTGCACACCATCACCCACACCTGGAACTGGTCTACTTAAATTTTTTTGCAATCTAGTTGGTGTGAAATAATATGCTTATCTTGTCTATATGTTAAAATTGTTCAAATTTTCTATGTATTACTGATGTTTTATCAATTACTAAAGAATTGTGTTAACTACTCCCAAGTTGTGGTTTGTCAGTTTCTCTTTATAGAGCTTTTTCTTTTTTGCTTTAAGTATTTTGAGGCTATTAGGTACATGCAAATTTAAAATGGCCATATCTTTTTGGTGAGTTGAGCCTTTTATCAATATATAATGACCAATATATAGTATCTCTATTGATGATTTTGCCTCAAATCCTGTTGTAAAAGATATTAATATGGCTACTTTAGTTTTCCGCAAATTAGTATTTGCCTGTTATGTCTTTCTATTTAATCTTTTGATTAAATTTTGAATTTCATTCTGTGTTCCTTATGTTTTAAGTGTGTTTCTTATAATCAATATTGTCATAGCCAACCTCCAATCTCCAGTTAACATTGTAGAGTCCCCTCCCACATCAGCCAATGACAGAAGACAGGTCACCTCTTGGTCTTTCACACCTGATGTGCTTAAGGGTGTTTTATGAATGAATGTACAGTGCATATTATGCTGTATATATAAGTGCAAGATGGAAAAGTATTTCCTTTCTTTAAGAAAAGTAGTTTTTTAATTAAAATTTTTTTTAAAAAAACTTTTATTTATTTAAGTGTGTTATTCCAGGACCCATCAGCTCCAAGTCAAGTAGTTGTTTCAATCCAGTTGTGGAGGGTGCAGCTCACAGTGGCCCATGTGGGGATCAAACTGACAACCTTGTTGTTAAGAGCGCCATGCTCTAGTCAACTGAGCTAACTGGCTGCTCAGTATTCCCTTTCTGACAAAGGTGTGCTGTTGTAATAAAAGTTATTTTTTCCCAAAGCAAATTGATGTACAGGAATATCTTTAAAATAAGTATGTTGTTATCAATTATACCTCCAGCTTCAAAGAGATGAAACAGGACATCTGCTTTTCTATGATGGTACCACATGACAGGATGGGCTCTTGCCCTATCAGGGCCCCTGGAACCCACCCCACGTCTCCTCCCATGGCAGCCAGCATCTGTTCTTGCAAGTGCTCAGGTTCTTTCTCTGTTTGCATTTGAGCTTGAGGAATTGGACGCATCTGTCAGGCACATCTGAGCTAAAGAGAGAGAACTGGGTTGACTGCAGAATGCTGTAGCTTGCTGGCTTTTACTTACATCCAGCCTTACCAGGCAGCTCAGAGAATTCACAGGAACAAGGGCCTCCTGGTGAGGACTCAAACCTCCCGTCCCTGACCTCCACTCTGGGATTAATCTTTGTCTTCCTGGGTGCCTGTGGGAAAGGTACTGACCTTCTCTGGGCCTCTGGAAATGAGAAGGTGGGATTGGGAGTCTTGCATGCTTTAGTTCTAAAGGCCACACTTTCTAGGCACTTATGTTTTCAGAGTGGCTGGGCCAACCAGGGTACAGAAAGTCTTAGCGGTGCCAGTCCAGTCTTTGCTGGGAGCTTCTTGTAGATGAATGGACAAAGCTCTCTGAAGAGGGGTCTGGCTCCCAGACCATGGAGGGCTTTCTTCTGTGGCCCAGTAATCATGACCCAGCTGCTGCGATGGCCCGGCCTTTCCCCTCTGCCCCATGGGAAGGCTGAGAATTCCTGTGATAGCCGGTTTTCACAAGTTACTTCTCCTTAAAGGGCATAGCTCCTCATCCTCCCAAGGTAGAGTTCAGTGGCTGAATGTCAGAGACAGAAAGGGAATATCCTGCCACTGCTTGGTTTCACTTATGTTAAAACATTTTTGTCTTAAAATTGAAAATTAAGCTATCAGAGCAATCAGAGAGCCAGCCAAGACAAAATACTATTACTTGGCCCCAATTTCCTGTTAAATGCCCCATGCAGTCGGGCTGCTGAGATCTGCGTATTCCTCGAGCCAAAAGCCACCTGGAACTTCTCCTCTTATCAGCCTGGCCAGGGCCTCCTTCTCATGCGCATGCTCAGTGCAGCAAGGAGGCCGGGCGGTGCTGCCAGATCTGTCCTGAGATTCCCTGAAAGATGTGGGTGAGCAGAAGGGCCTCTGAGTAGGGAAACTGCAAAACTAGCTCAACAGTCTAGCCTCAACTTCCTCTTCCTTTTCTGGATTGCTAAACAATTATAACAAACCCTTGAGGCAGGGTGGATATGTTAGGTGCAGGCCAGGAATGTGGGGGACTCATCCTTCAGTGGTCTTCCAAGGTTTTATTCCCTCCCCACTGACATCTGGGTGAATGGGAAGAGACCAGCAGGAGGAGCACGTCTGGGGGCTCATTCTCCAGAAGGGTGATTAGGAAGCTGACAGCTGCACAGGACCATTTGCATGGAGAGGTAGAGTGTCAACCCCCGAGGGACCCCCAAAATCACAGCAGAATTCACATAATAAAGGTGCGCTCCTCCTGGCTTCCAGACCCCACACTCTCCTGGGTTCCCTTCCCGCTATTTGGCTGCTTCTCCTCAGGCCCAGCTGACGACCACTCCTGTCCAAATGGGCCTCCAAATGTCGGAACCCTCAGTGTTCTGACCCGGCCCTCTTGTTCTCTTGTCTTTACCTTATTCCCCAGTAATTATATCCTTTCCCTGGGCCAAATACCATTTATAGGCTGATGATTCCCAAATATCTGTTCCTGGCTGGACCCAGATTTCTGGGCTTCCTGTAGGCATCTAAATCTAGCACGTGTGAGGTGCAGGTGTTAGCGTTTGCCCAAACTGACTCCCTCTGTCCCCTGCTTTCCCTTCTCCGTGGGTAGCAACACTTTCCAGCCAGGTGCTCAAGCCAGAACTCCGTTTCCTCTCTCTTTCTGACCCCAATCATCCATCAGAAATTGAAGCCACCCCTCTGTCTATACTTACCACCATCCTCCTCCATTACCTGGTCCCTGCACCCACTTCCCAGCTGATCTCCCTGGACCTGCTCTTAATGGTCTATTCCTTGTTCTGCACAGAAGCCAGGATGATTTCATAGCATTAGAACATGTGGATTAGAACATGAGACCCCCTGATTAAAACCTTTGATGGTTTTCCCATTGCAGGCCCATCTGATGACAATGAGTTGTTTCCATTTGGAACAGGCGTGAGACGTGGGGACAAGTCTCAGTCCTTTGGGTTCAAGTTTTGACAAGGGCTCATGAGGACACCGTCAAGTAGTCCCAGAGTCACAACCATGACACAGGTTCAAGATGAAGGGCAGTGCTTTGTAGTGATTGCTTTTCTTGGCCAGCACCTCTTTCATGTTATCCTGGAGGCAGACCCCACTCCTGTGCTCCATCCCCGGTTACTTGACCGACAAACCTCTCAACTACTGGCCACACTAAATTTTCCAAGGTGTGAGTACCGACCAACCTCCATCAGCCAGATTCTATCTCTTGGGAATTTGGAACTTGAACCGAGACACAAATTGGTGTCAAGAGATGGTAGCAGTCGTTTCATGGCAGCATCCTACAGAGACGGTCCTGGATTCCTTCTGCTGAGGTTCCCAGAGCTATCCTGCTTCCAGTGTTTGCCAAGAGTGTGATGTTCTGCATGTCCTTTAACGGTATGAGCTACCTTGGTATCCTTCCAAAAGACCCTGTTTTTGCTCAGCTTAGGCAGAGTTGAGCTCTGCTGCTCTCAGGAGTTGCAGAGATGCGGACCAGCAGACTACACAGGGCTGCATTCAGCTCTGCAGTATATGCTGCACACATGGGGCTTGGGTAGGCTGGCCTTGAACGGTATCACCCCCTCCTCCTCCTGGAGCACCCAACAGAGGAGACTTGAGCTCTCCCAGGCACCTGGCCCCTCACCTGTGCAGGCTGGGAGGAGGGGCCTGAGATGGGAGTCACCATGGTTCTGTATCAGTTAGGAACACCCTCACCCAGAAGTCATAGTGGACTAATAGTGGTTAAATAACAAAGGCATCACACAACAAAAGTCTGGAAGTAGGCGGTTGTGGTGCTGGATCAGCATCTCAAACGTGTCAGGGCCTTGAATCGGAATCTGTGACTCGAATGTAGATTTTCTTTTTCTTTTCCGATCTTTTATTTTTTTTATTAGTTTCAGGTGCACAAGACAAAGTAATATTTAGAAGTTTATCTTTTATATCCCTCACACTGTGTGGACCTCCCTCCCCCCATCCACTACCCCTCTGCTATCGCACCGAGCCATTACATTTCCACTGTCTCTATTCCTAATGCTGTACTCCGCTTCTTGTAAGTATATACATACATATATATACATACACACACACACACACACACACACACACACACACACACATATATATATATATAAAATTATAGTTGGCATTCATTATTGTTCAGCTTCAGGTGTACAGTGCAGATCAGGCATCTACATCATCCCTGAGGTGGTCTACCAAATGGGACACGTGTCCATTGGATACCCTACAAAATCTTTACAACATTATTGATTATGTTCCCCAAATTAATTTTCAAAACCCCGTGGCCATCTTGTGGTTACCGACTGTTTTCTAATCCCCTCACCTTCCTCTTTATCCCAACCCTCCCACCCTTCTAGCAACCCTCAGTTTTTCCTCTTTGTCTCCAAAACTGTTTCTGATTAGTCCATTCACTTATTCTTTTCTTTAGATTCCGCATATAAGTGAGATCATATGGTATTTGTCTTTCTCTGTCTGACTTATTTCACTTAACATAATGTTCTCTAGGTCCATCCATGTTGTTGCAAATGATAAGATTTCTTTCTTCTTTATGGCTGCGTAGTACTCCATTGTATAAATGTACCACAGTTTCTTAATCCAGTCATCTACCAATGGGCATTTCGGTTGTTTCCATGTCTTGGCTATTGTGCTGCAATAAACATAGCAGTGCATAAAGATTTTTGAATTAGACTTTTGGATTTCTCCGGATAGATACCTAGGAGTGGAATTGCTGGATCATAAGGTAGTTCCATTTACAGATTTTTAAGATACCCCCTTACTGTTTTCCATAGTGGCTGAACCAATCTGCAATCCCACCAACAGTGCACAAGGGTTCCCTTTTCTCCACATCCGCGCCAGCACTTGTTGTTTGTTGATTTATTGATGATAGCCATTTTGACTGGGGTGAGGTGGTATATCATTGTGGTTTTTATTTGTATTTCTCTGATGGTTAGTGAGGTTGAGCATTTCTTCATATGTCTGTTTGCCATCTGTATGTCCTTTTTAGAAAAATGTCTCTTTATGTCCTCTGCCCATTTTTAATTGGGTTGTTTGTTTTTTTGGAGTTGAGTTGAGTGAGTTTTTTTTATAGATTCTGATATTAACCCCTTATCAGATATATCATTGGCAAATATCTTTTCCCATTCAGTAGGATCCCTTTTTGTTTTATTGATGGTTTCCTTTGCTGTGAAAACACTTTTTCGTTTGATGTAATCCCACATGTTTATTTTTTCTCTTATTTCCCTCGCGCGAGGGGATATATCAGTAAAAATTTTACTCCAGGTAATGTCTATGAAGTTTCTTCCTATATTTTCTTCTAGGTAATTTATGGTTTCAGATCTTACATTGAAGTCTTTAAGCCATTTTGAATTTATTTTTGTATATGGTGTAAGGAGGTGGTCCAGCTTCATTTTATTGCTTGTGTCTGTCCAGGTTTCCCAGCACCATTTATTGGACAGACTGTCTTTACCCCATCGTACATTCTTGCTTCCATTGTTGTAGATTAAATGGCCATATAGGCATGGATTTATTTCTGGACTCTCTATTCTGTTCCATTGATCTATGTGTCTGTTTTTATGCCAGTACCATGCTGTTTTGATTACTGTAGACTTGTAGTATAATTTGATGCCAAGTATTGTTATACCTCCAACTTTGTTCTTATTTCTCAAGATTGCTGAGGCTATTCGGGGTCTTTTATGGTCCCATATGAATTTTAGGATTATATGTTCTAGTTCTGTGAAAAACGTCATTGGTAGTTTGATAGGAATTGCGTTGAATATGTATATTGCTTTAGGCAGAATGGACATTTTAACTATATTAATTCTTCCTGTCCATGAACATGGTATGTGTTTCCATCTATTTATATCTTCTTTCATTTCTTTCTTCAGTGTCTTATAATTTTCTGAATACAGATCTTTTACTTCTTTGGTTAAATTCATTCCCAGGTATTTTATAGTCTTTGGAGCAATTGTAAATGGGATTGCTTAAATGGGATTGCTTAAATTTCTCCTTCTGATGTTTTATTATTGGTATATACAAATGCAACTGATTTCTGAATATTAATTTTGTATCCTGCTACTTTACTAAATTCATCTATCAGCTCTAATAGTTTCTTGGTGGAGTCTTTAGGATTCTCTCTATATAGTATCATATCATCTGCATATAATGATAATTTTACTTCCTCCTTACCAATTTGGATGCCTTTTATTTCTTTCTCTTGTCTGATTGCTGTGGCTAGAACTTCCAGCACTATGTTGAATAGAAGTGGAGATAGTGGGCAACCTTGTCTTGTTCCTGATCTTAGGGGGAATGGTTTTAGCTTTTCCCCATTGAGTATGATGTTAGCTGTGGGTTTATCATATATGGCCTTTATTTGAGATATGATCCCTCTATTCCCACTTTTTTAAGGTTTTTATCATAAATGCTGCTGGATTTTATCAAATGCTTTTTCTGCATTTATTGATATGATCATGTGATTTTTATTTTTCATTTTGTTAATGTGGTGTATCACATTAATTGTGGATGTTGAACCACCCTTACATACCAGGGATGAATCCCACTTGATCATGGTGTATGATCTCTTTGATGTATTGCTGAATTCTGTTCGCTAATATTTTGTTGAGGATTTTTGCATCTATATTCATTAGCGATATCGGCCTGTAGTTTTCTTTTTCTGTGGTGTCTTTGTCTGATTTTGGGATCTGGGTGATAGTGGCTTCATAAAAAAGTGTTTCGGAGTCTTCCCTCCTTCTGTATTTTTTGGAAGAGCTTGAGGAGAATAGGTGATAATTCTTTTTTGAACATTTTGTAAAATTCACCTGTAAAGCCATCTGGTCCAGGGCTTTTGTTTGTTGGGAGATTGTTGATTACTGATTCAATTTCCCTGGTGGTAATCAGTCTATTCAGGTTTTCTGTTTCTTCTTGAGTTAGCCTTGGAAGGTTGAACACCTCTAGAAATTTGTCCATTTCTTCCAGATTGTCAAATTTGTTGGTATATAGTTGCTCATACTAATTTCTTAAAATTTTTTGTATTTCTGTGGTGTCTGTTGTCACTTCTCCTCTTTCATTTCTGATTTTATTAATTTGGGTCCTCTCTCTCCTTTTTTTTAGTGAGTCTGGCTAAAGGTTTGTCAATTTTCTTTATCTTCTCTAAGAACCAACTCTTGGATTCTTTGATCTTTTGTGTTGTTTTTCTGGTTTCTATTTCATTTATTTCTGCTCTGATCTTTATTATCTCCTTCCTTGTGCTCCCTTTGGGCTTATTTTGCTGTTCTTTTTCCAGATCCCTTAAGTGCAAAGATAAACTGTTGATTAATGATGTTTCTTGTTTCTTTAGGTAGGCCTGCAGTGCTATGAATTTCCCTCTTAGGACTGCTTTCGCAGCATCCCATAGATTTTGGGTCGTCGTGTTTTCATTTTCATTTGTCTCGAGATATCTTTTGATTTCTTCCTTGATCTCTCACTTGACCCATTCATTATTTAGTAATAAGTTATTCAGCCTCCATGAATTGGTGTGTCTTCTGGTTTTTTTCTTGTAGTTCATTTCTAATTTCATAGCACTGTGGTCTGAGAAGACAATTGGTATGATTTCAATTTTCTTAAATTTATGAAGAGTTGTTTTGTGGCCTAACATATGGTCTATCTTGGAAAATGTTCCATATGCGCTTGAGAGGAACATGTATTCTGCAGCATTGGGGTGAAATGCTCTGAAAATATAGATTAAATCCAAGTGGTCCAATGTATCATTTAAGGCTGTTGCTTCCATATTGATTTTCTGTCTGGAAGACCTGTCCCTTGTTGTCAGAGGTGTGTTGAAGTCCCCTACTATGATAGTGTTGCTGTTGATCTCTGTCTTTATGTCTGTCAGTACCTGTTTTATATATTTAGGTGCTCCTATGTTGGGTGCATAGATGTTTACTAGGGTTATGTCCTCTTGTAGGATCGATCCCTTTATTATTATATAGTGCCATCTTTATCTTTTAATACGTTCTTCATTTTAAAGTCTATTTTGTCAGATATAAATATTGCAACTCCAGCTTTTTTCTCATTTCCATTTGCATGAAATATCCTAGTCCAACCCTTCACTTTCAGCCTGTGTGTGTCTTTTGACCTGAGGTGAGTCTCTTGTATACAGCATATACAAGGGTCTTGCTTCCTTATCCACTCAGCCACCCTATGTCTCTTGATTGGAGCATTTAACCTGTTTACATTTACATGGATTATTGCCATTTTTAAATTTGTAGTTAGATTGTTTTTGTCTTTCTTCTATTTACAGAAGTCTTTTTAGTATTTATTGCAATGCTGGCTTGGTGGTAATAAATTCCTTTAGCTTATTCTTTTCTGGGAAGCTCTTTATCTCTCCATCAACTTTAAATGATAGCCTTGCTGGATAAAGCAATCTAGGTTGTAGGCCTTTGTTTTCCATCACTTTGAGTATCTCCTGCCACTCCCTCCTGGTCTTCAATGTTTCTGTAGAAAAGTCATTTGATAGTCTTATGGGAGTTTCCTTGTATGTAACCCTTTCTCTTGCTGCTTTTAGGATTCTCTCTTTGTCTTTAAGCTTTGCCATTCTTACTATAATGTGTCTTGGTGTGGACCTGTTTGGGTTTATCCTTGTTGGAACTCTCTGCGCTTCCTGGGCTTGTATGTTGGTTTCCTTCATCAGGTTAGGGAAGTTTTCTGACATTATTACTTCAAATATGTCTCAATCCCTTGCTTCCTCTCTTCACCTTCTGGTTTTCCTATGATGCGCATGTTATTGTGCTTGATGTTATCCCATTTTCTCTTAACCCATCTTCATTGTTTTTTATTCTTTTTTTGCTTTCTGTTGTTCTGTTTGGGTGACCTCTGCTAATTTGTCTTCTACGTCACTGATTTGATCCTCTGCTTCATCTAACCTGCTGGTAATTCCTTCAAGTGAGTTCTTAATTTCGGTAATTGTGTTCTTTATTTCTAACTGGTTGTTCATTATGCTTTCTACCTCCTTCTTTATGTCGTCTCTAAGCTCCTTAAACATTCTTATCACCAGTGTTCTGAACTCTGTCTCTGATAGGTTGGTTACCTCTGTTTCATTTGGTTTCACTTCTGGAGGTTTCTTCTGTTCTTTTATTTGGGACATGTTTCTTTGTTTCCCCATTCTGGCTGACTCCCTGTGTTTGCTTTGATGTATTAGGTAGATCCCGTAGTGTCTTAGTTCTTGCTGGTTTATCTTATGTAGTCTGTGTCCTTTATGTTTGACTTGCACTACTTCGTTCTTCTCCTTTGCGTGTGCTCCAAAGGTGACTCTTGTGTTGTGTATATTGTCCTGTTAGAGAAGATCTTTAATTGCTTTTTGCTTGTGAGTAAGTGGGCTGACTAGTTGTGACACTTGGCTCTGCCCACCACAGGGTGTTCTGCTGCATGAGAGTTGACCGCTTAAATGTGGTTTGGCCCCTATGGGCTCTTGTGCCTGTAGAGAATTCCCTCTGGGTGTGTGACTTGTAGGTCAAACCTGGTAGTACTCTGGTTTGGTCTGGAGTTGGCCTCTGGATATGTTGAATCTTGTGACTGTTAAGCTGGGCCATTCAAGTAATCCTACCACGAGTGTCTTAGCTGTTCTGCATCTCTAATGTAGATTTTCACCTTTGCATGATGGTGGCCGCAGCTCTGAGCATGACTTACCAAAGAGAGAAAGAAAGGGGTGGCAGTCAAGATGCTGGAAGAAAGAACAATCCTCACGTGCTTCTTCCTTTCTATCAGAGAGGAGGAATCTTCCCCAGAACCCCTCGGCTTATCTGTGCATTGGCTAGAACTATGTTTATGTGGTTACCGTTAGCTCCCAGGGCAGGTGGAAATGCAATAACTCAACATGATTTCCCTGTGTGTCTTAGACCTGTTGGGATTCACCCCCTGAGGGTACCACACTGCTGCTCAAATCAATCATGGCTGGAAATGAAGGAAGGGGGTCTGGCTGTTGTCTGAATCATTAACTGTCTACCACAGTTAATCTATCAGATTCTCAACTGTACTGCCAGGTAGTAGACAAGTAACTATGGCCTCCTTTCCAAAGCCAGTGGGCGGTGTATTAGAGTTCTCCAGAGAAACAGAACCAGTAGGATTCATATATATGCATGTGTGTCTATGTCTATGTATATATACATACATACATACATATGTACATACATCCATACATACATATACATACACATATACACAAAGGGACTTATTATGAGGAATTGGATCACATGATGATGGAAGCTGACAAGTCCCATGGTGTGCGGTGTACAAGCTATGGAACACCGGAAAGCTAGTAATGTAGTTCAGTCCAAATGCTTGAGAACTAGGGGACAGCGATGGTGTAAGTCTCAGTCTGAGGGCAGGAGAATATCAATGACCCAGCTCAAGCAGTCAGGCAGAGAGCACAAATTTTCCATTCCTCCACCTTTTTGTTCTAGTCAGCCCCTCAATGGATCTTATGCTGCTCACCCAAACTGGGGAGGGCCATCTGCTTTACTCAGTCTACAGATTCAAATGCTAATCTTATGTGGAAACACACTCACAGACACACCCAGAAATAAGGTTTAGCCAAATAGCTTCAAGCCTGTGATCTAAACAAGTTGACACATACAATTAACCAGCACAGATGGGGGCTTTCCAAAGCTAACTCAACGCAGTGTAAAGAACCAACTATTTCTAAGTAGGAGAGGCATGTCTGTCTACATCCTTCTCTAGGCTGATCTAAGGGTGGGTGAACTTTCTCAAGACTCCTGGCCTCCAGTATCCACACCATGGAAGAACTGGACCCGCAGCTGCACTTGACAAGGAAGCAGCTTCGTTTATACCACTGCCATGGGTAGGAATTTCAAGCAGAGGAATTAGTGTAGAACTCATCCTGGGGACCTGGCAGGAGCAAATATAAAACTGCTCTTTAGGGACTCAGTCACAATCCAAAGGGCATGGAACCCCAGAGAGGACTCTCCCTTCTACCATCAAAGATGAAATAGCAACACAAACTACAGCTCGCATGAGGGAGTCACAGATGAGAATGCATCATCTTTGCAAGAACTAGAAATGAAAGAATGATCTGGAAAATGTTACGTAATAGGTACAATTAAAGCCATTAAAATGGGTAAAGAGAAATGGAGGATGGAAAACACAACAAAACTATATATATATATATATATATATATATATATATATATATATATATATATATATCAATAGAACTTTAGGGAAAACATGCACTGGATTGAACATCACTTTTACACGGTGTTTTTCACATATGAGGTGATGCTCATATCCATCAGATTAGAACTAATGCCAGAGAATGGGGCTACTCTTAGGACCCCTTAGTGAAGGGGGTGAGTTTGTGAGATGGATGATGGGGGACAAGAGGCCTCACTTGGTGTAAGGAACAGAATTATTCCCTGTGCAGAAATCAAATTCTCAACCTTGGCCTCAGGAACTCTGGATTATAGTTATACAATGGGGCAAACAATTATTAATATGGCATTGTTTCCAGCCTTTATGCTTTTACCCTCCCTTGCCATATAAAGAGTATAGTCTTTGACCCACTCAACTTCCCAACCCACTAAGCAATTCAGGCTTAATCAGATGATTTAAAAATGCAATTAAAAACGCCAAATTGTCAAATTTTCCTACAGTAAGCAAGAGAAGGACCAACTGGAGAGATGAGAAGAAGGGGGGGGGGCGGCCTTGGTGACAAAGGCCATGCTGAGCTGCATAAGAAGAACCCGAGAGGGGGCATGAGAAATGAGAAAAAGCCACTTGGGTGGGGACTATGCCCGCGGAGTGGGGAGAGATGTTTCTTTGAGAGTGGGAAGGATAAGAGGCTCTGGAGCTCAGTAGTTACAAGAGAACTCTCGAGGAGAGAGAAGAAAGCGTGCAACAAGTGTCGCTAAGGTGAATGTTTGCATTCTCTTCAACATCCCCTGAGAGATGCTAGTGAGAGATAGAAATTGCCACTTATTGATTTAATTAGAAGCGAGATGTTTTGTTAAAATTCTGGGGCTACCCTCACGATTCTCTGAATGTAATCCTGTGAAGTGACTGGTGTTGTGAGGTTTGCTGGCTTAACAGTTGTGGAGTGCTCCAAGTCTGGGAGGTTGAGAGATCAGAGTGCACATGCACATTAATTTTGCAACTGTGTGAACACAGGCGCACGGCACCTGCTCCTTTCCCTTGGCCTGGATTAGCAAGGTTCTGCTGAAGGCAAAGAGCCCCTCCTGTGGGGGAGCATGAGTGACAGGTGAGCTGGCTGTGGATTTTATTTTGGGGATATCTTTAACATTGTATTGTAAAAGTTAACGTATTTCTGCCAGTAAACAGTTCTATGCATTCTAACACCTGTATAGACTGGTATAAGCAATGCCAGCAGGATACAGAGCAGTTCCATCAGTCCAGAGCATTCCCCCATGCTACCCATTTGTTACCACATCTTCCTCCCACTCAACGCCTGAACAATTAATCGAGGCTCCATAGTTTTGTTATTCCAAGCATGTCATATAAACGAGATCATACACTACACAGTTTTTTGGATTCTTTCACTCAGCGTGTAAGTGAACCTTTTAAGACTGGCTTCTTTTCTTCAACCTTTGAGATTTATCCAAGTTGTTGAAGGTATCGATGGCACATCCCTTTTTATTGCTGAGTAGCATGACTTCTTACGGAAGGGCCATACTTTATCAATTCACCGCTTATTCACCTGCTGAAGGACATTGGGTTTGTTTCAGTTTTTGGTGGTAATGCATACATTCAAGTACAGGCTTTTGTATGAGCATAAATTTCTCTAGGATAAATTCTCAGAAGTGGTATGATTTCTTCATAAGAAACTGCCAAACTCATTTCCAGGACGGCTGCACTATTTTGCATTTTCACAAGCAATGCTTCAGAGTCTAATTGGTTTATTTATTTATTTTTTAAATCATTCTAGTAGGTGTGTCTCATCATAGTTTTGTGTATTTCCCTAGTAGTAATGGTGTTGAGAATATTTTCATGTGCTTATTTGACTTCTCTGTATCTTCCATGGGGAAGGGTTTGTTTTTAGTCATTTTGTCTATTTTCAACAGAACTGTTAAGTTTTGAGAGTTCATATTTTTATATACATGTCATTTGTTGGATATGTGACTTGCAAATATTTTATTCCAGTCTGTAGTTTGTTGTTTAATTCTTCACAGTGTCTTTTGTAGAGCAAAATTTTTAAATGTTGATAAGTCCAGTTTATGATTCTTTTCTTTCAAGCTTTTGGTTGTTGTGTCTAAGAGCTCCTTACCTAACTCCAGATCATGAAATTTTTCTCTTGTGCTTATTTCTAAAAGTTTTACAGTTTTATGTTTAAATCTGTGAGCCATTTTAATTAACTTTTAAAAAAAATTTATTGGGGTGACAATTGTTAATGAAATTACATAGTTTTCAGGTGTACAATTCTGTATTACATCATCTATAAATCCCTTTCTGTGTTCACCACCCAGAGTCAGTTCTCCTTCCATCACCATATATTTGATCCCCTTTACCCTCATCTCCCACCCTTCACCCCCCTTACCCTCTGGTAACCACTAAAATATTGTCTGTGTCTATGAGTTTTTGTTTCTCATTTGTTTGTCTTGTTCTTTTGTTGTTTTTGGTTTATATACCACATATCAGTGAAATTATATGGTTCTCTGCTTTTTCTGTCTGACTTATTTCACTTAGCATTATACTCTCAAGATCCATTTCTCCAAAGAGGACATACAAATGGCAAATAAACATATGAAAAAATGCTCAACATCACTAATCATCAGAGAAATGCAAATAAAAACCACAATGAGATATCACCTCACCCCAGTCAGAATGGCTTTCATCAACAAGACAAATAGCAACAAGTGCTGGAGAGGCTGTGGAGAAAAAGGAACCCTCATACACTGTTGGTGGGAATGCAGACTGGTGCAGCCATTATGGAAGGCAGTGTGGAGGTTTCTCAAAAAATTATGAGTAGAATTACCATATGACCCAGCAATCCTTCTCCTGGGTATCTACCCAAAAAATCTGAAAACATTTATCCATAAAGACACGTGTGCTCCAATGTTCATTGCAGCTTTGTTTACGGTGGCCAAGACATGGATACAACCAAAATGTCCTTTGATAGATGAATGGATAAAGAAGTTGTGGTATATATACACAATGGAATACTATTCGGTGGTAAGAAAAGATGAAATAGGATCATTTGTGACAACATGGATGGATGTTGAGAGTATAATGCTAAGTGAAATAAGTCAGACAGAAAAAGCAGAGAACCCTATGATTTCACTGATATGTGGTATATAAACCAAAAACAACAAAAGAACAAGACAAACAAATGAGAAACCAAAACTCATAGACACAGACAATAGTTTAGTGGTTACCAAAGGGTAAGAGGGCAGGGGTGGTAGATGAGGGTAAAGGGGATCAAATATATGGTGATGGAAGGAGAACTGACTCTGGGTGGTGAGCACACAAATGTGATTTATAGATGATGTATTATAGGATTGTACACCTGAAATTTATGTAACTTTACTAACAATTATCACCCCAATAAACTTTAATTAAAAATAAATTGGGTCATGAGGTCACTTTATCATTACTTTTTTTTTCTAAATAGTTTTGGCTATTCTAGTTCTTTGCCTTTTCTGCATAATTTGTATGTGCAAACAGATATGATTTTGATTGATTGGAATTGCACTAAATATATAGATTAATTTGGGGACTACAAACATCTTTACTCTGTTGAGTCTTCCTAATGAAATGGCGTATCTTTCCATTTATTTAGGTCTTTGTTGATTTCTTTCATCAATGTTTTACAGTCTTGAGCAACAGATGCTGTGTGTATTTTTGTCAGATTTATACCTAAACATTTCTTTTTTGGAGCTATTGCAAATGATACTGAGTTTTAATTCTGGTTTCCAATTGTTCATTGCTGGTCTATAGAAATATAATTGAGGTTTGTGGCTGATCTTATATACTGTAACTTTGCTGAACTCACTTACTAGTTCTAGGAGTTCTTCTGTGGATTCCTTGGAATTTTCCATGTAGATAGTCACATCTTTTATGAATAGGGACAATTTTTATTTCTTGTTTTCCAATATGTATAACTTTTATTTCTTTTTCTTTTTTTTTTTTTTTTTTTTTTTTTTGTTTGTTTTTTTTTTGTTTTTTAACTATAACTCCATCTGTTTTCTTTTTTTTTTTTTTTTTTTTTTTATTAATTAATTTATTTATTAGTTTCAGGTGTACAAAACAAGGTAATACTTAGACGTTCATCATTTATATCCCTCATACTGTGAACCCCCCTCCCCCCATCCACTATCCCTCCGACCTCACACTGAACCATCACATTATATATATAAAATTATAGTTGGCATTCATTAATGTTTAGCTTCTGATGTACAATGCCATGATCAGGTATCCACAGTATCCCTGAGGTGGTCTCCCAAATAGGACGCATGTCCATCGGATACCCAACAAAATCTTTACAACATTATAGAATACCTTCCCCAAATTAATTTTCAAAAGAAAAACCCTGAGGCCATCTTGTGGTTACCAGCTGCTTCCAAATCCCTTTACCTTTCCCCTTATCCCCAACCCCCTCCCACACACCCATCTAACCACTCTCGGTTTTTTCTCTGCGTCCCCAAAACTGACTCTGATTAGTTCATTCACATAGTCTTTTCTTTAGATTCCATATATAAGTGAGATCATATGGTACTTGTCTTTCTCTTTCTGACTTATTTCACTTAACATAATGTTCTCTAGATCCATCCATGTTGCTGCAAATGATAAGATTTCTTTCTTCTTTATGGCTGCGTAATACTCCATTGTATAAATGTACCACAGCTTCTTAATCCAGTCATCTACCGATGGGCATTTTGGTTGTTTCCATATCTTGGCTATTGTGTAAAGTGCTGCAATAAACATAGGAGTGCATACAGATTTTTGAATTGGAGTTTTGGATTTCTCCGGGTAGATGCCTAGGAGTGGAATTACTGGATCACAGGGTAGTTCCATTTTCAGATTCCTGAGATACCTCCATACTGTTTTCCATAGTGGCTGCACTAATCTGCAGTCCCACCAACAGTGCACTAGCGTTCCCTTTTCTCCACATCCGCGCCAGCATTTGTTGTTTGTTGATTTATTGATAATAGCCATTTTGACTGGAGTGAGGTGGTATCTCATTGTGGTTTTTATTTGCATTTCTCTGATGGTTAGTGAGGTTGAGCATTTCTTCATATGTCTTCTTGCCTTCTGTATGTCCTTCTTAGAGAAATGTCTCCCCAAGTCCTCTGCCCATTTTTTAATTGGGTTGTTTGTTTTTTTGGAGTTGAGTTGAGTAAGTTTTTTATAGATTTGTGATATTAATCCCTTATCAGATATATCATTGGCAAATATCTTTTCCCATACAGTAGGATCCCTTTTTGTTTTATTGATGGTTTCCTTTGCTGTGAAAAAACTTTTTAGTTTGATGTAATCCCACATGTTTATTTTTTCTCTTACTTCGCTCGCGCGAGGGGATATATCAGTGAAAATCTTACTCCGGGTAATGTCCATGAAGTTTCTTCCTATATTTTCTTCTAGATATTTTATGGTTTCAGATCTTACATTTAAGTCTTTAAGCCATTTTGAATTTGTTTTTGTATATGGTGTAAGGAGGTGGTCCAGCTTCATTTTCTTGCATGTGTCCGTCCAGGTTTCCCAACACCACTTATTGAACAGACTATCTTTACCCCATCGTACATTCTTGCTTCCATTGTCGTAGATTAGATGGGCATATAGGCATGGATTTATGTCTGGACTCTCTATTCTGTTCCATTGATCTATGTATCTATTTTTATGCCAGTACCATGTTGTTTTGATTACTGTAGCCTTGTAGTATAGTTTGAAATCAGGTATCGTTATACCTCCCACTTTGTTCTTATTTCTCAAGATTGCTGAGGCTATCCGGGGTCTTTTATGGTCTTTTTCTTGCTTTATTTCCCTGGCTATGATTTTCAGTACAATGTTGAATAAAAGGAAGACTGTCCTTTTCTTGTTCCTGATTTTAGGGAGGAAAACATTCATTATTTCCCCACTCAATGTGATGTTAACTGTAATTTTTAAAAATAGCCTTTATCAGCTAGAGGAATTTCCATTCCTAGTTCACTGAGAATTTTTTAAAATCATGAATTAGTATGAAATTTTGTCAAATGTCTTTTCTGCATCGATTGATTATGATCATGCGTTTTTTGTTTTTGCAACTGTACTCTGACTCATATTTGGGTTGATGTGGGTGGAGAGAAGGGAAAATGAGGGATGACAAGAAGGGAATAAAGAGTCCAGCAGAAGTAATGAGTTGGAGCAAGAAGTGGCTAGGAGGAATGTAAGCTTGTTCTCTCCATCAAAGAATTCCGATATATTGGGAAAATCCTGAACCTATATATGGGATGAAGCTCAACTTTTTAAATTGGTATCCTAAGGGACAAGGTGATTCCAGAAGTCTAGACACCTGGAACAGAGGAACTCTGGGATAAACATGTGTCGCTACTCTTTTTGGGCCTCTCACGTGCAAATTCGTTAATGTGCTTGATGAGACTTCTAAGTCGTCACGCGGGGCCGTGCTTGGCCTATGGGGGGGACTGCATAGTGAATGACTGAGTGAATGAAGGGTCATTGATCAGACAATATGAAGTAGTGATGAACAGCATAGTTTGGGGAGCCAGACTACCTGGGATGGAACTGTGGCTTTATCAGGGTAGAGGCTAAACTGCAGTAAATTATTAAAGAACTTTGTGCCTCAGTTTCCTTATCTCTAAGTAAGCATAATAAAGCTATCTTTCTTTCCTCCTTCCCTGCCTTCCTCCCTTCCAACCTTCTTTCCTTCCTTCCCCCTTCCTTCCCTCCTTCCTTCCCTTCATTCTTTCTTTCTAAAGATGAAGCCTAAGATAGTTACTCCCACTAGAGTCATAGAATTGGAAACAAATTTAGGGACAATCTGACTGAAGCTCTGTTTACTGTGGGAGGCTCAGAGAAGCCACGTGACCTACCCATGGTCACCTGGGTTATTGCTGGCAAGCTGGGGCTTGAGCACTCTCTCCTCTGGCCACAGGTCAGTTGCAGTTCAGGTCCTAGGAAACAAGCCAAATATCTGCATTGTTGGAAGCCACAGTGCAGAGACCCACACAGGACCAGGGGACCTGTAGCTCAGCACACTGCAGTCTCCTTGGGCCCCATTGATGTTAGAAAGTGGAAAGACCGATGGAGGGTAAAGAGCACTGCAGCAGAAAACACTGGCTATGCCTCCTAGAACAGGCACCTGTTCTGGGAGCTGGAGGAAGCTCTCAGGTGCTGGGCTCTCGAGACAGACTGCACACACCTGAGATTGTCTTTGCCACCACTGGCTCTTGCTGGCCACCGAAGTCATTAAGTTGCTTCTTCTGCCAAGGGCTGAAACAGCAGCCTTACAAATCACCATGCTCTGCCTTGTCCTGCCCAGAATACACTCTGTGCTCATGCCCATAAATATTTCAGGCTATGCAACTCAGTTATTCATGGAGCGAAATGAAAGAGAATTCTTCAGCTTATCCCTTCTCCACAGATTGAAAATGAGAGCCAGTATTTAAGAGGCTGGAGTGAGAAGTGTTTGGGGACTTTGGATGCTTAAGGGAAATGGACTTACTCTGTCCTGTCCTTGTGAGAAAGAACACCTTGGCCCCTTGTCCCAAAAAATCCAGAGCTGCTTTCTTTTCTCTCCTCCTTGCTGACTAGGTGGTGGTGGGGGGTATTTTGTCCCGACACATCTGTCCCTGCTCCTCCATGGAACAGACATGTAATGTGCACAGGGGCAAAGGAGTCAACCATAATGATTTTCTTTTGTGGAGTGAGTCTGGGGAGCCCCCTCGAGACCCTCACTTGGGATGGGGGTGGGTGACCGTCAGACGTTCTCAGGCCACATAACTGGTGCCCTGAAAGGCTGGCTGCCATGGAGGTGCTTAGCTTCCCGTCCTGGTCCCGCTCCCTTTCTCAGAGTTAAAGAAGAAGTATTTCACAGAGTGGCCCAGGGTGATGGATGGAGTTTCCATCAGTCAAACCCCCTATGAGTTGGCAGGAGCCAGGAAGAATCGGCTCTTTCTGGAAAGGAAACGGGGCAATGGTTTATCTTGCTGTTCCTTTTTATTTGGAACATAACACACCCCAGAAAGCTTAGACCCCACGCTGTAGAAACCAATTACATTGCACAGCATTTTTAGTGCCCCGAGTCTCCGAGCACAGGAAATAGGTGAGACATTGTCGTCATGGTAGCTAGTCGCAAATTGTGTCTTAAAATAGTATCTGCTCTTGTAAGAAGGGGCTTATGCTAGACCTGAAACAACTGCATAGAAAACGTAGGTACTAAACTTATGGACCTTGGGTTCAAAGAGCCTTTTATTAATTTGATTCCAAAAGCAAGGGAAGTAAAAGCTAAAATAAACGAATGGGACTATATCAAACTTAAAAGCTTCTGCACAGCAAAAGAAACCATCGACAAAATAAAGAGGCAACCAACTGAATGGGAGAAGATTTTTGCAAACAGTGCCTCTGATAAGAGGCTAATATCCAAAATATGCAAGGAACTCATGAAACTCAACAACAAGAAAACGAACAACCCAATTGAAAAATGGGCAGAGGACCTGAAGAGACGTTTCTCCATTGAGGACATACAAATGGCAAATAGACATATGCAAAAATGCTCAACATCACTAATCATCAGAGAAATCAAATAAAAACCACAATGAGATATCACCTCACCTCAGTCAGAATGGCTTTCATCAACAAGACAAGTAGTAACAAGTGTTGGAGAGGCTGTGGAGAAAAAGGAACCCTCATACACTGTTGGTGGGAATGCAGACTGGTGCAGTCGTTATGGAAGGCAGTGTGGCGGTTCCTCAAAAAATTACGAATAGAATTACCATATGACCCAGCAATCCCTCTCTTGTGTATCTACCCAAAAAATCTGAAAACATTTATCCATAAAGACACGTGTACTCCAATGTTCATTGCAGCTTTGTTTACGGTGGCCAAGACATGGAAACAACCAAAATGTCCTTCCATAGATGAATGGATAAAAAAGTTGTGGTATATATACACAATGGAATACTATTCGGCGGTAAGGAAAGATGATATAGGGACATTTGTGACAATATGGATGGATGTTGAGAGTATAATTCTAAGCGAAATAAGTCAGACAGAAAAAGCAGAGAACCCTATGATTTCACTGATATGTGGTATGTAAACCCAAAACAACAAAAGAACAAGACAAACAAACGAGAAACCAAAACTCATAGACACAGACAATAGTTTAGTGGTTACCAGAGGGTAAGGGGGTGGGGGGAGGGAGATGAGGGTAAGGGGGATCAAATATATGGTGATGGAAGGAGAACTGACTCTGGGTGGTGAACACACAATGGGATTTATAGATGATGTAATACAGAATTGTTCACCTGAAATCTATGTAATTTCACTAACAATTGTCACCCCAATAAACTTTAACTGAAAAGAACCAGAAGGGGCTTATGCTTCTAGACTGGTAGCAGAGGCGTGGACTCACGCGCACTCGCACCCTGGCGTGCTGTCATGGAGCGCCACTCTACCCGCTGGGAGGACTTAGCTTCGGGGACTGCGAAGCCCAGAAGCTCCAGGCCACAACTGAAGGGACTTAGGCTCAGGGATTCCTATTCCTGTCTCTTCGGTTCATTAAAAAATCCTTGCTGAGCACCTACTATGTGCCAGGCCCCGCTCTAGGCACGGGGGTTACAGTCGCGAAGCAAACGACCGGCCGCTGACATCACGGAGCTAATGTCCTGGTGGTGATGAGGGATCTGCCACAGGATGCACAGAAATCACTTCATTCATAAAGAGGAAGTAGAGACGGAGTGTGCGTGTGCGCGCGCGCGCGCGCGTGTGTGTGTGCGTGTGCGTGTGTGTGCGCGCGTGTGTGGGGTGGTTGTGTGTGTGGGTGTGGGTGTGTGCGTGCGTGTGTGTGGGTGTGTGTGCGCGTGTGCGTGTGTGTGCGCGCGTGTGTGGGGTGGGTGTGTGTGTGGGGTGTGCGTGCGTGTGTGTGTGGGGTGTGTGTGTGTGTGGGGTGTGTGTGTGTGTGTGTGGTGTGTGTGTGCGTGTGCGTGTGTGTGTGTGTGTGTGTGTGTGTGAGTGTTGGGGAGGTGACATCTCCTATAACCGGGAGGCCTGCGAAGGCCGGTCAGACCTGAGCTGCAGCCAGCAGGTAGGCATTTGGAGACGCTGGTCACTGGGGGGCGCACTCTCTCCACTCCGGAGGCCGCGTCCCGCGCCTGCCTGCTCTCTGCCTGATTCCTCTGGGCTCCCAGGGCAGGTAGGGGAGCTGATCTGATTAGCACAGCTAGAAAGAACCAACCAGGTACCCCAAGCTCTTCCCTTCTCTGCCCTAAGGTCATTCTCCTCCCCTTTGCCATCTTGGGAGCAAGCTGCCCAAGGGATTCAGGGCTCCGCCTCTGTCCCTCCAGGCTTCGGGTCTTTCCTTGGTGAGACCTGCCTGTTCCGTGAGGCTGAGCTCTGGGTGGAGAGGTTGTGTTGTGGAGAGGTTGTGCTGTGTCCTGAGGTACAGTTTGCCATTCAGCTTTCACATTCAGCGACATCCTCCAACGTGGCCTTTCTTAGTCATCAAGGAATATTTTGATCTTCTTTTGCCATTTGTTAGTCTTCTCTGTTTCTTCAGACTCAAGTTGGGAAGATGACTGCTTTTATTGGATTCCCTCTCAAACCCCAGCTTGAAGAAGGAAGTGCCGCCTAGAGAAAAGAGAACATGCAAAGGCTCTGGGGCAGGAGGGAGCTTGGCACGTTTGAAGCGCAGAAAGAGGACGAGTGGGACCAGACAGTGTGGTCAGCTAGGAGAGTGTCGGACTTAGAGAGATGGGGCCACGTGTGTGGTCTCAGAGGCCATGGGGTGGAGTGTGGGCTATATTTTCAGTAAAATGGGAAGCCATGGGGAGGATTTTAAGCATAGGGATGGCATGATATGATTTCTATTGTGCAAAACAAAATAAAAACATGGAAAGTGCAGCAGTTTCCTTGGTAAGATTTGATGGTGACGGGAACAGGCCTTCGTGGAGATGGAAAGAGTAGTAGTTACATTCTGGGTGTAGAATCCAGAAGATCTGCTGAAGGGTTGGGAGCATTCGGGAAAGGGAGATTACAGAGAAAAACCAGGCAGCCACGTGGGCCAGGTACTCTGGCTCAGTGAGGCTGAGTGCCAGAGCTAGGGTGGCCCTGGAGAAGCACAGGGCTTCGGTGGGGTGGCCATACCCCAGGGGGCATGGAGAAAGGAGCCAAGAGGAAACCTGAGGTCAAGGTGTGAACCTCGCTTTGCAGGAAGTCATGCCTTTTTGTTAGATGAACAAACCCTCATACCTTATCCCATTAAAGATATCGCAGAATTCTGATCTCCCAAGCTAGAACCCTCAGAATCTCTGCTAACACCATCTTTCTTCAACTTTCCCTTTCTTTCCATGCTTTCAGTCCTTCACCATTCTATTGACCTACCAACGCCCTAAGTCTTTGCCCTGTTCCTTCTCCATGCCTAGCATAAACTTTCATCTTCTCTTTAGAGTCTTACAACAGGTTCACTGCCCTCAATGGCTGCTCCTTTCCCTTCTCCTTTCTCTTCTTTCCATTCTGTCTTTCAAATCACCAGAATGGTCTTTTTAAGATATATAGGCCAAATCATACAACTCTCCACCCAGAAAATAGCAGTAGTGCTCAGTTTTGTAAAGAATAAACAAACTCTTTAGTAGGATATTCAGTGTCCTCTGTAATTGTTGCGGGCTGTTTCAGTCACTATGGCTGTAAAACCAACCACACCAAAACTTAGTGGCTTTAAACAATGGCATTTGTTATGCTCACGGATTATGTGAGTCAGGAATTCAGAAACATCTTGGCAGGGTAATTCTTGCTTGGCGTGTCTCATGTTGCAGCCAGAGGTCAGCTGTCGTCAGATGACTGTTGGAATTTTCTGAAAGATTGACTAAGGCTGGAAGATTCATTTTCAAGGTAATTTACTCACATGGCTAGTGGGTTGGTGCTGGCTGTTGCCTAGGGGCCTCAGTTTCTATCCACAGAGATGCTTGAGTGTCCGTCCTCAAGGCATGGTGGTGGGCTGCTCCTAGAATGAATGATCCAAGAGGCCAAGGAGAAGCTGCATTGCCTTTTATGATTTAGCCTCAGAAGCTGCACACCATACTTCTGCCATATTGTGTTGGTCAAGGCAGTTCCAAAGGCCCACCCAAGTTCAAGGAGAGGGAACAAAGACTTCCATCTCCTGATAGAGAAATATCACTGTCATATTGTGAGAAGAGCAAGTGGGATGGGATATATATTTGTGCAGCCATCTTAGGAAGATAAAATCTGTCACTCTGGCTCACCCCATTTCTCCAAGCTCATATTTTAACAACCTTGTTTCTTTCTTCTGCTGTTCCATTGAATAGAAATACCCTTACCCACTTCATCATCCTTCAAGGCCAGATCAAATAACACTTCCTGGATGAAGCTTTCCTGACCCTTCCAGGCAGAATGAATTCTGTTTCCTGTACATACCCACTGCACCTTGCGCTCCTCTCTGCTATGTGTGAAATCACTTATTTAAGAGTCTGTCTCCCCCATGACACCGTTAAATTCATTTTTTCACTTCTACTGCCTAGAACACAGTCAACCTCAGAGACAGTTCTGAGTATAATATTTTCCAAGTTATGTGAAAGTTTGAGACAGCCCTGTTGAGATAGCTATGGTTGCTGGGCAAGGAAGCTAGGCCATGATTCTATGTGGAGTATCATCTTCTAGATCCACTTGGCTCACGCCAAGTTTAAGTTAAAAACCTTCCTTTGAGGAGATCCCATTCTGCATACTGATACCAAAACCAGCTCGGGTGACGCCATCCCAGGATTGAAGTGGGGCTACAGAGCCTTGTTCCTGAAGCAGAATAGCCCCTGGCTGGCTCTGGAATGCAGCAGACAAAGGGAAAAGTGTTCTGACTTATACCTGCACTCACTCAGCCTCTACGACAGCCCAACACTGCATATCCATGATCTCAAGTTGAACATGTCCCTTCTCCAGTCTTCCCATCTCAGTATCTGGCTCCCGTTGCTCAGGTTAAAAAGCCCTACGACTGCTCCTCAAATGCTTTATTTTGCGCACTCCCAAAACAGTCCATCCACAGGTCCTAGCAGCACTGCCTTTGGAATAAATCCGGGATCCGACCACTTCTCATCCTCTGCCACTAGCATTTAGGCCAAGATGCCATCATCTCATCCAGACAGGACAGAGGCTCCTGACCATTCTCTACTTCCACTGCTTGCTCCCATCCTGACCATCTGCACAGCAGCTGGGTGAACTTTCTGGAAGTCACATCCCATCCCTTCACTCTTGTGTACCAAGCCCTCCCAGGCCCACCCGCAATCCCGAGAGTGAAATTCAAACCCGATACCTGGCCTGAATGGTCCTCCATTCTGTGCCCGCTGGCTACTTTTCCAACTCCACCTTCACCTCCTGTATCCCTCCAGGTTCCAGCCACATTGACATTCACCTTCTCCTTCACCTTGCCTCTTGAGTATGCAGCCTTGTTCCCATCTCCAGGCCCTGGCACTGACTGTTCCCTCTGCGTGGGTGCCATTCCTCTGGAGCTCACGGTTGACTGCTTCTCATCATTCAAGTCTCTGCTCAAAGGTCTTCTAAGAGAGGCCGCCCTCTCCCACCGCCCTTCTTTCCTTCCCCCATAGCCATAGCCTAACTGAAGTTATGGTAATTATCGGTTTACTTGTTCATCGTATGTCTCCCCCAGTAGATTGTCAAGCCCAAGAGGTCTGGATCATGTCAATCTGTACAGTGCTGTGTGTTGTCACGTCTCCTGTCTTGCACTGGATGTTGACTGGGGTGAAAACGGGTGGCAGGGAGCCCCTGAGCCACCTAGGGCAGAAAAGCAAAGAGTGGTCGCAAGAAACAAACAAACAACAGTGAAAGAAACAGCGTGAGAGTGGGAGAACCCCTGGACTCCTGGCTGGGCCCCCTGAGGGAGATCATGTGCCTTCAGGTGGTCTAGCTCTCCTGGCCTCTTCAGAAACGGTCTCTTCCCCCAGTGTGCATTTGTTGAGACCCAGTGTGTGATGTCTTCTCCTCATTCCTGCTCTCGTTCTTTGGGGCCTTCGACATGTGCAGCTGGGCAGCCAGCCTCAGCCGGGGTCTGAGGGCTGGAGGTGCATCTGGGGAAGTGCTGAGCTGCACCCCGCACACATGCATTTGGTGGCCCGTTCCCTGTTTTCTTTCTTCCCAGAGAGGCCTTGGGACTGGATTTCGTTCAAACATAGCTGATTCTCTTCACCTTTTGGCAGGGGGACTAATTTCACCAAGCTGAGCAACTAGCGACCTCCTTCGACATTCCCCAGGAAAAGAAATAATGCCAAACACACAAAGGCTCCAATTTGTATTTGGAAATGAGATCGTTTTGCACGACTGCAGGTGGTGGGTCTTCAGAGGAGGGCAGCAAAGAAGCCCTGGTGTTGGAGCACAGGTAGCTCCTTCCTTCAGGAGTTGTAATCCTGAGACTCGATCTTCCTCTGTAAAATGGAGCAGCAACATGTGTTGCTGGCCAGGCCGATGTGTTCATCAGGCAGGACAGTAGGCTGCCACTGCTTTATAAGCTTCCCCTTTCCCCTCTAGCCTGGATGGCACCTCATCAGCGAATCCCCTTGGCTCCCCTTTTCCCAAAGCTGGGTTTGATGACCTGCTCAAAGGAGGCTCAGGTTCACATAAAGGCCTCACTTCCCCCTTGGATTTAAAGCTGACATTCAAGAGGAATGTCAGGGAGATGCTTGGCCTCCTCCCGTCCTCCAGAGCCCTCCTCTTCTCTCCTTTTCTTTAGAATCTTCAGGACAGAAGTAGGTGGTTATAGGTCCTGCTCTATACAAGTGAGTGGATGGGGCAGAGGAACCAGGAGGGCCCTGCAGGTGGATGGCTGTGGCCCAAGGACAGTTGGCAAGGGCATGGAGGTAGGCACCAGGTGGGTCTAAGAGCATGCATGTAACAGCCTGCTTAGGAAGGCCACCAGACACACAGCCTCCCTACTTTCCAAGGACAAAACTGGGCATGCCCCTGCTCAAGAACTGACCGGGAGGGTCCCCACCTACACACCTTTTTCCTATAGAGACCTGGGGCTTCTATGGAAATCTCTAGGCTCAAGCCTATTCCTGGGAGCTGGAAGCCTTGAGATGAGAATGTTGACCTGAATGGTGGGTCTTATGGGTTTGTCCAGTCTTGGTACAAGGAAGGGTTGTTTGTGTGTGTGTGTGTGTGGGGGCACCTATCTCATAATCATTGTTCATTCATTCATTCATTCATTCACTCACTTGTTCATCAGATTTTCACTGGGCTCTTACCAGGCTCCAGGTAGCATGTAGGACTTTCCACACTGTTACATTACTGACCTTTTCAACCTTGTGAAGTCAACCTCTCATCCCATTTTACTACTAGTTACACCGAGACTTAGGGAGACTAAGAGCTTCCCCACAGTCACACAGTGAAGTGATGCTAGCCTTGGAATGACAACCTAGCTGTTCTGACTCAAAGTCACCTACTCCACCTAACATAACGATTTTATATTGAGTCCCTGTTTTGTGTCAGAGCCCAGGCTAAGAGGTTTACATATATTATCTTATTTAATCTCAGCTTTTGAGATGGACAGTATTAGCCCATTTATAGATGAGCAGGTGAGGCCCAGAGGAGTTAAACGACTTGCTCAAGGTCACGCAGCATATAAATGGCAGAGCTGGAAGGTGGACTGTCATCTTTCTGAACTGAAACTCCTCTCTGCTAGTATCCTTCCCTACCACCCCTGCTTACAATGCATTTTTAGAAAAACAGCTTTATTGAGATATAATTCACATATCATATAATTCACCCATTTAAAGTGCACAATTCAGTGGTTTTCACAGAGTTGTGCAGTTATCACCATAACAAATTTTAGAACATTTTCGTCACCCAAAAGAAAATCCCACGGCCCTAAACTGTCTCCCTTCAACCCCCAGACCCTAGGCGACTAGTAATCTACTTTTTATCTCCATCGATTTGCCTATTCTGGATATTTCATATGAATGGAATTTTATATAGTATGTGGTCTTCCGTGACTGGCTGTTTTCACTTAGCACAATGTTTTCAAGGTTCATTCATGTTGTAGCATGTATCAGTGCCCCCTTCCTTTTTATGGCTGAATAATATTCCATTGTACAGAAAATCTAGTTTGTTTACCTGTTTGTCAATTGATGAACATGTCTACTTTTGGCTATTATTAATAATACTAACAATGTATTTTTAAAAAGAAAACAGAAAACCCAGAAGAAAGGAGAGACCAAGGCCCTGCTGCCTACACTGCCTATCTGGCTGAATGAGGGTGGCCGTGGTGAAGAGGAGCCGGCTGACAAGCCTCCATCTGACCTGAGGCTGCCTCCACCCCTGGCCTTACTGGGCCTCCACTAAAGGGCAGCATCTCTAGGGTGCCTCTGCCTCCAGTCACCTCGGGCAGGCTGGACCTCTGGGGGCCCGAGGAGCTGGCAGCCTCTCTTGCTCTCTGAGAGAAGGCTCCACACCCTCTCGGAATTTTGGCTGCCAGCTCCATGGTCCGCCCCACCCGGGGAAGCCGTTGCCTGACGCTTTTCTCTGCACACTTCGGCAGCCCAGCAGCCCCACCTCCTGTCCTTTGTGATGTGGCTACAGCTTCAGCCTTCGCATCCGTTTAACACTGGCCAGGGAGCACTTTAGCAGGTTCCTTAGGTCTCTGTTGTTCTGCTAGAAAGGAAACTCATTTGTAGTGCAAATTTAAAAGCCTTTAATATAAGTCATTCCAGAAACGAACCTTTTGATTCCTCAAAGAAAAAAGGTAAAAGTTGAAAGGTGTTAATTACCTTGCCTATGAAATGGGCAAAATGTGAGTTCTGGCTCCAAGGGAAAAGGAGCAGGACAGATCTTTGGCATATTAAGGACCCCCACTGGTGGCTGGTCTGGATTGGAATTTGGCAGAGGTGTGGGTGGATCTTGACCCCAAATGGGGCACGTTGCCCACACATGGTTGGTTCCCACTATTGTTTTTAAGTTCCAAAGCCTCCCAGGCAGAGAGTCCCCAGCCCTGGCCCACCAGCAGCAGAGAACGGCCTGACTGGTGCCTTGAGGCTCTGCCGTGCCAGTTCTGTCACACGGCAGGGGCTGCCTAGCTGTGTGGGAGGGGGTGCTGAGACCCACATGCTGGCCCACGGGTATTGGGGCCACAGGTAGGAGGCTGTGGGGTTTATAGTCGTGGCATCTGAGAAGAGTGTTATGCTAGGGGCAGGTGGAATGGGGGTAGCTTGGAAGGGAGCACGTATGGCTATCTCCTTAGGAAGTGGCCCTGAGCTTGCTGCCTATTGGTGGCAGCTCCGGAATGAGCCTTGGGGTGTGCAGCAAAGACAGGCTCTGAGGGGAGCTGGGGCAGCGGATGTCTGTGGGGGAAAGTCCCAGGAACTACATGCAGGCTCTACGACAAAACAAAGTATTCTGCACTGAATCATAGTCTGCAGAATGATTCAGAAGAAAGCCAAGTGGGACTCTAGCTATGAAGGGAGTCTGAATTAGAGAACATCAACACTGACCCACTCAAAGTGGGAAATGAACGAAGACACAGGAGCAGAGATTTCCTGGGCTAGAAGGTAATAGAATCTGAAGATTTCTTAGGAAGAAGAAGAAGGAGGAGAAAGAGAGGAAGAAAGAAGAGGAGGAGGGGACGGAGGGGAAGGAAGAGAAAACAGAAGAATCATCATCAGACTAACCACAGTTATGGAGACATGGGAAAGCAGAGGCCCTCTTAATGACACCTCTGCAAGGTTAGGATGACTTGGTGGCTTTGAGAGGGAAGAGATCAGTAATAGCATCTGCTGACACAGCCATAGAGCAGGCCTGGGTTGACAGAAACATCCTTCAGGTTCCCTTACCACACTTGTATCTCATACAGGTACCACAATGAGTCACTTAGTCTGAGGTTAGTGGATGTCCTACTGTACCTGAGGTGTCCCTAGTGCAATACAGGACAGGAGTATAGCCACTTGGGCCACAAGGTTGGGACCCTAGGGTGGGATGGCATGTAACAAAGGGACGTCCCTCCTAGAGCCATTTCAGGAATTCCTGGGGACTCCCAGCTTGGCTCAGAAGGGCAGGGCTGGGTAGCTAAACAGAAGTAGTCATGATGAAGTCTCGGGTCAGCAACTGGATAAGTGAATAATGGATGCTGAGAGCTTAGCTTAGGGAAACCATGAAGGCAAGAGAGTGAGGACAGGACCAAGAGCCGTGGGGAGCTCAGGGTTTATGAGTATTTGGGGCTCCCCATTGGGCTAGGGCTGGCTGCTTCTCAGGGAGTCCCCTTGTGTCTGGGTCACAGCTTACACAGATGACAAGCTGGTCTCCAGGTGCCCTGGGACACATTTCAATGTGATATCAAAGCACATCAGAGCCAGAAGCCATATTAACGGTGGGGTCCTGGGGTTTTAAACAGATCCTAGAAATTTAAGCATTGCTCAGAAAGAGTCTCAGGGAACCTAGAGGGAAAGAGGGAGTGATGGAGTTGGCCATCAGCAAGCCTACAAGGAGCCTTTGTGCAAAGCATTAAAAGCACCCCTCTTGGGGAAGATGCATTCCTCTGGGCACATGCCTGGCATCCAACTGGGTCCTTTTCAAAAGGAAAAGGCACAGGATTTGGCAAATGAACCACAGACTGGATTTTTGGTGACTTTGTGCAATCTACAACCTGCTTATATGTGGCCTATGGTAGGCTGAATAGTGGCTCTCCAAAAAATATCCACGTCTTAATCCCTGGAACCTATAAATGTCACCTTCATTGCAAAGAGGACTTGCAGATGTGATTAAGTTAAGGTTCTTGAGATGGGTAATTCTCCCGAATTACCCAGGTGAGTCCAATGTGATCACAAGGTACTTATAAGAGGGAGGCAAGGTCAAAGGAGGAAGTAGAAGAATGTGAGAATGGAAGCAGGAGGTTGAAGTGATTCAAGGAAGAGGTCACGTGCCAAGGAATGTAAGCGGCTTCCAGGTGTAGATGAGGCAAACAAATGGATTCTCCCTCAAGACTCCGAACGGAATCAGCCCTGTGCCACCTCATCTTAACCCTGGGAGACCGACTGTGGACTTCTGACCTCCAGAACTGTAACAGTAAACTTGTGTTATTTTAAGCTACCTAGTCTGTAATTCGTTGCACGGCCCTTCTGCTGCCCCCTAGTTCATGTGAGCATGTGTGTTGTGCATTGGGAGCACAAGTAAGATTTCATTTGAAGGAGTGCTGCTGCTTAGCATGTTTTTCAAATGCAGCGCTGGGTAGTAGACTGGACAAAAGTGTTGTTTTCAAGGTTAAATTTACTAAAGTTGCTAACTCAGTAGTCAGGAGCTTACAGGAGGCCTCAGAGTAGTTTGCAACGGAGCTGGGACTAGAACCCCGACTTCCCATCTTAATGGTATGCTTTGAGCAAGTGCTTATGGGAAGTTGTAGGGTGTTAAACTAGCTCATGCTAAGGAATTGCTGACTTCCTGGGCTATTCTCCTGATCCTGGAACCTAGGTTAACTGGAAGCATTGTGACTCTAAGTGGATGCAGGGGAATAATCTAGAAAGGAGGTAGAAGGCCCAGAAACTTGGCAATTTTCCTATGAGTAGTCTTTTCCTGCAGGCATCCCATTTTGACATTATTTGCCACTATCTTGAGTGTGGAAAGGCATTGGAATTAATTGGATGTCTTTCCCCTAAGTCCTATGGAAAGCTCTGTGTATTCATTCATTCAATCAATCAGTCAACAGATATTGATGAGCACATGCTATGTGGTCAGCCTCTAAGTGCACACATAAGTCAGCATGTGAGCTATTAGTGCTGGTCACATAGGTAACAACAGCATTAAAAAGAGAGGTGGGTCTTGCATGGGGCTTACATTCTAGGGGGGAGAGAGAGCCAATGAACCAAACAAAGGAAAAATGTTGTTTAGTGGTGACAAGAAGACAATGAAATAGAGTGTTATAGCACAGCAGCACTTCCCAATATTTTGATTGCATGTTTATCAAAATATTTTGAACACTTGCCATACAAGCATACATACTAAGCATGTATATTAATGTTTATAAATAATATGCATGTGCCACTGACCTAATGCATTATAAAACATGTACAAAATAAAAAGGTTATAAAAAGAAGAGTTAAAAATCATAGGAATGGAAATTCTATCGCTTTCTTCTTGTGCCTCACTGATAATCTCAATGATAGCCTGTGGCACGCAACGTGCGTGTCCAGTTCTGGGAACCCCTGAGGGGCAGGCACCATGACGGGGGCTGTGCGCTAGACACAATGGCAAAGGAAGCTTTCTCTGAGGAGGTGCCATTGGCCCTGAGCCTGGACCAATGATGAGGAGTCACCAAGAGATCTGGGGGAGAACCTTCTAGGTAGAGAGATGAGCAGCTACCAAGCCCAGATGAAGGAGTGGGCTCAGTGTTTCTGAGGAGGAGACAGAGGGCCATGGTGTCTGGAGCAGAGGGAATGGAGGGCAGAATGGCCAGATGGTGGTGTGAGAGGAGGGCAAAAGACAGATCCTGGGGCCTGCAGGCCACGATGGGAGTGCAGATTTTATTCTAACACCATGGGAAGCCATTAAAGGGTTTCCAGCCAGATCGTGGTGTGATCACAGGTATGTTTTAGACAAGTTCACTGGCTGCTCTGTGAGAGGAGATTGTAGGCACAGAATCAGAAGTAGTGAGACTTGGTAGGAGCTGTTTGCAATAGTCCAAGCAAGAGATAACAGATGGCTTGAATTTGGGTGGTGGTAGAGGAGGGAGCGGGGAATGGATGAATTAGGATACATTTTGGAGGCAAGTTGGC
Organism: Rhinolophus hipposideros; assembly: GCF_964194185.1. NCBI lineage: Eukaryota > Metazoa > Chordata > Mammalia > Chiroptera > Rhinolophidae > Rhinolophus > Rhinolophus hipposideros. The sequence goes on along the minus strand of NC_138053.1, from coordinate 3,036,833 downwards.
AGAATTGAGTCAGATGTGGGTAGCAGACTGGTGATAGGAGAAACATCATGGCTGACTCCTGGATTTCTGGCCTGAGTCACTGGGGGAGGGGTGGTGCTGTTTATTGTATGGGGAAGTCGGGGTGAAGAAGTAAGCTCAATTCTGCTCCAGATGGGGAGAAAACAAGTAGGCACTGTGTACACCAGTCTGTATACCCACGTGGGGAAGGTCAGGGCAGTGGGTGGAAAGTTGAGGTGTCATGGGGCAGAGAGGAGAAGCATCTGGCAAGGGCTGGCCTGTGAGTGGTATCAGAGGGCAGCCTGTGGGCAGCTAGAGAGCCCCAGCTAGGGGGAAGCTGCAGACAGGAAGCAGGAAATCATCAGAGAGGAACTGCACCCTTATCATGTTTTGCCTGGGTTGTTTTCACAGTGGCAAGTGAGGCAGTTGCTGTAGCAGCAGCAGCTGCCCTAGGCCTGGAGGACTGGCAGCTGGGAGCCTCTGAGCCTCTTTGCTACAGAAGAATGTCAGATTCAGACCCAGGCAACAGCTGGCCAGGTTGGAAGCCTCTCAGGCAGGAGCCCAGGCTGGGCCCTGGGAGGGCCCAGGCAGACTTGTACGTCAGCCTCGTGGCCCTCTGACTCCCTCCCTCCTCTGCATTGCAGCTGCTTCCCAGGGTCTGGAGCTCATGACGTTTTGACAAATGATGCAGTCAGCAAAGCAAATCACTGTCCCAGCAGGAGAGCTGCAGGCTTCCCCGGGAAGGGCTAGAGCAGGTAAGAATCCCAGCCACAAATTCCTCCTGTAAGAAATCACGTTTTATTTTCTTATAACTGGGCTTCATTTCTATGTGAAGTCCCCGTTCCACCAAATGGCAGGATATGTTGCCTCTGTCAAGTCTGAGTTTCCTGTTTCCCCGAGGGTGTGTCCAAATGCCAGGGCTCTCACAGGCCGGAGGGGTCAGGGGTCAGGCTGGAGGTGTGTGGTGTTATCATCTGTGGGCTGCGTGTGCTGGGACATCCTGGCACCTCCAGGCTTTGGTCATCAGTCCATTCCTCACTGCCTACAAGGCACTCTCGGGCCCACCAGCCAGCTCTTGCTGCCACTTCTGGGCTATCCTTGGGTGCGTTGCAGACATTCTGCTGTGCCCCACTTGCTGAGCCCTGGGAATCTATCTCTGCTTCAGTCTCCTCTCAGTACGTGGGTTCACTGACACTCTTGTGCTGCAATGTGACATATGGGACCTGAGATCCCATCACAGCCCATCTGCCTAGTTACATTTCCCAATAGATAGGGCATCTACCCCAGCATACTGGGATGGGCAATCCTGGAGCCTGGGCCACTTTTCTCTTGGAGGCCCAAGCTCATCTAGGAGCCTTATGACCCCCTGGGGTGCAGCCCAGAATGGAGGGGCCCCTTTGCACTTTTCTCTTGGAGGCCCAAGCTCATCTAGGAGCCTTATGACCCCCTGGGGTGCAGCCCAGAATGGAGGGGCCCCTTTGCTCTTTGCCTTCCCTTAATTCTCCCCACCCACCCCCAGCACAGGGACTGCTCATCTAGGACATAGGGGGATTTTCTTGGTCTTTCTCATCTTGTGTGTTTGAGCTTCAGTCTTAGGCCCAGCTCCGCATTCTTGAAATGCAAAACCCCCAAATTTGCCTACTTATTTTCTGCCTTCTGCTGTGTCTGCCCTCTCTGGGGCAACGAAGGAAGGATGCTTATGGACCTAAAGGATGGGGAAATACGGTAACAGGGAACACAGTAGGAAAAACCATACGTGATTAGTTCAAACCTCAAAGCATCTGAAAAATGGAAGCCTGACCCACACTGGTCCCAGAGCAGTTGGGAGAGCCTTCATTCCCCTTTGAGTAGAAATAAGCCACCGAGAGTTTCACAGACATCTAATTCATAGGACCCTGGAGGCCCAGTGCTGGAAGGGACCTGCAGGGAGATCTTGGGTGTCTTTCCACGTGGAGCCTGGACCTCCTCTAACTGGGAACTCTCCACCATAATCTTTAGATGTTTCTTACTAGCAGACAATTTCTCCTCATTTCCCTTTTATAATTTCCCATGGATAGAAAACAAACAAACAAACAAACAAACAAACAAACAAACAAACAAACAGTTTCTCCCCATGAAAGGCTGGATGGGGGCAAGACAGAAAGCATTCTTCATGGTCTCTGAGAGCTAAATATTCTTTCAGTGAAGCACCCCCTGTTCCTTCAGTGGCTCCTCTGATTATGGGAACTCCAGCACTCGGGGCAAGGCTGGCCTTGGCTGGTAGTATGAAGCAGGGAGGGAGAAAGAAGATCCAGGCCTAGGGCAGCTCTGCCCACAGGGAACTCTGAAAGACAGGGAGGATCCTAGTTGCTGGGCAGAACACAGGCTTCAAGGAGCAAATAATCACTGACAGTGACTGGCACCTACTATGTGCCATAACTTAACTCATGTAATCATTACGACAAGCCTGTAATTAGGCACTGTCATCATTCTCATTTAACAGATGAGGAGACAGAGGCTTGGAGAGATTAAGTAACTTGCCCCAGGTTAGGGGCTTGCTCCAGGCAGAGGGAGAGAGAAGGAGGGCAGGAAATATACCCTGGTTGCTCAGATCCTTTTCTCCTCCACTCTCTTATTGACACCTCATTGATTGAACCCAACAGGCAACAGAGCCTGGGAAATGTAGTTTGTGTGGTCAGACCTTGCAGTGGGAGCAAATCACGGGAGTGGCTCTGGAAGCAGGGGGCAACAGACTGGTATGTTTGCAAATATGTGACCTCAAGGAAAGGGATGTCAGGCGCTGAGGAGTGATCAGCTGAGTGAGCCAAGCTAGCCGTGAACTGATCCTCAGGCCAGGTGCCCTGTCCATTGCACCTCCATTTTGAGCTGGAACTCTGTGTCCTCTGGGTAGCCATAGATGAGAATTAATGCCTGTCCTCAGCCCTGAAGGAAGCAGAGCAGGACATTCTGGCTGTGCCATAATTGCATCATGAAATTTCAAGAGGAAGTCTTGGGATAACCTACCAGGCCTTCTCCAGCGACCGCAACATTCGGAGTGCCCTTTTTGAAGAAACTGATTCCTTCTTCACTCAAAAAGTATTTAATTAATAAGTGTAAGGCCTGCCTTTATATTAGGTATGGACCTCTTGAGACGGTTAATTTTATGTGTCAACTTGGCAGGGCCATGGTGCCCACATATTTGGTCAAACATTATTCTGGATATTTCTGTCGAGGTGTTTTGGGGATGAGATTAACATACAAATTGGTGGGCTTTGAGTAAAGCAGATTGCCCTCTGTAGTGTTAGTGGGCCTTGTTCAATCAGCTGAAGGCGTAAATAGAGCAAAGACTGACCTCCCCCTGAGGAAGAAGGAATTCTGCCAGCAGATGGCTCAAACTCTTCCCTGGGTCTCCAGCTGTTGGCTTACCCTATAGATTTTGAACTTGTGACCTCTACAATCATGTGAGCCAATTCCTTATAATCTCTGTCTCTCTCTGTCTCTCTGTCTCTCTGTCTGTCTCTCTCTCTCTCCCCCCATGTCTGTCTGTCTGTCTGTCTGTCTGTCTGTATCTATCTATCTATCTATCTGTCTGTCTGTCTGTCTGTCTGTCTGTCTGTCTATCTATCTATCTATCTGTCTATCTATCTATCTGTCTATCTCTCTCTCTCTATCATCTATCTATCTATCTATCTATCTATCTATCTATCTATCTATCTATCTATCTATCTATCATCATCTATTGCCTGTTGGTTCTATGTCTTTGGAGAACCCAGACTAGTACACTTCTGATAAGCTCAAGATTTGGTTAATATGCCCTTTTGTGCCAAAGCACATAGGCTGCTACATGGGTAAAAAAAAATTGTTCCACTTTAGGGCACCTCAAACATTTCTTAGGATGGATTATGCTGGCAGGACTCTCCATGGGAGTAACTCTTAGGGAAATCAGTTTTGCACATGGAACATGGCATTCCCTCCAGGAAGAGGATGGCTTGACTTCAAATGCTCTATGTGTGCTTACTCATCTAAGAGGATCCTCAAGCCACCTGAGGTCATTCCGTCTCTAAGCCTCATTCCCCAGAACCTCAGGTGGCTCTAGCATTTGGCGCCATATCCTGCAAGGTGCAGAGACTGGCCAGCCATGTGTGCTTGTAGGGGAGCTGTTGAACCAATGCCACCTCTGGTGTACGAGGTGTGATCAAACAATACAGTGAATGTTTAAATAAAAAAATAATGGCAGTAAAAGGCACATTGCCATTAGTCCCCCTCAAAATATTCTCCCTCTTTTCAAACACATTTATCCCATTGTTGTTGCCACTTTCAGAAGCAGTTCTGGAAGTCCTCTTTTGTGAGTGTCTTTAGTTGCGCTGTCATGGCTGCCTCAATGTCCTGTATCATTTTGACTTTGGGGAAGAGCCAGAAATCACAAGGTGCCAGGTCCAGTGAATAAGGTCGATGAGGACACACCATAATGTTTTTATTTGACAAAAATTGCTGTACCAGAAGCGATGTGTGACACAGAGCATTGTCATGATGGAGGATGATTTACAGCACACTTTAAAATACACCTTCTCTCAACCGTAGCTCACACCCAACTGACTGCACCAAACAAATTGAAACTTGTCACACACTGTTACTAAGGTTCTACGTGCCGCTTCCTGTATTAAAGATCCCTGCCTTTCCTTTGGATGGCACTCAACAGCAGCAGTCACCATATTTTGTGATTACAATGGAAAGGCTTCATGTCACACTTAGCTTCTGGTACGGCAATTTCTGTCAAATAAAAACATTACAGTGTGTCTTCATCCACCTTATTCACTGGATCTGGCACCATGCGACTTCTGGCTCTTCCCCAAAGTCAAAACGACCATGAAAGGTAAATGTTCTGAATTGATTCAGGACATCGAGACAGCCATGACAGTGCAATTAAAGACACCCACAAAAGACTTCCAGACAACGTCAGAAAGTGGCAAGAATAATGAGATAAGTGTGTTCAAAGCAAAGAACAGTATTTTGAGGGGATTAATGGCAATGTGTCATTTACTGTAGTAATTTTTTTTTTATTTAAACATTCATTGTATCTTTTGATCACACCTCATTCCCTGGGGAAAGCCTCATTTGAATTCAAGCTTGCCTTTGCATCCTGGAACTTGAGTCACCTCCATTCTTCTGCATGTGCTGATCAGGGTGGTCCACTTCACTCAAGGCTCAGGACCACTGCTGACCCTGGGCACTGCATACATATGCGTGTGTAAGATTTCCTGGCTCTCCAGCCAGTCTGACACATTTCTCCCTTCACTCAGGAACCTCTTAAAGCTTCTTCTTGAGAATAGAGAGTGTTTCTTTTATTTTTCTCTTCCCAACTTCCAGCAGAAGTCTGAGAAGGTAATACATAATTCATGTTTGTTGAATGAATGAATGAATGAATGAATGAATGAATGAATATTACTGGGACCTCTGATGACCAAAGAAGCAAGTCTATCACAACCTGGAAGATTTTCACCTGATGCTAAGACAACTATTGGGGAGATGGCAGAAATTTTGGAGAACAAACTGACTGCTCGTGTACTACTCATCTTCCTGATGCCCCCAACCACCTGCCCCATGCTCAGACCCTGCCTAGGAATGGTGGTATTGTCTTTACCTGTCTGAGGTAAGGTGTCATGATGTTGTCACAAATACCCTGAGGGAACTTCTGGATTCCATAAGTGCACCATCATTCCTTCTCTATCAGTCAGTATATCAGACATCTCTTGAGAAATAGGTTCTTCATATATTCATGAACACTTGTAGCTAAATATATGAATATTCTGGACATTTTCTTTGAATTTCCCTTCAATTTTATAGGAACTGGGTTTATAGAGTAAAAAAGGAGCTGTAGGAGGCCATTCTCATTACCAAGGATAATCAGCCAAAGAGGCCATTTATTTTTTCCTTTATCCAAACTAGAATTCTTGCAGAAAGACTGGAGAAGTCATAGCAAGGAACACACTCTAACCACTGGTTCTTGGCAGAACATTCAAACTCTTTCCATAAGAACTAAAGAGGAGTCAGTCTATGGCCCTGCCTGGGGTTCAGAGCGAAGGTGCGGTTCTGTGCTGTGACTTGCAGCAGTCTGAAAATAGGTAAGGGTGCTGAGCAAGGGCGCTGACCACGACCAAAGGCCGTTCACAAGCCCAGGAAACAAGCATGAGTAACCAAACTGGGACGGAGTGAGGCAAGCAAAGGTGTATCTAGAGTAATTGTAAAGACTGGAGTGTTGTGGGTTGAATTGTGTCCCCATAAAATCCAGGAGTTGGATTCCTAAGCCCCAGCACCTCAGAGTGTGACTGTGTTTGGAGATAGGGCTTTCAAAGAGTGATTAAGTTAAAATGAAACACTTAAGGTGGACCTTGTCCAATAGGACTGGTGTCCTCATAAAAAGAGGAGATTAGAACACAGAAATGCCAGAAAGGAGCACCAGGTGAGGACACCAGGAGAAGACGGCCATCTGCAAGCCAAGGACAGAGGCCTCAGGAGAAACCCACCCTGCTGACACCTTGATCTCAGACGTCAAGCCTCCAGAACTGTGAGATCCTAAATATCTGTTGTTTAAGCCGCCCCTACGCAGACTGATGTCAGGGCCTAAGATGTCCCTCCTCAGTGTTGCTAGTCACCAATCAGGTGAGTCAGAACTGAGTGACTGAGTGGGACTGCGTAGGGGATATAAGGTTGGAATTGAGTCACACTCATGTGGCTTCCTTAAGTTAGGAAAGAGGGGACAAAGGTGGGTCTGAGCGTTGCCCAAAAGAGGGTCCCCTGACCCCTCAGCTGGAGTGAGGCCGAACTGACCTCACTGTGGGGTCTGAGCCTTTGCATTTCCCTGGTTGACGATGTTCTAAGGGCTCAGACTGCCCGCTTTTCCTCCACACCTGGCTCTTGACAGAGGCGAGTAAGAGATGGCACAGGGATTTATGGTTGAAGAAGACATTGCCCTACCAACAAGGTGTCATGCTCGCCTTTTGGTTCCAGCTGGGCTCGGTTAAAACAGAAATCTCACCTTCATTTAACGCCGGCTGCCTTGGGTTAGGTTAACCAGTTGCACTGGAGTGGTTTCCTTTGGAAGGGGTTGGAGTGGAGTGACTGAAGTGTGTTCGTAACCTGGGTCTGATGATGGTTACATACCCAGTTTCCAGGTGAAAAGTACTCTAACAAGAGGAATTTTCTCTTACAACTGTTTGTTTTTATGTTGAATGTATTTTATGCCTGCAAAACCAGCAGAGCAGTGGCAAGTCTAATCCAACATAATAATTCACTGTTATACAAATCCTTAGAAGTTACAGTTTGTTTTATTATCTGCATCCTCTTTTGAGAGTCAGAAACACCCTAAGACAGGCAGGATGCCTATTAGTTATCCTTGTCTTACCAACACGGGAAAATAACGGGTCTCAGTTTGGGGTTTCCACCTCTGCTTGCGCACCCTTTTCATTTCGTGATGTTTTCATGGATAATATCTTCCTACTGCACTGACTGGTCTTCCAATAGGTACTCCTGTGGAAATAGCCATCCTGACTCACTCCTTGACCAGCTGTAGACAGGGCCTTACCTGCATGCTGACCCTCCTATGTCCTGCAGCTATAGGAAAAATCCTTGTTGTACTCGGGCAGATGTGAAGGGGACTCCAGCACCCCAAGGGGAGTGTCAGCCTTGCTGTGCATCAGAATCATCCGGGAACTTTAAAGAACAAGGTGTCTGGGAACCACCACAGAGGTTGGTTTGGATTTATTACATTGTGGCTATTTTTAAGCTCTCCAGGTGTTTCTCACATGTAGGTAGGGTTTCGTACCACTGGGCTAAGATATGACCCACTTTACATTTGGCCACCAGTTAAGGAGTCATCCCCTTTCCAAAGGCATTAAACATCACTTCTCAGTGATGTCAGTGGCTGCTTCTTGTACCCGAACTTCTGCTTTGTGGGTGTCTTGTACCCGAACTTCTCCTATAGTGTTCCTGGTTCCCCATGGGTGAAATTAGAGAGCATGGCACTTGCTCTCATTCGAGGAGAAACTGAGCATCAGCACCAGATTGGGCCTTAGTTGGGGGAAAGCTTGAGAGGACAAGTCCTGTTTGTGTCTGGGCAACAAAGAGAGACTTGGCTGATGGCTGCCACAAAAATGCCTGTAAATCCCACTTCCATGTCCTGCCTGAAGTCTCAGGAGTTGGCCTTGTATGGGGGAGGCTGAAGAGGCAAGCCCAGCAGTGCTGACCAGTGTCTGGGAAAGATGACTGCTCTCTGGGCCCATGATTGCCTGCTGGCATGGTGGCCTGTCCTGGACCTGACTCTTGGCTGGTCCCTAAAGCACTGGCCTAGTGTGAGGGAGCATAGGGAAAAAGCAGTGCCTAAAGAAGGCTCAGGAGGTACTCTCCAAGGAAGCACACAGAGGTGGAGTTGGGGATGAGCAGGAGGTCACAGAGGTCAGGATGGGAGGAGAAGAGAGACTTCCGGCTAATGGCAGAACAACTCACTTCCCATACTCATGAGGGCATTGGCTCAGCATAGGGGAAGTGGAGAACTGGCCGATTCGGACCAAGGGAAGGGCTTGGCAGGAGACTGTGCCTCCTCAGACACCCTGTGCAGCTGTGTCTGAGGACCCCAGGGACTCTGAGCAGGGGCAGCCACTGCAGTTAGGACCAGAGGCAGCCATGGGGATGGAGAGTTCCCTTGCAGCCCTGTGGGTCCCTTGTCCCTGTCCATCGTGGTCATTGTCTCATAATAAGAACGCTGCTGTTCTGCTTTCCAGAACACCGTTATCTCACAGTGTCGTGAAGCAAGCAAGACAGGGAACACTGCCCCCATTTGATAAAGCTAGACACTGAGGCTCAGCGGGGTTCGGTGACATGGGTCATAATGACAGAATGACAACTAGAAACCTGAGTCTGGGCTCTGGACATGAAGGGCTTGTGGCTTCCTTTTTAGGCCTCAGGCACATGTCAAGGAGACTAAAATACCTTTCAGTGACATGTCCACCAAGACAGCAGTACCTGGCCCTGTGGTTCACTGGCAGCAGCATTTTATTCAAATGCCTACCATGAACTGCTCCAAGCCCCTTACTCTATTAATCCATTTAAACCTCACAATATCTATATTTTACAGATAAGGAAACTGAGTCTCAGGGGTGAGGTCACTGACCCAAAGAACAGTGTCTGCTCTCAACCACAAGGCCCCAGCACCTCTCAAGGAAGTGGTGGAGTGTGCTAGGGCTTCCCAGTAGACAAACGTGAATGTGAACCTGAGTCGGGGCTGTGGCGTGTTCACTGCTGGGCTGCAGGCGAGGACCCCCCAGTCTATGCCCCCTTATACCCGAGACCAGGGGACACTTACCCTGCTGGTTTGCTGTGAGGTCAAATGAGGTTGCCTTTGCACAGCACTCCTTGCTCTGCATGAAGGAGTCTGACTCAGACTAAGCTTGGGCATCAACAGCAGGTCACAGGGGACTGGAGGGAGGGCTAGGGGTGGGGGGTGGGGACACACAGGCCTGTGCGCTCTGTGGGCCTTGCAATGCCCCACACAGCGCTCCTCAAAAGCTGCTCCCTCAGCCAAAGCAGGACATCGAACTGGAACTGGAAAAGTGGCATTAAAAAATGGCCACAACGGAACAAGCAGCACTTGGGAATCCATGCAGCAATAAATTCAACGATGCTCCCAGATTGTATGGCTTCACTGTGGTCTCCCAGGAACACATTTCAATATGAATAATTTATCTGGTAAAGGAATATTGAACTTCCCACCACGGCCTGCAGGGATAATAATAAATCCTGTTTTTGTGATTCAAAGAGAGGTGTCACCTTGTAATGCAAGGACACTGGACCTAGAATCAGAAGTTCTGGGCTCCAGTCGTAGGTTGTCCATTGAGCAACCACTGGGTGACTTTGGGCAAACCCCTTCCCATCTCTGGCCTTCTCTGCTCCCTCTTGGCTGTGGCCTGCTCAGGCCAGAAAATCTCGGAAGTATTTTGCTTGTCCCCTTGCCTCCTGCTAGCTGCTCCCAAACATTGAGCACTTTGGCAAGTCAGGCCAACTCCAGGGTGTTTGAGAGGCATCTCACATACTCCCCCCCTCCACACACATGCACACACCACATACACACACCACATACACACACCACACCAAACAACACAGACACACTCACACACACAACACAACACACACACACCACACCACACACACACAACACATATATACGCACATACACCACACATACACACCACACAACACACACACCACACACACAACACATACACACACATCACACATACACACACAACACATATACTCACACAACACAACACAGACGCACCCAAACACACACACAACACAACACACACACAAAACAGCACCAACACACACCACACACACACAGATACCACACAGACACACACACATACCACACAGACACACATAGCACAACACACCACACTCACACACACACACCACACCCATACAACATCACAGAAAGAAAAAGTCCTTTTCCCAAGTGGTACTTCGAACAGATGAAAAGTAATTCAAGTGATTTTTCAATCCAAGGAAGCCAGAAGGCAAGTGGACAGGAGGGCAAAGTGGAAATTATAATTGTAGAACCTCTGTGTCGGCGGTGTTAGCCCTCTCCTCGTGATAGCTTGGAGATAGGAGACAGCTATTCCGTGATGGAAGGAACTGGGTTGTGTCCTTGCTGACGCCTCTCCAAACCTCCCTCCTTTTGCTTCATGCCGGGTTGGCTCCTGGGCCCAAGAGCATTTCTCCTCTTCCATCAGGACTGCTAGGCTGGCTCTGAGCAGGGTCCTGCTGCTGTGCGACTTTGCCAGACCCAGAGGTGTCTGTCCCTGGCTTGCCCTGCCTTCAGCTTCCATTTCAGTCATCTTCTGCTCTTTAGAAGCTGTTTTCATCATCACCACTTCACAGAGCTGAGCCTTGGTCAGGAACTGAATGCTGGAGCCAACAGAGCTAGCCAGTTCTGTTCATCTCTGCTGGGAAATGAACAACCAGAGAGTGAGAAGCTGTTCAGCTCCAGATTAGAACCCAAAAGGACTTGGCATTCTAACCACACTACTATTCCAAAAGAGAGCATATTCCACAACATACTTTGTGGTCAGAACTGTGTACTGGGGGCATAGAAAGTAACCTCAGGACACTGAATTCTCCCATCCTCTCTCTCCTTCCTCTCCCCCCCACTCTCTCCTTCCTTATGGAAATATTTCTCAAGCACATATTATGAGTAAGAAACTCAGAGAGACAAAGGGGGTTAGGAAAGGAGGCAGAACCCGTGCTCATCAGTGCGAGTTACAGGCACATTAGCTGACAATTTCAAAGCGGTACATTAAGTGCTATAATAGAAGTAATGCAGGATGCTGGGGGTGTAAAAAGGACACCTCGTCCAACTGTGGAAAGAACAAGAGACCAGTGTCAGCAAAGCTTCTTAGAGGAAGAGATTCTCAAGCTGAACTGCAAGAACAAGGTAGGGCATAGAGTAGCTTCCAGCAGAGTGTGTACAAAGCAACGAGCCAGAGGAGCAGTGCCTGCAGCCAAATGCAGCAAGACGGTAAGGCTAGAGTTCAGCGTGCAACCTAGACTGCATCCAAAGTGAGAAGGAGGCATGGGCCGGGGCCAGGTCATCATGGGCTCAGAGCACCATGCTAAGAGGTGGGAGTTTTGTCCTGACACCCTCTGGACCTGCATCAGCCAGGGTCCAGTCAGGAAGATAAGAGAATCCCACCACGTATTTCAAAGGAGGGGCCTTAATGTAGGGAATTAGTGGCACAGGTGCTGCATGGCTCAAAGAGTAGAAAGGACTGGAGAGAACCCAAAAATAACTGCAGAAAATGGCTACCCTCTGGGGCTTGAGGAATGAAGGGGCGAGGGGATTCATGAAACCCTAGCATTTCAGAGGAGGGGATGATGCCCAGCTGGTACTCGGGTCTCAGAAAGTGTGTGTCAGGCTGGTTTAGGGGGCATCAGGAGAAGACAGAGTCTCTGCACAACTGCTGCCCAGGGCACAATGCCATTGCTCGGGTAATTGAGGGATTTCCCCACACCACCATGCAATTCTCCAACACCAGCTGGGTGTCCTACAATTCAACTCAATTTTGGCACTGTCTACCTGGAGACAGCATCTTATCCCATAGGTAAAGGGCTCAGTTCTACAACACTGACCCTCATACCCCCCACTCCAGAAGCCAGTCATAAGTCCAGGTTGTTAGTGGGCTTCTGACTGACCAGATATACACTAGACGTTTCAAAGATCCCCTTCCTTAGGTTTGTTTAAATTGCTAAAACATAATTCACAGAACTGAGAGAAATATTTTACTTATTGGATTACTGGTTTATTATAATGGATATATCTCAGCAATAGCCAGTTGGAAGAAATACACAGGACAAGGTGTGGGGAAACGGCATGGACCTTCCATGCTCTCTGCATGCGCCACTCTTCCCATATCTCCATGTTTCACCAACCCTGAAGCTCCCCAAAACCCATCCTTTTGGGTTGTTATGGAGGGAGGCTTCATTACAAAGGCAGGATTGATTAAATCATTGGCCATTGGCGGTACATTAAACCTCCAGCCCCTCTTCTCTCACTGGAATCATGGGGTAGGACTGAGAGAGTCACATGGCTGGTTCCCCTGGCAACTAGCCCTAGCCTTAGGTACAGTCCAAAAGTCACCTTATTAACTTAACAAAAGACACCTTTATTGCTCTCACCATAACAGTAAATTCCAAGGGTTTTAGGAGCTCCGGGCGGTTCCAGAACCAAGGACTAAGACCAAATATATATTTCTTTTTTTCTTTTAATTTATTGGGGTGACAATTGTTAGTGAAATTACATAGATTTCAGGTGTACAATTCTGTATTACATCATCTATAAATCCCATTGTGTGTTCACCACCCAGAGTCAGTTCTCCTTCCATCACCATATATTTAATCCCCCTCACCCTCATCTCCCACCCCCCACTCCCCTTACCCTCTGGCAACCACTAAACTATTGTCTGTGTCTATGAGTTTTTGTTTCTCATTTGTTTGTCTTGTTCTTTTGTTGTTTTTGGGTTTTTGGGTTTTTTTGCATCTTATTTAGTACATTTATTAAAAGATCATTTCTGGGCAAACATCCCAAAACAAATGTGACTATCCGTTAAGCGTCCTGCAGTCCTGAGCAGATTTTTTTTTTTTAATTTATTTATTGGGGTGACAATTGTTAATGAAATTACATAATTTCAGGTGTACAATTCTGTATTACATCATCTATAAATCCCATTGTGTGTTCACCACCCAGAGTCAGTTCTCCTTCCATCACCATATATTTGATCCCCTTTACCCTCATCACCCACCCCCCACCCCCTTACCCTCTGGTAACCACTAAACTATTGTCTGTGTCTATGAGTTTTTGTTTCTCATTTGTTTGTCTTGTTTTTGGTTTATATACCACATATCAGTGAAATCATAGGGTTCTCTGCTTTTTCTGTCTGACTTATTTTGCTTATCATTATCCTCTCAAGATCCATCCATGTTGTCACAAATGTTCCTATATCATCTTTCCTTAACGCCGAATAGTATTCCATTGTGTATATATACCACAACTTCTTTATCCATTCGTCTATCGAAGGACATTTTGGTTGTTTCCATGTCTTGTCCACCGTAAACAAAGCTGCAATGAACATTGGAGTATACGTGTCTCTATAGAGAAATGCTTTCACATTTTTTGGGTAGATACCCAGGAGAGCGATTGCTGGGTCGTATGGTAATTCTACTCGTAATTTCTTGAGGAACCTCCACACTGCCTTCCATAGTGGCTGCACCAGTCTGCATTCCCACCAACAGTGTATGAGGGTTCCTTTTTCTCCACAGCCTCTCCAACACTTCTGACTATTTGTCTTGTTGATGATAGCCATTCTGACTGGGGTGAGGTGATATCTCATTGTGGTCTTTATTTGCATTAAAAGATATCATTTCTGATAAACCCTCTATACTAGTTTGCTAGGGCTGCTGCAATAAAACACCACAGGCTTAAAGAACAGGAATTTGTTGTCTCATGGTTCTGGAGGCTGGAAGTCTCAGATCGAGGTGTGGGTAGAGGTGGTTTCTCCTGAGGCTCTGTCCTCAGCTTGTAGATGGCTGTTTTCTCCCTGTGTCCTCACAGGGTCTCCTCACAGGGTCTCCTCTCTGTGTGTCTGTGCCCTAATCTCCTCTCCTTATAAAACACCAGTTATTGAATTAGGGCTCACCCTAATGACCTCATTTTAATTTAATTGCCTCTCTAATTACCCCATCTCCAAGTACAGTCATATTCTGAGGTACTAGGGGTTAGAACTTCAACATGTGAATTTGGGAGTGGGGCATAATTTAACCCATAATATGCCCTGAAACCAGGGATAATGCCTTATATCTCTAATGCTCTTTTTTATAGAGATCATTCCAGGCCTCAAACATAATTGATTCATGTAAACTGAGTAGAACGCATGGTCTAGACCCAGCCCCAAGGCATCCCTCATTTGTTCTGTTGACTTCTAATCGCTTTTTATCCATTCAGGCTCTGCCTGAAAATACAGCCTGTGTTAAAAACTCTCAGTAAACCATGAAACATTTGTAAATGAAATTTATCAAAACCCTGCAAATTAATTATTCATGCAGTTTTCATGTATAGAATGATAACCTGTTAGGTTTTTTCCTGGAAGCCTAGATTTTTTTTTTTTTTTTTGTCCAATGGGAAGATGGGAGGTAGAGCTTTAGGAGAGACAGTTAATAATTCAATATGATGCATCGTGGGCACATGTGTACAAATGAGAATCTGTCAATGTTTAAGAGATTTAGAGAAGGAAGTTATATGACACGTTCTTTTGCCTCTAGGTCCTCTGGAAAAAGGTAAAGGAAGCCTTATCCATCAAGAAAACTGCTGCAGTTCTTTCTAAACTTTTTTGAAGTATGAATACTCAATATAGATATCTTTATATTTTCTGTTTGATTTCTCATTTTAAATAGGCATGGAGACATTTCTTATTTCACTGGACATATAAAACATACATTGAAGGTTGCAGTTATACTCAAACATAAAATACCATATGTTTTACCATACCATAAAATATCATATGCCTTTAAAAACCAAATTCATCAGAAACTTATTAATTCAAACTTGCCTTAGAGCTTTGGATTGCCAAAGGTTTTAAAAAGATTACAGTTTTCTTCCACGTGTCTACAGGGGAGCCCTCATATTATTGATGATAATAGTTAAATTTATAAGTTCTTACTCTGAGCTAGGCACTCTGCTATGTATTTTCCATTACATCATTTCATTAATTCTCATAGTAATTTGATAAGGTAAGGGTGATTATATCTCTATATTCCCAAAGCTCAGAGAGCTCATATAACTTACCCAAGGTCATGTAACTAGAAAATGTTGGAGCTGAATCAAACCCCAGTCTGGTGGCCTCCAAAGCCTGATTCTACAACTCCATGCCGCATTACCTCCCATGGTATGGGGAACAGCGGGGGCCAAGGTGGCGGTTAACTAGAACATTCTGCTTGATCACTGTGATGGGAATCAGGGAATTCCTATTGGCCAAAGTGGGAAACCAGGTTAAAAAAAAATCAGCCCCCGATCTGTGGGGGGTCCCCACCTGGGCACTCAGGAGGCCACACACAGGACCGCAATGGGGACTCTTGGGCTGTACACCTTGGCTGTCTTGCAGCCTGATGGAAGGGAAGCAGGCCCATGAGAGCCAGCCTCTGACAGGACTCTGAAGGTGCCACACCTCACCCAGCTGCAACATCCATTCGTCTATCTCAGCCCCGTACCTGCCAATAGCCGGAGCCAGTCTCTGCAGACTGCAAATGCCAGTGTGCTTGTCATGGGGATTCTAGCGTGTCAGTGACATCATCCAGCAATCCCAGGACTGAATCAATGAAGATCACCTACAGAATACTGAGTGTGACAGAGGACATTGGGACAGAGCAGATGAAGTAATTTCTATTGGCTGGGCAAAGGTCCTGGTTGGGAGAATTAAAGAGATTTTTTTCTCTCTCCGAAGACTCACCCTGTGAAAGATACAGAATGCAGAAGCATTCACAGCTTCTCTGCTCAGTGGGGCTGGATGTCTTTGCTCTGTTGGAATGTTTGTGTGGCAGGACTGATTAAGGATGGAAACAAAGCTCCTCTCCCCATCCCACAATTCTGTATCACGGAGAAGTCAGGCTGGCTTCCAGTCACACCCAGGTATCCAGGCACGCAGACCAGACTTCCTGGTTTCTTCCTACTCCGTGATTCTGTGTCTAAAAGGTGACATCTTAGACTCAGTTGAACATTCAGTGTTGGACTTGTCCTCTGAGGGAGTGACAATGCAATAGAGGTGGCAAGTGCCTTTTCTCTCAACTAGAGCCATCGCTCCAAAAAAATGACCTGGCTTCTTGGTGAGCGGTTCCAAAAATAAAGTTGTTAAACGTGATGCCTTCAGGGACTTTTAGGGGAGCAGAGCGTCTCCAGACTGTGACTATTCTAAACGCCGTTGCTCTTTAAAAAAAAAGTACTTACCAAAAAAAGCAACAGCTCTTCACTTTTTGATATTTCTTTAGTTCCTCAAAAATGTCAGTTGTAGAAAGTGATAATGTGGTAAATTGCTGATGAGTTCATCCAGGGACACACAGCCAGTCACTCTTTGTGGCTCTGAAATCCATCTTAGCTGGTTTGACTCAGCTCAGCTGGGGTTGTGCTGCTGCACTGTTCTCAGCCTCCTATGCTCCTATTTGCACGGAAGGACTGCCTCTGCTGCAGATGGAGTGCTAATACTACTTACAAAGCTCATCATCATCAACAACACACGCGCGCCGCACACACACACACACACCACTAGCACTTTTCTGGCACCTCAGAAGACAAATGAACCTTTTCCCAAATCTGCAACTACAATGAAACATTAAGGCATTTTGCTGAGTGCCCATGAAGCAGCGATTATTCGTTAAAAGCAATTTGAAGTTCTCTCTAGGTGTTACGTATTATGTCTTAACATAAAAGCCATCTTTTTTTCACCAGTATGTTTGTTGTTAAAGCAATACTGTAACAGCATTAAGGTTATGAAAAACAGAACTAGTCAACTTACATTATCTTCATTTGAACACAACTGTTATAAATAATGCTGCAAGGACATTTTAGTAATAAGTCTTTGTCCACTTTCCTGGTTATTTCCAAGAACGTATCCCTAGAAGAGACATTACCAGCTCTAAGAGCGTGGACATTTTGAAAGATTATTGATAGATTTTGCCAGATGGCTTTCCGGATATAGTATTTTACCAGCTCATTGTTGTTTAATTTATCCTTCTTTGAATGTTAAGGAGCTTGAGCAATACTTTAAATATTTAGTAGCCATTTATGTATCTTCTTATGAATTATTTGTTTACTTCCTTTGTCCCTATACCTTTTTCTATCAATTTGTATACATTCTTTATTTATTAAGGCTATCATATTTGTTGCCCCAAATTTTCCTGTTTGTCTCTTAATTTTATTGATGTTTTGATATACAGAAATTTAATATTTCCATGTACTCAAATTATCCTTATTATTTCCTGCGCAATACATACCATTTATTGAGCACCTATTACAGGCTAGGCAATCTGTTTGATCCTTATTTCAAGCACTGGAGGCAGGTAATACTACAGTAGCCACCTCTCCCCACCCCCTTATTCACAGAGGTTCCAAGATCCCCAGTGGATGCCTGAAGCCAGTGATAGTACCGAACCCTTTACACAGACCCTGCTTCCCCAAAAATAAGACCTAGCCGGACAATCAGCTCTAATGCGTCTTTTGGAGCAAAAGTTAATATAAGACCCAGTCTTATTTTACTATAATATAATATAATATAATATAATATAATATAATATAATATAATATAATATAATACTAGGTCTTATATTAATTTTTGCTCCAAAAGACGCATTGGAACTGATTGTTCGGCTAGGTCTTATTTTCAGGGAAACACGGTATGTGTTTTTGCTATACACACATACCTTTTCACTTAAAGGAAGCACTTTATGGCTTCCCTTTGGCATATTTGAATTGCCAGCAACACTCCTCTTGTGCTTTGGGCCATTATTCAGTAAAGTAAGGGTGACGTGAACATAAGCACTGTGATACCCAGACTGTCAATCTGATAACCAATGGCTGCTAAATGACTCAGGCAGGTAGTGTGTATAGCGTGGATACACTGGACAAAGGGATGAGTCATGTCCCTGGTCAAGAGTCGGAGGGTGCAAGGTTCCATCCTGCTACTCAAAACAGTGCTCAATTTAAAACTTAGGAGTTGTTTTTTTCTGGAATTTTTCATTTAATGTTTGCAGACCGTGGTTGACCGCCGGTCAATGAAACCACAAAAAGCAAAACCGTGGATCGGGGGCTACCCATATACAGAAGAGACTATAATAATAATAATGAAATAGATAATATTAATTACAATAATAATGGCTAACATTGACCAATTACCACACTCCTGGTGTTATCATAAGCACCTCAAATGTATTATTAACTCATTGAATACTTGAAACAATCTTACAAGGTATGATTATGATTCTCATCCTATAGAAGACAAAATTGAGGACAAAGAAATTAAGTATAAGGATACACAGCTGGAAGTGTCAGAGGTCAGACTAGGGGAGCTGAAGGAACTTGCTCTGAGTCACAGAACTAGCCAATGACAGCTGTGGGAGTCAACTCTGGGTCTGACTAATTCCACAGCCCAGGGTCTTTCTCTGTCTCTGAAGTGCTTGCTGCTCCACGGGAACACTCAGCCTAGCTTCTGTCATCCTACATTTAAGGTCTACATTTATATGACTTTTTTTGTCTTCTTTCTCTTATGTTTTTTGTTGAATGAATTATGCTTAATTTTACATTTGTTACATAGCTTTGGAAGATAAATATATTTTATTCTGTGGAATAAACCCTCACAGTATCTGGAGTTTTGCTACTTAATGCCACACAGTATTCCAAAGTAGAATAAAAATAGTATATAAAACCATCAAGGCTATGCTTTACAAGATGTATTAATGTCTCCAATGTGAATGATATACATCTCTGTTTTATTCTATTATGATGAGGATCACAGCCATTTGCAGAAGTCATGTTCTAAGTAAGTAATTAATGTAAAGTGAGTAGCTGGGACATTTAGGCTTCTGTACTTTGTCTTTAGCAAAACCCCATGAGACCAGGGAGCAAGGGGAGGGAGGGAGGATCTGCCTATATGTGAGGGGAGAACACATGTACATACATGTTCCAAAGAAAAGGGCCAGCGTCGGGTTAGGGACTAAGCCTGGAGCAATGTTGTGTCACATTTAGCTCACAGAAATTCAAATATACATATTGTAGGTCAATTATATGAGTGTACTTTCTTGCTTCTTGAAATGTCTAATAATTTTTTATTTTGCTTTCTTCCTTCAAATACTCTGTGGGCTGTTGGCAGGCATATGAGCTCTTTGTGGTTCACTTTGAGCTTTGCCAGGGTGGGTCTAGAGCAGTCTTCATTCCAAGGATAGTGGAGCCCTGCCACTGAAATGTCTCCAGTGGTGATCAATGAGCCCTCCTCGCTCTGGCTGGTTGAAGTGAAAATGTGTCCCTAATCAGCGTGAACCCTGGGGATTGTTCAGCTCATGACTCACAAGTCGTTGTTTCCTAGGCCTAGCAGAGTTTTACTCTATGCACACATAGCTTAGAACTTGGCAAAGAATCAAGGGGACCCCTATGCAGATTTAGGAAGCACTTTTCTTGCATAGTTCCTTCGTTTCCAGAACTTTGCCCTGAATTTCTAGCTGCGTCAGCCTCCCTAAGCTTCAGAGGCTTAATTCAGAGGCTTCTGTGGTGTTTCCTTCCCTACAGCAGTACTCTGGAAAGAAAGTTGGGAGATTGTAGGAACTACCTCATTTGTTTCTTTTCCCCCAAGGTTCACTGTCCACTGCTACCTGTAGCCCAAAGTTTGTAAACAGTTAATTTGTAGTCTAATCCCTGAAAATAGTGTGTCCAGTTTTCTAGTTGTTTATGATGAGAGGTGAAGTCCAATCCCTATTACTCCAACATAGTCCAACAAGAACAAGAGCAATTTAAATACCCAACCTGCCAATCTGCCTGATGAGTGAATGTCCCAGTGTTCTGTTATGTGAAAGGATGTGTGAATCTCTGGCTCCTTTGATTTGTGTTAGGGTCCTTAGGCTACTCAGGGCTGTGTGTTTATCTGGTGTCTTAAGAGATGCATTTTGCATACAAGATGGGCCCCTCTGTGTAAGTCAATTACTTCATCTGGTGTTCACTGAAAAAACAAAGATCTGAACTACAGAAGGAAAATATACCCAGGTGGACTTACTGAGATACAGTATGTGAGTCTCCAGACTGTCCAAGGGCCATTTTTGCTCTACAGAAGTTTTACCTCATGGGCGGACTTTAGACCCAAACCCGTCCTAAGACACAACTCCTCTGTACTTAGACCCTCTTTTAAAGGTTGGGTGAACCTGCTTTTTTGCTAGGAGCCCGGGGATGAGGAATGTGCTTTTGGTGTAGTACCAATTTTTCTTCTCAGAGACATTCCCAGAATGTTCTGTAACCAACATTCTGCTATTTTTAAAATAATTTTTTAATTTTTCAGTTATAGTTGACTTACAATATTATATTAGTTTTAGGTGTACAACATAGTGATTAGACATTTATGTAACTTACAAGTGATCACCTCAATAAATCTGTGCCCATCTGACACCATACATAGTTATTACTATATTACTGACTATATTCCTTATGCTATACTTTACATCCCCGTGACTATTTTGTAACTACCATTTTGTACCTCTCAATCCCTTCCCTTTTTCACCCATCCTCCAATCCTCCTTACAGTTGGCAACCATCAAAGTTTCTCTGTATTTATGAGCTTGTTTCTGTTTTGCTGTCTTATCTTGTTTTTTAGGTTCCACACATAAGTGAAATCATATGGCTTTTGTCTCTGTCTGTCTGACTTACTTAACTCAGCACAATACCCTCTAGGTCCATCCATGTTGTTACAGATGGTATGATTTCATTCTTTTTTATAGATGAGTAATTGTAGATATCACCTCTTCTTTATCCGTTCATCCATTAATGGATACCCAGGATGCTTCCATATCTTGGCTATTGTAAATAATGCTGCAATGCAGATATGGATACCCATATCATTTTGAAGTAGTCATTTGGGTTTCTTCAGATAAATACCCAGAAGTAGGACTACTGGGTCCTTATTTGTCTTTTGTTATATCCATTGTTTTAAAGTCTATTTTGTCAGGTATAAGTATTGCTACACCAGATTTTTTTTATCATTTCCACTTTCATAAAATGTCTTTTTCCATTCCTTTATTTTCAGTCTGTATGTGTCTTTCAATCTGAAGTGAGTCTTTTATAGGTGGCATATATCAGGGTCTTATTTTCTTATCAGTTTATCCACCCTGTCTTTTGATTGGAGCAGTTAATCCATTTAACAACAATTACATTTAAAGTAATTTGTTGATAGATATGTAGCTTTGCTCTTTTATTATTCATCTTTTTTTATTTTATTTTTCATCTTAAAGAAGTTCCTCTAACATTCCTGTAATACTGGTTTGGTGGTGATGAACTGCATTAGCTTTCTCTTATCTAAGATGCTCTTCCTCTTTCCTTCTAGTCTAATGATATCTTTGCTGGGTAGCATAATCTTGGTTGTAGGTCCTTGCTTTTCATTACTTTGAATATTTGCTGCCAATTCTTTCTGGCCTGCAAAGTTTCTATAACAATCAATTTGTACTTAATCCTTTCCCCTTTTAGTCTTATGGAGTTCCTTTGAAGATAACTAACTGCTTTTCTCTTGCTACTTATAAAATTCTCTCTTTGTCTTCAAGCTTTGGCATTTTAATTATGATGTGTCTTGGTGTGGGCCTCTTTGGATTCATCTTGTTTGGGACTCTCTGTGCTTCCCGGGCTTGTATGTCTATTTCTTTTGCCAGGTTAGGAAAGTTTTCCATCATTATTTCTTCAAATAGGTTTTCAATTCCTTGCTCTCTCTCTTCGTTTTCTGGTACCCCTATGATGTTAATGTCAGTATGCTTGATGTTGTCCCAGAGGTTGCTATACTATTCTCATTTTTTTAATTCTTTTTTTTTGCTGTGCTGATTGGGTATTTTCTGCTATCTTATCTTCCAAATCACTGATTTGATCCTCTGCTTTATCTAATCTACTGTTGATTCCCTCTAATGTATTCTTTACTTCAGTTATTGCATTCCTCATTCCTGACTGGTTCTTTCAAAATATATTTTCTATCTCCATTTATATGTTTCCTATCTCTTTGTTGAAGAAATCATTGATCATTCTTATAACCAATGTTTTCAACTCTGTATCTAGTAGATTGCTTGTCTCCATTTTGTTTAGTTCTTTTTCTGGAGCTTTGTTCTTTTATTTGGGACATGTTTCTTTGTCTCTCCATTTTGGCTGCTTTCTCCTTGTATTTCTTCTTATGTATTAGGTAGAGCTGCTGTGTCTCCCAGCGTTAGTAGAGTGGCCTTAGTAGTAGGTGTTCTGTGGGGCCCAATAGCACAATTTCCCTGGTCACCTGAGCTGGGTGCTCCAAATGTGTCCCTTGTGTGTGCTGTGTGTGCCCTCCTGTTGTCGTTAATCCTTGGTTGCTATTTGCACATCAATGGGAGGGATTCACTCTCAGGCTGATTGGTTGTGAGGACTGGCAGTGAACACAGTGGGGGAGCTGTTTTGTAGCAGTGTGACCCTATGGAGCAGTATTCACTTTAGGGGGGTCTAGTACCTGCCCAGTCTGCCATTTGGGTGTGTTGTTTGTGGAGAGGATTGGATAGTGCTCTGGTGTGGTCTGAAGCTGGCCACTAGGTGTGTTGGTTCTGAGGCCACTTAGGAGAGGCTCTGTTGCAGATTAAGTTCAGCTGCTGGCTATGCCCTACCCCCAGGGCACAAAGTGATCTGCAGATGGCTGCCACTTGTGCTGTGCTCACAGATGACTGGGGGAGGCTATGCTGCAAAGCGAGGCCTGCTTCTACTAGTGCCAGGCTTGGGGTTGCTTAGCAAGAGGTACAGGGCACAGGGAGGCCAGAGGCTGCTTGTTTGGGATTTGTGAACCATTGAGAGATTTTAGGAAAGTCAATGGAATGAGCCAAGACAGGCTGTTTGTGTGGAAAAGCCGCTGGAAGCAGGTTGGGTGGGCCTGCAAGTTGGGTCTGGCAGGGTCTCGGAAGGATTGGACAAATGGTGTTAGGCAGGTTGATGGAGACTCAGATATGGCACTTACCTGTTTGCAGGCTAGGTTGGGGGAGAGCTCAACAAAGAAAGAGTACATTCTGCCAGTACTCCAGTCCTCTCTTTGGAATCAGACAATTCAGTCCTTCACTCTATGTACTTCACTGGTGCCTTTCCAGCTGCTGCCCCTGAGCTGGAGCTCAGAGCGAATGAGTTCATCAGTGAGTAAATCTGTGTATGGGTCCTTTAAGAGAAATGTTTGGGACTCCAGCCACCCTCCATCTCACTCAGCCACAATCTCTGCTGGTTTTCACAGCCAGAAGTTGTGGGGACTTCTCTTCCTGGCACTGGAACTCTGAGCTGGGGAACCTGGTGTGGAGCTGGGTCCCCTCCACAGCTGAGATATCCCTTCTGATTTTTAGTCACCACACATGAGTGTCGGACTAGCTTGTTCTGAATCTCTGCCCCTCCTATCAGTCTCAACATGGATTCTTCTATATGTCCTTAGTTATAGGACTTCTGTTCAGCTAGACTTCAGGTGATTCTCACTGGTTGTTCTGTAGCTTAGCTGTAATTTTGATGTGGTTATGAGAAGAGGCAAGCACATTTACATATTTTGCCATCTTGACCTGGCTCCAACAGTGCACTATTTATGAGTAGTTGTTTCCATTTTAACCCAAGCCTTGCTTCTACCTAATGGCATTTTTGTGTCATTAGCTTTTTCTAATGGGTGAAACCAGGTATTGCAAATCTGGGCAGGCTTGGTATTAATTTTTCACTTTTTCTCTTGCAGTATAAAAACTAAGTCGTATTCCTTACAACTGTAATGCTTGATATCTTCATTTGTAAATGATGGTAATAATTCTCACCTTGCAGGGTAGCTGGGGCAATTAAATGCCCATTTATTCTTCAGATCTCTGGTATGGCTTCCAAATTCACCTCTCCATTGAAACTGCTCCTATCAGAGTCATCAATGTCTTTCATGGGCTAAATCTAAAAGACTGTTCTCTGTTCCTTATTTTGCTAGATTACTCAACAATATTTCACATTGTAATTGCTACCTTTTTCTTGAAATACTTTTTTTTAAAAATCATGGCATGTTGTTCTAGTCTCACCTCTCTGTCTCTGGCCACTTGTTGGCTGGCTCATATTTTTCTACTTCAACTGCCAAATCAATGTTCTTCCAATTTACATTAATTTTTATTTGAATTGAATTCAGTGAAAAAATTTTATCCTCCAAAATTGTGTGTGTGCATGTGTGTGTGTTTTATAGCACACAAATTATTTGAGTACAGTGGCTTATGTACATAATTTTAAAAAATTGTGCACATTGGAAATA
Source organism: Rhinolophus hipposideros (assembly GCF_964194185.1). NCBI lineage: Eukaryota > Metazoa > Chordata > Mammalia > Chiroptera > Rhinolophidae > Rhinolophus > Rhinolophus hipposideros. Next base: position 3,012,276 of record NC_138053.1, on the reverse strand, counting down.
TAGGTTAAAAATGTTTACTGATGCAGGTGAAGTCAGAAATGCTTTGGAGTGTACCACTGCTCTAAATGTTGAAAATCTTCTGGCCTTGACCATGGAACATCTTCTCTTCTCTAACACTGTCTATCTAAATGATCACATCCATATCCGTTTATGTCAATAAATTTGCAACTTACATGTCCATTCAGACCTTCCTTATAAACCATAGATCATGCATTCAACTTCCTATTTAACAATTTCCTGTTTTTCAGACTTCTGAAACCAAAACCAAAAAGCCCCCAAATGGAACTCTTAATCTTCTCAACAAAGTATGCTTTTCTTCCAGCCTTTTCCCTCTCAGTCAGTGTCATATCCATTTATGTTTGTTCGTTCTTTGAACATACCAAACTGTTTGTGATGGTCTTACCCTTATTCCTGTCATCCTCCAGCCTGTGACCTGTTTGCCTATTTCCTAATCATTCTTTAAGAGTCAGCTGAATGGTTGATGAACTTACCATGGTGATCACTTCTTTAGTTATATAAATGTTGAATAACTATTGTGTTCACCTGAAACTAACATAATATTGTATGTTAGCTATATTTTAATAAAATTCTTTAAAAAATGAAGATATCTATTTGATATCTATGTATCTACATCTATATCTACCTATATATAGCTATTTATCTATTATCTATCTATCTATCTATCTATCTATCTATCTATCTATCTATCTATCTATCTATATGGATTCAGCTGAAAGACCACTTCCTCAGAAAGTCAAGTAACCTGCTGTGTTTTTTTTTTCTCTCTCTAGCACCTCTGTCCTTTTCTAACTAGTACTCTTCTTTGGGAAGCAGATAGTCTTCATGGGTTAGACTATCAAGGTGTCCAATTTCCCCAATTCATTTCCACCAGCCCTCCAAAGAGTTGGCACATGACCCAAGGTAAGCCAGTTGGACTCTCTGCCCCAGAAATTTGAATTTTGGTCAGATTGATCCAAGGGAGTAAAATAGTGAGGACATATTTATTTTGAGGGTGGTGCCCTGAAAAATCTTCCTGTGGGTTCCTTTTCCCAGATTCCAAAACTTCCATGGTTTCTATCCTTCCCAAGGTTTACTTGTTCAGCATTTATTCTGGGTTACCTCATCTCCTTTGAGTCAATTCCTTATTTTTACATAAGGTAGCAACCTTTTCTGTCTTTTACCTTCAAAGAAGGTTAATTGATATGCATTCCAAACTAAATTAGGCCCCAGCTGTTATTCTATCTTATATAGCACCTGTATTAGTTTCCTAGGTTACTGTAACAAAGTATCATAAACTGGATAGCTCAAAACAATAGAAATTTATTCTCTTACAGTTCTGGAGTCTAGACATCCAAAACCAAGGTGATGGCAAGGCCATGCTCCCTCTGAAGTCTCCACTGTAGGATTCTTCTTTATCTCTTCCTAGCTTCTGGTGCCCCTAGGTGTTCCTTGGCTTGTGGTGCATTAACTCTAACCTCTGCCTCTGTTCTCTCGTGGCTATTTTCCTTCTCTGTGTCTGTCTTCATATGGCATTCTCCTTCCTCTGTCTGTCTCCTTTTCTTGTAAGGATACCAGTCATGTTGCATTAAAAGCCTCCCCTTTGCAGTATAGCCTCATTTTAACTTAGCTAATTGCATTTACAATAATTGTATTTCTCAACAAGTTTCCATTCTGAGGTACTGGAGGTTAGGAGTTCAACATATCTTTTTAGGGGGACATACTTCAACCCATCACAGCATCCTATTTTTACTTTGGTAACACAAATTATATTTTACAATTATATTTTACAATTATATTTTTAGAGGTGAGTTTATTGGTTTCAAGCTCATCTCCTCCGTTAATTTATGGGTACAAAAACTGTTCAGTTTTATCACTACTCTCTACCCAGAGTCTAGCAGTCTCTGGCATAGCAATAATGTCATATAGAGTACCTAGCTAACAGTTGGCATGTCAAAGACTTCAACAAATGATAACCTTTTTTGATTCTCTCAGAAATTGTTGGAATATTTTATACTGTAAATGTCTTACTAGAATCCATTGTATTCAGTACATGTTTAAAGACAGGGAATGAGGACGAAGCTAAAATACCCAGGGGGGGAGGTGAGTGTTCTCCTCTAAGTATTGAGAGTCATGTGTGGCTGAGCAGTGGAATGGCCCTGCCTGGCTATCGGTGTCTCTTAGGGGACTACGAGCTGCCATGTCAGAATGAAAGCCCCATTTTCATGCTGCCGTGCACAGACAGCCCCCAAGCTGTCTGGAAGTGTGACTGCCTCCCTGCCGGTGCTCATCCTTTACCTCTGTCATCCATTTCCCACTGGCAGGGCCTTCTCTGTTTGGCTCAGGGATGGAATATGAATCAGACCATCCCTATACCAGAATTAATCATTTCCTTTCAAATTGCTCGTGTACCCCCAGAACACTGAGTTGGGCCAAAAGTTCTGGAATCTGTTCTCTAAAAAGAATTTCCAACTTGGCAAAATGTTTCTGCTGGTGAGGGGAGGAGAGGTGAGTTAGGAAGGAGATTGTTAAAGCTTTGAAATAAGGGAAATTATTGTGGAGAGTTGAGATGAGATCTGACTGCTAACCAATAGGAGAATGGCTGGGCTGCAGAGGGAGACATGGGGGTGCAGCAGTCAAAATGGGGAATCATGAATCTGCAGTGGCATCTGCCTGGGTGTGGCTGGCCTATGTTTCTGCAGCAGGACTCAGTTACCTGAGCAGTAGAATGTGAACTTCATCCAGAGGTAGATTTGTCCGGTGAGGTGCAATGGACTGAGGGATTTTAGTCTGTAACAGGAAAGAATTAAACAAAGTGAGAGTACTAGAGAGAAAAACGGAGGAGTCCAGAGACTGTCTCCATAAGAGGAAATCCCATATCATCAAAGAAAAGGGTGTAGTGGGATAAGGAGGGGAAAGCTGAAAGGAAACAAGGTCAGAGTATAGAGCACTGGAGACTAAGATTTCAGAAGTACAGGTGTTCAGAATGAAAAAAGAAACAAGATCCACTAGAGAGCAGCTGGACTCAGTGGTGGTGGAAATCACTGGAATCAAAGAGGTCAAAGAACTGGGTGTGAAGCGGGGGTGGCAGTGAACTGGTTTCTTTGCTATGCATCTAAGTTTCCTGGCCATTCCAGCGGGGCTTTGGGCCCACCGCCCAATGGAAACTGCTCTTGCCAAGGTCAACAATAACCCCCTGTGGCCAATGTCCAGTTCCTTATCATACCCTACCTATTGGTAGCCTTTGACAAGTTGACACTGTCTTCTTCGAAACACTTCCTTACTTGGTGATTGGACACCACAGGCTCTTGGTGTCTATCTCTTCTGGCCACCCCACTGGTGGGTGACTCCTTGTCTCCTTTGCTGATTCCTCTTTCTGACCTAGTATGGATGTGCCCAGGCTCCATCTTCAGACTCTTCTCTAAACTCCTGTCCTAGATGATCCCTCCCAGTACCATGGTGTAAATTCTATCCATATCGTAACATCTCCTAATTTAAGTCTCTGGTTTCTACCTTGCTCCTGAACTCCAGGTATCTGGACCCAAACACTTTCTTGATACTTTCACTTAACTTCCTGTTGACACCTCAGCTTTAACATGTGAAACATATAGTTTCTTTTGCCTAAACTTCCATCCCTAATTGTCCTCATCTTAGGATTCAGTGTCTTCGTCCTTCCAGTTCCTCATATTTGTTGTGAGATGCTTAGCCTCTTTGTGTTTCCACTTTCTTATCTACAAAAGAGAGTGAATGGTTGCACTTAATATATAGTGCTTCTATAAGAACTAATTGAATTATTGCATTTAAAGCACTTAACACTGTGTCCCAACTCATAGAAAATTCTTGGAGTTGTTATCTATTGTTAGTATATATGTGTATAACTGTAAAATCCTGCCTGTTCTGCCTGCAGCTAACTGAAAATGAGCTCGTAATAATGTAAGTGGCTTAAAGCAGAGTTTTTCTTGCTTGAAAATCATTAAGTCTGGCTTCACAAGAAAGGGTTCAAGATCAGTATGTATCTGGTATGTAGGTAAGTACGTATGTAGGATTGGAGAAGGAAAGAAATTCCTTATTGCTGCTTTTAATTTTATTTTGGTAGTCAAAACTTCTGGATAAAAATGAGCATTTCATCTGGGTAAAAATGAGCATTTTTATTTTACTTTGGGACATTCTGAGCACATGATCCAAATGTATCATCTTAGGCAACCTTGGAAAAACTCATTCCTCTGCAGACTGTGCATTGCTGGGGCCCCAGCAGGGTTTTGTGGCCAAAGGCCTATGCTGTAGGGTGAGAGTGGGCGGTGAGGAGAGCTCCCTGGTAAAACTTTGTTCCAGGGTCTGGAATTTAAACAAATTCTGTTTTCAATTATCCAAATATTTCCTAGCAAACAGATGTTTAACATCACATCACTGTGGTATGACAATAATCAGCTAAATTTTCCGTGAAGCTAAGAGAGAAATGAAAAAGAACCATCAGTCTCTCTGGAGTATGGCTACAGAGGTCTTCCTCTGGGATCCTGCACTGTCTTTGCGCCTTCTCTAAACCCCTTGGCATATTCTTCTGCTGTTTGAGAGCTTCTAACAGTTCCTCTTTCATTGTTGCTATCTTGGTCACTCCAGCCATCTTGTACATGGATCCAGAGTTGGGGACAATAGTCTTACTGCCATGCCTGGAGAATGCACTTCTTGTGTGGGAAGGCCATCCTTTTCCACCAAGAGATGGGATGCCTTTAAAGGAGTGAGCAGAACTGGGAACTTCCCTCTTGGGTGATCCAAGCAGCCTCATCCCTAGGGGTCAGTGGGGTGATGGAGTCCCAGGCAGGTTACAGTCATCTCCAGGATATTTACAACTCTGTAGAGTAGGCTTTAAATTTTAAAAAAGAAACCAATAAACCAAGAGCTGCTAAATTTAAACTGTTAAGAGTGCTGTTTTCAGTCTTTCTAGTATAAATAATAAGGTAATAAATAATAAGATAATAAATTTCACATATATATATGTATATATATATCATTTGAACATACATCTCTAAGATATGCAGAGAACCAAAAAGGAGCCCCCCCCACACACACACCAATTGTTACAACAGGATAAAAGCTGGACAAGCATCACATTAATGACTTTCTGTCATCTTTGTGAACCTATCAGAGAATTGAGGTCACAAGACAAACCACCATCCTGAAGAGAAATATAGAACATGGTATTTGTTTATCGTGAGACAGAAACCATTGGATACCATGTAAGCTGGTAGAAACACTAAACCAGAAATTTTAATGTTTTCCTGGAGGCTAGGTGTGGATGAATACGAGAGTGTAAAGCTCCTGGGGGCTGTGGTCATAGGGGAGGAAATTCCTACCCTTTTCCAGGAAGGACAGGGAAAATCCAGAGACACTGATGGGGGATGTGGCGAGGGGGAGAGTAGCAGTAACTGCTGAAATCCCACAGACCCATTCTTCCCCTGCAAGGGATGTATGTTGCCAGAGGCTGCTCTACCTGGTTCCAGCCTCCATGGCTCACCTAGAAACCAAAGCCTTATTCTGCAGGGAGGCTCTACTCAAAGGCACAGACTGAAAATGCTGGGGTCTATTCCCTGCTGCAGGGGAATGGAATAGGGGTAGAGGGGTAAAAGCTCTACCCTTGGAGGAGAACACAAACAATTTTGAAGGTTACATCTCAAAATATAGACCCACGGTATACTTTAAAGACTGATAGTTAATCAGAAAATTAGAGAACAATCCCTACCCCTTCCACACCCTGTTAGCAAGCCTCCAGTAACAAAAGGGGGAAGTACACAATAGTAGTAATACAAACGGGAGAGGTCAAGGGGCAGAAATACAAAGACAAAGAGATTTCTTGAAATTAGCGACAGAGGGGGAGAAAAAACTTGCCTATAGAGAAACAAGGATATAAAACAGTACTTCATCAGAAACCAACCAAGCAAGAAGAAATCAAATAAAGCCTTCCAAGTGTTGAAAGAAAAAAATCCTGTCAACCTAGAATTCTATACTCAGTGAAAATATGCTTCAAAAGTAAAGGAGAAATGGAGACTTTTCAAACAAAAAATTGATGGAATTCATTGATAGCAGAGCACTATATAAGATATGTTAAAAAGAGGTTCTCCAGGTAGAAGGAATATTATAAAGATAAGAAATTTTGATCTATACAAAGAAATGAAGCATATTGGAAATGGATTAAATAATGGTAAAATATAATATTTTTCTTATTTTCAGTTGCTCTAAAAATAACTGATTATACAAAGCAATAACAGTAATGATGTATTGGTGTTTATATCATACGTAAATATGAAATGTAGAACCACAGTGACATAATAGATAGGAGGAAGGAAATAGCAGTATTCTACTATAAGGTCCTTATACTACACATGAAGTGCTATAATGTTATAATAAAAGAGGGACTCAGATTATTTACAAATGCATATTGCAAACCCTAGGGGAACCACTAGAAAGTTAAAAAGAAGTAAAAATAATAAGTTAATAAATAAGATAAAATGTAATTATAAAAATACTCAATTAAACCCAGAGAAGGCAACAAAAGAGGAAGAGCAATGAGCAAATGTAACAAAAAGAAACCAGCTAGCAGCAATGATAGATTTTAGTCTGAATATATCAATAACTATTTTAAGTGTGAATGGTCTAAAAACACCAATTAAAAAACAGATATTGTCAGACTGGATTTAAAAAAATCAAGCCTCTACTATATTCTTTCCACAATAAATATACTTTATATAATAGTGTATATATGCTAGTTTATACTAGTGTATAGTAGTATACTAGTAGTATAAATAGTATACTAGTAATATAATAGTATAAAGACATGGATAGGGATGGAGAAAGATATGCTATGAAAACATTAACCAAAAGAAAGTAGGAGTAGTTATACGAGATTGACAATTAAGTTCGTGAACTCATCCTAGAAAAAGTGTTACATACCTCATTGCTGACTATCACTATGGTCACCTTTGAACTCCTTCCCTTGGGAAGCTATGCACCCACACCAGCACCTAGTCTACCCTTCAAAGCAATTTTGGAACTCTTTCTGGAATGGCCATCAGAGCTGTTGTCATATTACTCTTGATGTCCTGAATCTCATCAAAATGTCTTTCTTTCAATATTTCCTTTATCTCTGGATATAGAAAGAAGTCATTGGGGGCCGTATAAGGTGAGTAGGAAGGGTGTTCCAATACAGTGATTTGTTGACTGGCTAAAAACTCCCTCACAGACAGTGCCGTGTGAGCTGGTGCATTGTCGTGATGCAAGAGCCATGAATTGTTGGTGAAAAGTTCAGGTCGTCTAACTTTTTCACACAACCTTTTCAGCACTTCCAAATAGTCAATTTGGTTAAATGTTTGTCCAGTTGGTACAAATTCATAATGAATATTCCCTCTGACATCTAAAGAGGTTAGCAACGTTGTTGCAACAAGTTTGTGGACTTAATTGTCAGGCTTCATGTGTTACGTTAATTTTGGATAAAGTGGACTTTAGAATAAAGAAGATTATCAAGTATAAAGAAGAATATTACATAATAATAAAGAGGTCAGTTCTCCAAGAAGACATTACATTCCTAAACCTGTATGAACGTAACAAAAGAGATTCAAAATGCATAAATCAAAAATTGACATACCTGAATGGAGAAGTAGCAAATCTACAATTATAGTTGGAGATCTCAACAGCTTTCCCTCAATAATAGATAGAACAAGTAGGCAGAAGATAGATGAAATGAAGAACACTGTCAACCAACTTGAGCTAATTGACATTCATAGAATACTTTATTCAATGACAGAGGAATACACATTCATCTCAAATGCACATGAAACATTCATCAAGATAAACCATATTCCTGGCATAAAGCAAACCTTAACAAATTAAAAAAAATCACAAAATATGCTTTCTTAGATCACATCAAAATTAAACTAGAAATAAATACCAGAAAGATATCTGAAAAAGCCCAAATATCTGGAAGTTAAACAACATATTTCTAAATGGCCCATGAGTCAAAGAGAAAGTCTTAAGAAAAATTGCAAGGTATTTTGAGGTACATGAAAATACAACATATCAAAATTTGTGGGATGCAGCAAGAGCGGTGCTTAGAGGGAAATGTGTAGTAATGAATACTTACAGGCTCTGACAATTAAGTTCGCAAACTTGTTGCAATGATGTTGCTAAACTTTTTTTTGATGTCAGAGGGATTATTCATTATGAGTTTGTACCAACTGGACAAACAGATAACCAAGTTGGCTATTTGGAAGTGGTGAAAAGGCTGCATGAAAAAGTTAGATGACCTGAACTTTTCGCCAACAATTCATGGCTCTTACATCACGACAATGCACCAGCTCATACGGCACTGTCTGTAAGGGAGGTTTCAGCCAGTAAATAAATAACTGTATTGGAACAGCCTTCCTACTCACCCAATCTGGACCCCAATGGCTTCTTTCTTTACCCAAAATAAAAGAAATATTAAAAGGAAGACATTTTGATGAGATTCAGGACATCAAGGGTCATACGATGGCCGCTCTGACGGCCATTCCAGAAAAAGAGTTCCAAAATTGCTTTGAAGTGTGGACTAGGTGCTGGCATAGCTTCCCAAAGGGAGGACTTCGAAGGTGACCATAGTGATATTCAGCAATGAGGTATGTACCTCTTTTTCTAGGATGAGTTTGCAAACTTAATTGTCCAACCTCATGTAATAGAAAAAAGAAAAACCACAAGGAAATTACCTAAATTTCCACCTTGGGAACTACTGTAGACTGAATATTTGTGTCCCTGCCCCAAATTATTTTGTTGAACTCTAACCCCAAGTATGATGTTATTAGTAGGTGGGGCTTTTGGGGGGTGATTAGGTCATGAGGGCAGAACCCTTATTAAAAAGACCTCCCAGAGCTTTCACACCTCTCCCAACATGTGAGGACACAGCAGGAAGTGTGCCCTCACCAAACCCTGAATCTGCCAGCACTTAGCTCTTGGACTTCCCAGTCTCCAGAACTGTGTGAAATAAATGTCTGTTGTCTAAGCCACTTGTCTACGGTATATTTGTTGTACCAGCCTTAATGGACTAAGACAGGAACCCAATGAAAGAAAAGCAAATTAAACCTAAAGCAAGAAGCAGGAAGGAAATAATAAAAATTAGAGCAGAAATGAATGAAATGAAAAACAGGCAAACAATGGAAAACAGATAAATGAAAGCTGGTTCTTTGAAACATATACTTAGAATAAATTAGAAGGAGTGAATGTGATAGCTCCTAAGCCACATGAACTTTGAGTCTGGAAAGATATTACCACACTGATTTCTACAGGGGCATCATCAATGTATACCTTATCCCCGTGTGTGAAAAACCCCAGTTTCCACATATTCTTATCTCTAATGTACATTGTCAATATTTTTATCCTTTGCCAAACTAAGAGGTAGCAAATGGTGTCTTTTCTTTAGAAGTTTTGCATTCATTTTCATGTATTTCTACGTTAATTGTATATCTTTATCTGTGAAATGTTTTTTCTAGGTCCTTTGTGCACACGCTTTTCTGTTGACTAGTTGATATTTTTCTTATTAATTTAAAAGTGCTCTTTAAAGTTTAAGGAAACTAACCATTTCTAACATGTGAATAATTCCCCCCACTCTGTCCCCTGTATTTTGAGTTTGGTTATTGTAGTTGCTGCCATCAAATTTATTATTCTTCTCTTCTATGGCTTCTGTTTTTTGTGAGTTTCTCAAAAAAGTCTTGTGTACTCCAAGATTATTAGGAGAAGTCTTCCCAAATTTTCTTTGAATTCTTTTATTGTTTCATTTTCTACTTCTAAATCTTTGATACACCCGTGATTAATTTAAATTTAAGGAGTGATGTAAGCCATTGAATTTTAAGGTTATTACTGAACATTTGAAAAGCAGTTTGCTGTCTGTTTTTTTCCTAAAACTTGTATTTTTTTTACAAATAATTCATGTTCATTGAGAAAAATCTGAAAGTAGATAAAAATAAGAAAATATCACCCACAACTGCATTACCACAACAGAGATACCTACTGTTATTTAACCATGTAACATTTTTTCCATGAAAAACATGCAAATACAACAGTTTTCTTTAAAACAGAAAAACGGAACTGTAGCTTACATCCTGTTTTGTTATCTGTACTTTTGAACTCAAAATATATTGTGACTATCTTTCTGGGTGCGTATTTTCAGTCAAATTGTGGGTTGAAGCCATGACTGTGAGGGCTGAGGAGCGAGACTAGGGAGTGGAGGCGTTGGGACAAACTTTTCTACAAAGCGTGGTGGTGACAGGAAGGAGAAACATGGGGCAGCAGCTTGCGGAGCAGCTGGGTTGAGGAACTATATTTTAAGAATGGATGAAACCATCTTGTTGTAGACCAAGGAACTAATGGGAGGAGATAGGATGGAAGCTGAGGGGAGGAATGCTCTTGCCAAGCAATGAGAGAAAAGGAGGGTGGGATGGGTTGAGGGGACAGAAACACTGATCCAGAAGGGAGGGAACTGAAAGGAGTTTCTTGTGTGTGGTTCCAGTCTCCCTGAAGCAGATGAGGTCAGTGGCTGAGCGCAGTTGGGACTGGTGTATGTTTGAGGCCTCCAGGAAGTGGGAACATTTGGACAGAGGCTCTGAGAAAGTCAGCAGGGAGCCAACAAGAGCAGCAGCAAGAAGCCAAGTAGGGGAACAGTGAGAGCAGCCACACAGCTCTCTCCAGCACCACTCAGAACTCCACGAGTGAGAACAATAAGACAGAGGCTTGGGCATGGCCCGGTGCAGATGGGGAGATGGGTACAGCAGAGCCCTCTGGCCAGGATGAAGCAAACTTGGGTGTCTGGAACTGGAGGACAAAAACTGGCTTTCATAAGCACCATGCCCTGCCCTCTGCTCAGATGGTCTTCCTTCTGTCTTATTTCAGAGTTTCCATCTAGGACCTTCCACCAATCTGTTGGCCATGTCTGGCTACCAGCCTCATTATTCCCTTCTCCTCACAGCTGGAGCCCTCTGGTCTCTAGGCGTGAACGCCCCCGCTCACCCCGGGATCCCAGGGAGCAGGGAAATCAAGCAGCACCACCACTGTCCCCTCCAGCCACATTCTTGAACCCCTCAACAAGGCACCCAGTTCTCCACGTACTCAGCCCAAGGATGTTCAGACAGCTTCCCATCACCCCCAGCTCCCACCTGCATGACTACTCAGACTGACCGTGGCTTGAGCATCTCGTTGCTGTCAGGCCTTTTGCTGCACAAGGGATACAGATATAGGTCAGGTCAAGTTGCTGCCTGAAGGATGTTCAGAGCAGGCGACAAAGGGGTAACCTACACCTCATCCAGCCCATTGTTCTAATGTGGCAGAGGTCTGCAAAGGCAGCCCTAGAGGTGAGTCCCATAGGACAGCAGGAGAGAAGGAAGAGCAGGAACAAAGCCTCAGTGCAAGCTGCAATGCAGGGTCACCAAAATCAGTGCCGAGTGCCAAAGGGCACTGTGGGCCCTGACCCTGGCCAGTGTCAGTGTGTGCTTTGCTGTGGGCTGGGCCCTGGTTCCACAGTGGCTCAGGTGTGGTCAAGCATGGGCTCCATGTGGCCTGAACACTGGCCCTCAGCCACATGGGTCCTAAGCCTTCAGAGCGAACATTTTACTCTCTGTCCTCTGGGCTGGATCTCTGCCTGTAGAAAACATATTTCTTCTTTTCCCATTGTTGTAATGCCTGCCAAGGCTTATTAAATTTGGGGGTGACACTGGCACCCCTTGGTCAGTGTTTGATGGAATGTGCTTGCAAGCCGATTCACTCTCTCTGGGTCTTGTATTTTTCAGAAGGTGTCAGAGATCTCCTCCGGCACCAGGCCTGTGTGCCAGCCTCTCCAGCTTGCTCTCTCTCACCTTTTCTCCTTTCTCTCTGCTGAAGATGCTATTTATTCTAATCTTCTCTAGCAGGACACCTTGTGTAGTGTGGTCATCATATGCCAATAATGTAATTATATAGTTATAAGATCAGGTCAGCACAACACTGGCCAGGATGAGAAATAAATCGAAGCCAGCCATTTCAGGGAGAAGGGCCAAATGTCTCTTCAGCCTCTCTGGCCTCCCAGCCCAAGATGCAAGGCCTGGGAGCTGGGCCTGGGGAAGGAACGTGATCCGCTGCAGGAGTGTGAAACTGAGGGAGGGGCAAGCATGGAGAGAGCCAGCCCTCCCACATCAGCTCCCTTACCTGAGGCTCAGGCACCAACCAGCTAGGAAAAGAGGTTCAGCCTCTATCTGAAACTTCGCAGGTTCCTGGGACTTTCCTGTGCAAAGGAGGCCCAGTTTTTCGTCTGGTGTAGGCCTCGCCTCCATGTTGACAGAGAGCAGAGAAGCTCACTGTTAGTCAGGCATGCTAACTAGCTCCCGAGTGCTTGCTGAGGCTAAAACCTGGTCTTCTCATCCTAGAGAGGTGATTTTCATTACACTCCTCAAATGCCTGCCCATAACTGCAGTTCCTGCAGGGCCAGTGGGGAGAGACTGTGGGTGCTCACGCTTGGACACTAGCAGGTGGCTTTCTAGGGTACACAGATGCCCTTGACAGTGCCTGGATATAGTGAGTAATTTAATTCTCACAGCAACACTTCAGCTATTATCCTTCCCATCTTACTCAACAGGAAACTGAAGCTTGTAACAATTGGTTGGCCACGCTGGGACTGACCTTGCATTCTAACTTGTCAGAGGCCACTTTCTATCATGCCCTAGTATCTATGAAACTGGAGTGGCCTGAGCAAGTCCATCTCTACACCACTGGGGAGGGAAGGCTTGGGGTGAACAAAGCCTCATTATTGCAGGAGGATGGCTAAATGCCCCTCCCCCTTGCTATTGCCTGATGCAGAGATGCTTGGGAACCCACCCAACTGGGGGAAAGATTTGCTTATGGCAAAAAACAGTAGCAGTGTATCCATAGCATCCCAAAGTGAGATGCTGGCTTTGAAGGGAAGACTGCGTTTGCGGATGTTTCAGGACTATTGATAAGTGAAAGTTGGCTGTATGCAAAAAAGGGGAAAGAATTCTGAGTATTAAGGTGGAACAAGGCAGCAGATTCAGGGTGGCCCACAACTGCACCCCCCTGGAAGCATCAGCTAGTTTGTCCATAAAGGGCCTCTCTGCTTAGCCCCCAGTGACCCTGAGAATTCTACTGAAGTGGAGAGGGCAGCCCCAGGCCACTGCTGTGAGCTCCAGACGGGGCAAGCCACCAACTTTCAGTCACCAACTATCGGGTTGAAAGGGGAAGAAAAAGAATGCAAAAGAGGGAGAGAGAAGATGAGGGAAATCAAGAGGGTAGGAAGCAGAGCAGTGTGCTACAGGCAGGGCTGTGGAGACCTGTGTAAGGTTGATACCTGTTGACATGGCCCCTTCCATTTTCTCTCTCCACTGGCAGAATGGGGTTTCCAAGGTTGAGACCATGAGGGAAGTATTTGTTTATGAAAATCCAAAAGGGGAATTAATGAACATGGCAGAGGGCCCCTCCCATCTTTTTCTGGAGGCTCTCACTCCCAGGAGCCCCTTCTCCCCCAAGAACCTTCCAGAATCTGAGTTTCATTAAATACCAGGGAGGTAAAACACTTCTCAATCATCTACAAGGTTTGAACTCTTTTTTTAATTTACTTATTGGGTGACAATTGTTAGTAAAATTACATAGATTTAAGGTGTACAATTCTTTTTTTAAAATTTATTGGGGTGACAATTGTTAGTGAAATTACATAGATTTCAGGTGTACAATTCTGTATTACATCATCTATGAATCCCATTGTGTGTTCACCATCCAGAGTCAGTTCTCCTTCCATCACCATATATTTGATCCCCCTTACCCTCATCTCCCACCCCCATTCCCCTTACCCTCTGGTAACCACTAAACTATTGTCTGTGTCTATGAGTTCTTGTTTCTCATTTGTTTGTCTTCTTGTTTTGTTGTTTTTGGTTTATATACCACATATCAGTGAAATCATATTGTTCTTTGCTTTTTCTGTCTGACTTATTTCGCTTAGCATCATACTCTCAACATCCATCCATGATGGCACAAATGTTCCTATATCATCTTTTCTTACCACCGAGTAGTATTCCATTGTGTATATATACCACAACTTCTTTATCCATTCATCTATCGAAGGACATTTTGGTTGTTTCCATGTCTTGGCCACCGTAAACAAAGCTGCAATGAACATTGGAGTACACGTGTCTTTATGGATAAATGTTTTCAGATTTTTTGGGTAGATACCCAGGAGAGGGATTGCTGGTTCATATGGTAATTCTATTCGTAATTTTTTGAGGAACCTCCACACTGCCTTCCATAGCGGCTGCACCAATCTGCATTCCCACCAACAGTGTATAAGGGTTCCTTTTTCTCCACAGCCTCTCCAACACTTGTTACTATTTGCCTTGTTGATGATAGCCATTCTGACTGGGGTGAGGTGATATCTCATTGCGGTTTTTATTTGCATTTCTCTGATGATTAGTGATGTTGAGCATTTTTTCATATGTCTATTTGCCATTTGTATGTCCTCTTTGGAGAAATGTCTCTTCAGGTCCTCTGCCCATTTTTCAATTGGGTTGTTTGTTTTTTCGTTGTTGAGTTTCATGAGTTCCTTGTATATTTTGGATATTAGCCCCTTATCAGAGGCACTGTTTGCAAAAATCTTCTCCCATTCAGTCGGTTGCCTCATTATTTTGCCGATAGTTTCTTTTGCTGTGCAGAAGCTTTTCAGTTTCATATCGTCCATTCGTTTATTTTAGCTTTTAATTCCATTGCCTTTGAGTCAAATTCATAAAATGCCCTCTGAACCCAAGGTCCATAAGTTTAGTACCTAGGTTTTCTTCTATGTAGTTTATTGTGTCAGGTCTTATGCTTAAGTCTTTGCTCCATTTTGAATTAATTTTGGTACATGGTGAAAGATAGCAGTCCAGTTTCATTCTTTTGCACGTGGCTATCCAATTCTGCCAGCACCATTTATTGAAGAGGCTGTCTTTCCTCCATTGTATGTTTTAGCTTCTTTGTCAGAAATTATCTGTCCATATTTATGTGGTTTTACTTCTGGGTTCTCAATTCTATTCCATTGGTCTATGTGTCTGTTTTTCTGCCAATACCATGCTGTTTTGATTATTGTAGCCCTCTGGTACAAGCTAAAGTCACGAAGTGTGATACCTCCAGTATTATTCTTTTCTCTGAAGATTGCTTTGGCTATTCGGGGTCTTTTGTTGTTCCAAACAAGTCTGATGATTTTTGTTCTATTTTTTTAAAAAATGCCATTGGGATTTTGATGGGGATTGCATTAAATCTGTATATTGCTTTGGGTAATATGGCCATTTTAACTATGTTGATTCTTCCAATCCAGGAGCACGGAATGTCTTTCCATTTCTTTGTGTCTTCTTCAATTTCTTTCAAAAATGTCTCATAGTTTTCAGCATATAAATCCTTCACATCCTTGGTTAAGTTTATTCCTACGTATATTACTATTTTAGCAGCAATTGCAAAAGGAATTGTTTTTTCGTATTTCTTTTTCTGAGATTTCATTGTTAGTATATAGGAATTCAATGGACTTTTGTACACTGATTTTGTAGACAGCAACTTTACTGTATTCGTTGATTGTTTCTAACAGCTTTTTGGTGGAGTCTTTAGGGTTTTCTATATATGGCATCATGTCATCTGCAAAGAGTGATAATTTAACTTCTTCATTCCCAGTGTGGAGGCCTTTTATTTCTTTCTCTTGTCTGATTGCTCTGGCAAGGACTTCAACACTGTGTTGAAAAGCAGAGGTGATAGGGGACAGCCGTGTCGTGTTCCTGAACGTAGAGCAAAGGGCTTCAGTTTTTCACCATGAATTATGAGATTAGCTGAGGGCTTGTCATATATGGCCCTTATTATGTTAAGGTATTTTCCTTCTATACCCATTTTATTAAGTGTTTTAATCATAAATGGATGTTGTATCTTGTCAAATGCTTTTTCTGCATCAATTGATATAATCATATGATTTTTTCCTTTATTTTGTTTATGTGATGTATCACATTGATGGATTTGCGGATGTTGAACCATCCTTGTGCCTGGGGGATGAACCCCACTTGGTCGTGATGAATAATCTTTTTAATGCATTGTTGTATTCGAGTTGCTAGAATTTTATTTAGGATTTTTAGCATCTGTATTCATCAGAGATATAAGTCTGTAGTTTTCTTTTTTTGTGTTGTCCTTACCAGGTTTTGGTATGAGGGTAATGTTGGCCTCATCAAATGAGTTACGGAGTACTATCTCTTCTTCAACTTTTTGGAAGAGTTTGAGCAGTATTGGTATCCTCTTGAAGCTTTGGTAGAATTCACAAGTGAAGCCATCTGGTCCAAGGCTTTCGCTTTTAGGAAGGTTTTTGATGACTGATTCAATTTCGTTACTGGTGATCAGTCTGTTTAGATTTTCCAGTTCTTCATGGTTCAGCCTTGGAAGGCTATATGTTTCTAAGAACTTGTCCATTTTTTCTAGGTTATTGAATTTGGTGGCATATATTCCTTGATAATATTCTTGGATAATCCTTTGTATTTCTGTGGTGTCTGTGATAACTTCCCCTTTTTCATTTCTGATTTTGTTAATTAGTGTCTTCTCTCTTTTTATCTTAGTGAGTCTAGCCAAGGGTTTGCCAATTTTGTTAATCTTTTCAAAGAACCAGCTCTTTGTCACATTAATTTTTCCTATTGTCTTTTTGTTCTCTATTTTATTTAGTTCTGCTCTGATTTTTGTTATTTCCTATCTTCTGCTGACCTTGGGTTTCACTTGTTCTTCTTTTTCTAGTTCTTTTTTTTTTAATTAATTAAATTTATTGGGGTGACAACTGTTAGTAAATTTACATAGATTTCAGGTGTACAATTCTGTATTATATCATCTATAAATCCCATTGTGTGTTCACCACCCAGAGTCAGTTCTCTTTCCATCCCCATATATTTGATCCCCTTTACCCTCTTCACCCACCCTCCACCCCCTTACCCTCTGGTAACCACCAAATTACTGTCTGTGTCTATAAGTTTTTGTTTCTCATTTGTTTGTCTTGTTCTTTTGTTGTTTTGGGTTTATATACCACATATCAGTGAAATCATAGGGTTCTCTGCTTTTTCTGTCTGACTTATTTCACTTAACATTATACGCTCAAGATCCATCCATGTTGTCACAAATGCTCCTATATCATCTTTCCTTAACGCCGAATAGTATTCCATTGTGTATATGTACCACAACTTCTTTTTTTTTCTTTTCTTTTTTACAACATTCTATTTACAACATTAGAAACTGACTAACACTGAGAAATTCTTAAAGTACTCATTAATTCATTTTAAACAACAACAATAATTTATTACACATGAACAAATAATGTGTTTTAAGAGAAAAGCAACCAAGATTTTAAAAAAATAATGAGAAGGATACTGTTCTACATTTTTGCAAATCCCTTTAATCTCTGGCTTAACAGTAGATAGCTGAATTCTCAGGGCTGCATTTAATCTGCTGCAATGTCCCACAACGTATAGCCCCTGGAGAACTTCAATGTGCACTAGTAAGAGAATAAGAATGCAAAGGGAAATAACATGCTAGTACAGCAGGTCCTTGAATAACAGTGTTTCGTTCAACATTGTTGCTTTTGTTTAATGTTGATGATATTCCATCTGAACTTAACTCTTATTTATATCAATCCACCTATGGTAAAACTGATTTTGTTGTACGTCTTTTCCCAGCAGTTCCAAGAACCTGTTGATGACGTTAAGTGAGGACTTACTGTACAGTAGTCCCCCTTATCCACAGGGGATTTGTTCCAAGATCCCCAGGACAGAACCCTATATATATTGTTTTTCCCTATACATACCTTCCTCCTTAACCAACTTCAACTCTGCCGGAAACGTGAGAGCAGCGTCTTCATCAGCAGACGCAGCCTCTGCAGTAATTTTCACATTTCTCAGTCCAAACCTATTCCTGAATCTGTGTAACCATCCCTTACTTGCAGTAAAAGGTTTGGTGTCAGTCCTTTCAGCGTCTCCCTTGCTGAAGTCTTCATACAGGCTCAGTGCTTTCTGGCGCAACACCGTGCTGTCAACCGGAACACGTTTGCTGTTCATGTCTTCCACCCACAAACTTAATGCCTTTTCCATCTTAACTAAGCACTGATCACGCACCGTGGCCGTCACTTTTGCAGTTTGAGGTGGCACACCAAAACTAGCACAAATTTATTTTCCCTCTTCACAATTTCACAGATAGAAGATTTGTTTTTACTGTAGATCTTAGCAACCTCAGCATAGGATTTTTTTTCCTTTCTTTAAGTCAAGAACGTTCACCTTCTCACTTAAAGGAAGCACTTTACAGCTTCTCTTTGGCATATCTGAATTGCCAGCATCACTGCTCTTGCGCTTTGGGGCCATTGTTAAAATAAGGGTGACTTGAACACAAGCATTGTGATACCCAGACAACCAATCTGATAATGGAGACGGCGACTAAGTGACTAACGGGCAGGGGGCATACACGGCATGGAGACACTGGACACAGGGATGGTTCATGTCCTGGGCAGGATAAAGAACAGGGTGAGATTTCATCACTACTCAGAATTGCGTGCAATTTAAAACTTATGATTGTTTATTTTTCGAATTTTCCATTCAATATTTTCAGACCACAGTCTAATCCAGGTAACTGAAACCACAGGGAAAAAAAGAATCATGGATAAGGGGGGACTATTGTAAAGTGGTTTTGATCTTGCAGACCTCTGAAAGGTTCTCAGGGACCCTAGAGGTCCCGGACAGCACTCTGAGAATTGCCGGATGAGCGTATAGTGAGGAATCCTCTTGAGCGCTGTGAGGAACTTGTTCTTAGAATCGGTCATGCATAAATGAATGCTGAATTACGGCACCTAGTCTGGCTTCTGCTAGATTTCCATTTGGAGTGAGAGGTGGGTTGGGGGCGGGGCGAAGAGGAGGCCATGGTGGGAAACGGAATGTGCTGCTGGAATTCTAAGCCAGGGTCCTGCCGTCACCACTGAGAAAGGGTGGGTTGCCGGCAGCTTGCCAGGTTTGTGCAGGCCTTCCTAGGAATGTGGGGCAGGATGCCCAGCCCAGCCCTGCTCCCCACAAGCCACCAACAGCTAGCACAGCTACGACTCACGGCTTAAAGTCCACCACTAGGTAGGAACGTATGGTGGAGTGACAGCCTCTGGAATATTCAAGCTGGGTGGGACCAACCAGTGTGAAAGCCAAGGCCTGGAGAGTTTGAACCACTCATGATCACACAGAGCTGTTCCTGGGAGAGCTGAGTGAAAAACTCAGGTGCTACCTCTATCCGCTGACCTGCTGGACTCACTTTTCCGGTTGGGCAGATCCCTTTGGGGAAACTGTTTCTCCAGGGGAAACTGAGTCAGAAAGGGTGTCACTAGCCAGGGCCTACAGTGTGTGTGCTATATGTTATGGGACTGTTTCCTTAGTTGCTGTTTTCCTTGCTTTATTTTTTAATAGCATCTCTGGGGACAAAGTGTCATTTCTACAATCAACCTCATCTGACATCACTGTGGTGGTCATGCTGGATGTTGCCAGAGAAACCTTCAGGCCACCCACCATGGGGGTTCTTGGCTCTGGTGCTCTTTCCTCCCTGCACCCACATGGCTGCCATAACCAGGTGTAGCCCAGGGCCTCTTCCTTCCCTGCTTGCTTCCACTGAACACTTGCGATGTCCTTTGTGCCATTGCTGGGGACACATGAACAACTCACAGTGCTCACCCATGAAAAGCCAGTGAAGAGAGGAAATGAAGGGGACCACAAACATAGCTGTGATAAATATTCCCCAGGGATAAGAGTGGTGTAAGAGGAATAGAGAAGGTCAGTCATTTAACCAGCCACGAGAACTGGGGAGATACAGTGCATTGGAGAGCCTGCAGCTTAGGATGTGAAGCCAGGGGTGGGGGTGGGAGTGGGTGGCAGTGGCTAGAGGGGTGAAGACCCCAGGAGAGAGGTCATTCTCAAGCTTCTGGAAGTAGCTTACTCAGGGCTGTAGGGTTATAACACCTCCAGCAGAAGAATTATATGTGGCTTCTCCAGGTTTTGAGCAGCCACAGAAACCTGTCCACCCCACCTGTGGGCAGGGGTCTGCTGCCTCTTGCTCCTGGTGAAGTAATGATTCCCCTGGGACTGGGGGGAGCTGGTGGTGAGCTGTGTTCCAAGCAAGAGGACACAAGGGAAGAGACAAGCTGGAGAGGGGAGCAGGCTGGAGTTGGAGCAGGCTGAACGGGGTTCAGCACCTGTCTCTTAGTTAATTAGCACCTGGGGAGTCATTGCTGTGTCTGACGGCACCCCTGCTGTCTGTATTTAGGTATCCTCTGGGGGTTCCAGAGCCAGGGCAAGATGGTGATCCCTGGCTAGGTGCTTCGTCTCACAGCTCTGCTTCCTCTCCCCTCAGGCCTCTGGGGAAGCTCCCCACAATCGCCGTGGAATTGAGCCCTCTCTGTGAAAAGGGATTTGTTCAGTTGTTTTCAGATTTTAGCTTCTTTGTCTCTAGAAAATTTTGATTAAAAAAGAAATCTTGTAAATCTGTAAGTTAAACATGCTTAGGTTTACCTGTTTTGAAAATCCTCCCTGTGTTAACATGATCACAGGTCAAATATGTTTAGAGAATAAATGCCCTAAAAACCCTGCCTTCACATTGCATCAATGCTGAAATTCAATGGCAGGCTGAGACTGTAACTGAGCATATTGGGCATATCTGAGCACTGTTATAGAACATCAACAGAGCTAGAAGACAAGTCGGAGGCTGTGTGCGCCACCCCTGTGTTCCCCATTTCACTGACAAAAAACCGAAGTCAAAGGAGGTTAAGTGAGAGGTCCAAGACCTGGTTGAGACATGGTGGCAGGACTTGAAGTGGATCTCGTGGATGGCTGCTGAGAGCAGAGCAGGTCTATGAGCTGTATCAATGGTCCTTGTGTCCTTCAAAATCCTACATATGTGCTGGGGGTTGGGACTGACAGAGGACCTGCTGGCCTGATTCTCTGGGCAAGTTTGGGCTTTTGGGCATCTCTTATTCTGGACAAAGGTAGCCCCAGCCCAAGGACCCTGTCTGCCAGTCTTAAACATCTGTGGATGAGTTCTTACTAGAAAGAAAAGAGTATATGCAGTATTAGCAACCACAACTGTCATCCACTGACTGCCCACTATGTTCCAAACACTCATTATCTACTGTCCCCAAATACTTGACACACATTATCACATTAAATTCTTACAAAAAACTTCCTTTGCAGCTTTGGAAACTGAAACACGAAATGGCTGCAAGACTCACTGTGGATCACAAGTCTGCACAAGGAGAAGAGTTGGACTTTGATCCCCTTTTTCTGACCCTAAAGCCCTGCTTTTAATGACTGTGATAGAAGGTCCTCCCCTAAAGCCAACGAGTGGAGTCAGCTCCTGACCAGACTTTGTGGGGTGCCCAGGCCCTCCACACATGACACTGTGACATTGGGACCATTTAAGACTTGTGCACCACAGTAGCCTTGTCACTTGTGGTTCTCCAAGAAACAGACACCAACACAGGATTAGACATGCAGATTAAGGGGGAAATGCCTGTGAGGGAAAGTAGGAAGGAAGTGGGCTCAGGGTGGGAAAGGCATAGACTGTGATGCAAGTATGAGGCTGTGAAGGAGAGAGAGAAGGAAGGAAGGTCTGAGACTGCAGTGCAGTCCTAGGACAGTTTTGGCAGGGCTGATGGGGAGGCCCCACCAGAGTGCCAAGTCTCCCAGGAATGATGATCACGAAAGCTAGGATAATGGTTATATCTGGTGGGTATGGAAGGACAGAGAGGATTTGGGGGACTGGCAATTTTCTTTCTTGACCTGAGTGGTGTGTACACAGACATTTGTTTATAATTATTTGCTTAATCTGTACCTGTTTGCTGTATTTATTTACTTCTATTTAACTTTTAAATAGGTAGGGCATAGGCTACAGCTGAATTTGGCCTGTGGTGGGGTCTCTCCTAGGAAGCCCTGGGTCTGGCATGGGACTTAAAGCCCTGGGACTTAAACCTAGCCGGAGCACCATCTCACTGTCTCTGTAAATAACACACTCAAAGGGCTGACTGGGCAGGCACTGGAGCCCTGCTAAAGCCAATCCTGCTCCACAGGGTCAGCCCCTGCATAACAGCTCCTCCACTGTAGTCATGACCAGATCTCACATCTAATCAACCCCAGGATCAATCCCTCCTTCTGATGTGCAAACAGCAACCAAGGCTCAAATACAACAGGAGGGCACACACAACACATACAAGGGACACACCTGGAGCAACCGGATCTAATTACAAGGTAGATTGATCACTGGGCCCCACAGGACATCTCCTACATAAGGTCACTCTACTAAGACAGGGAGGCAGAGCAGCTCTACCTAATACATATAAACAAATGCAGGGAGACAGCCAAAATGTCCCAAATGAAAGAACAGAATAAAGCTCCAGGAAAAAACAAAACAAAACAACTAAACAAAATTGGAGACAGCAATCAACCAGATATAGAGTTCAAAACACTGGTTATAAGGATGCTCAATGATCTCAGGGAGAACTTCAACAAAGAGACAGAAAACATAAAAATGGAGGTAGAAAACATAAGAAAGACCAATCAGAAATGAAGAATACAATAACTAAAATGAATACATTAGAGAGAATCAACAGTAGATTAGATGAAGCAAAGGATCAAATCAGTGATTTGGAAGGTAAGGTAGCAAAAAACACCCAATCAAAACAGCAAAACGGATCCAAAGAAATGAGGATGGTCTATGGGAGGCCTGGGACAACATCAAGTGTACCAACATTAGCATCATAGGGGTACCAGAAGGAGAAGAGAGACAACAAAAAATTGAAAATCTATTTGAAGAAATAATGATTGAAAACTTCCTTAACCTGGTAAAGGAAGTAGATATACAAGCCCAGGAAGCACAAAGAGTTTCAAACAAGATGAACCCACAGAGACCCATCATAATTTAAATGCCAAAAGTTAAAGACAAAGAGAGAATCTTAAAAGCAGCAAGAGAAAAGCAGTTAGGTACCTACAAGGGAGCTCCCATAAGACTGTCAGTTGATTTCTCAACAGAAACTTTGTAAGCCAGAAGAGACTGGCATGAAATATTCCAAATGATGAAAAGCAAGTACCTAAAACAAAGATTACTCTACCCAGCACAACTATTATTTAGAATTGAATGACAGATAAAGAGCTTTCCAGACAAGAAAAAACAAAAGGACTTCATCACCACCAAACCAGCAGCATGATACAAGAAATGTTAAGGAGACTTTTAAGAAAAAGAAGAAACAAAAGATAAAAAATATGAATAATAAAATGGCAATAACTACATACCTATCAACAATTAGTTTAACCACATTA
This sequence comes from Rhinolophus hipposideros, assembly GCF_964194185.1. NCBI lineage: Eukaryota > Metazoa > Chordata > Mammalia > Chiroptera > Rhinolophidae > Rhinolophus > Rhinolophus hipposideros. The sequence goes on along the minus strand of NC_138053.1, from coordinate 2,988,922 downwards.
ACAAAATGAAAAATAAAAATCACATGATCATATCAATAGATGCAGAAAAAGCATTTGATAAAATACAGCAACCTTTTATGATAAAAACCCTTAAGAAAGTGGGAATAGAGGGATCATATCTTAACATAATAAAGGCCATATATGACAAACCCACAGCTAACATCATACTCAATGGGGAAAAGCTAAAACCATTCCCCCTAAGATCAGGAACAAGACAAGGTTGCCCACTTTCTCCACTTCTATTCAACATAGTGCTGGAAGTTCTAGCCACAGCAATCAGACAAGAGAAAGAAATAAAAGGCATCCAAATTGGTAAGGAGGAAGTAAAATTATCATTATATGCAGATGATATGATACTATATATAGAGAACCCTAAAGACTCCACCAAGAAACTATTAGAACTGATAGATGAATTTAGTAAAGTAGCAGGATATAAAATTAATATTCGGAAATCAGTTGCATTTGTATATACCAATGATAAAATAGCAGAAGGAGAAATTAAAAAAACAATTCCATTTACAATTGCTCCAAAGACTATAAAATATCTGGGAATAAATCTAACCAAAGATGTAAAGGATCTGTACTCAGAAAATTATACAACACTGAAGAAAGAAATGAAAGAAGACATAAATAGATGGAAACACATTCCATGTTCATGGATAGGAAGAATTAATATAATTAAAATGTCCATACTGCCTAAGGCAATATACATATTCAACGCAATTCCTATCAAACTACCAACGACGTTTTTCACAGAAATAGAACATATAATCCTAAAATTTATATGGGACCATAAAAGACCCCGGATAGCCTCAGCAATCTTGAGAAATAAGAACAAAGTGGGAGGTATAACGATACCTGATTTCAAACTATACTACAAGGCTACAGTAATCAAAACAACATGGTACTGGCATAAAAATAGATACATAGATCAATGGAACAGAATAGAGAGTCCAGACATAAATCCATGCCTATATGCCCATCTAATCTACGACAATGGAAGCAAGAATGTACGATGGGGTAAAGATAGTCTGTTCAATAAGTGGTGTTGGGAAACCTGGACGGACACATGCAAGAAAATGAAGCTGGACCACCTCCTTACACCATATACAAAAACAAATTCAAAATGGCTTAAAGACTTAAATGTAAGATCTGAAACCATAAAATATCTAGAAGAAAATATAGGAAGAAACTTCATGGACATTACCCGGAGTAAGATTTTCACTGATATATCCCCTCGCGCGAGCGAAGTAAGAGAAAAAATAAACATGTGTGAAGACATCAAACTAAAAAGTTTTTTCACAGCAAAGGAAACCATCAATAAAACAAAAAGGGATCCTACTGTATGGGAAAAGATATTTGCCAATGATATATCTGATAAGGGATTAATATCACAAATCTATAAAAAACTTACTCAACTCAACTCCAAAAAAACAAACAACCCAATTAAAAAATGGGCAGAGGACTTGGGGAGACATTTCTCTAAGAAGGACATACAGAAGGCAAGAAGACATATGAAGAAATGCTCAACCTCACTAACCATCAGAGAAATGCAAATAAAAACCACAATGAGATACCACCTCACTCCAGTCAAAATGGCTATTATCAATAAATCAACAAACAACAAATGCTGGCGCGGATGTGGAGAAAAGGGAACGCTAGTGCACTGTTGGTGGGACTGCAGATTAGTGCAGCCACTATGGAAAACAGTATGGAGGTATCTCAGGAATCTGAAAATGGAACTACCCTATGATCCAGTAATTCCACTCCTAGGCATCTACCCGGAGAAATCCAAAACTCCAATTCAAAAATCTGTATGCACTCCTATGTTTATTGCAGCACTTTACACAATAGCCAAGATATGGAAACAACCAAAATGCCCATCGGTAGATGACTGGATTAAGAAGCTGTGGTACATTTATACAATGGAGTATTACGCAGCCATAAAGAAGAAAGAAATCTTATCATTTGCAGCAACATGGATGGATCTAGAGAACATTATGTTAAGTGAAATAAGTCAGAAAGAGAAAGACAAGTACCATATGATCTCACTTATATATGGAATCTAAAGAAAAGACTATGTGAATGAACTAATCAGAGACAGTTTTGGGGACGCAGAGAAAAAACCGAGAGTGGTTAGATGGGTGTGTGGGAGGGGGTTGGGCATAAGGGGAAAGGTGAAGGGATTTGGAAGCAGCTGGTAACCACAAGATGGCCTCAGGGTTTTTTTGAAAATTAATTTGGGGAAGGTATTCTATAATGTTGTAAAGATTTTGTTGGGTATCCGATGGACATGCGTCCTATTTGGGAGACCACCTCAGGGATACTGTGGATACCTGATCATGGCATTGTACACCAGAAGCTAAACATTAATGAATGCCAACTATAATTTTATATATATAATGTGATGGTTCAGTGTGAGGTCGGAGGGATAGTGGATGGGGGGAGGGGGGTTCACAGTATGAGGGATATAAATGATGAACGTCTAAGTATTACCTTGTTTTGTACACCTGAAACTAATAAATAAATTAATTAATTAAAAAAAAATAAAATAAAATAAAAAAAAAAAAACAATTAGTTTAAACGTAAATGTATTAAAAGCTCCAATCAAAAAAGAAGGTGGCTGAATGGCTGAGAAAACAAGACCCTTACATATGCTGCCTATAAGAGACTCACTTCAGATTGAAAGACAAACACGGACTAAAATAAAAGTGAAGTCATGGAAAAAGATATTTAATGAAAATTTGAAATGGAAAAAAAAGTTGGGGTAGCAATACTTATACCAGACAGAATAGGCTTTTAAAAAAAAGGACTGTAATAAGAGACAAAGAAGGACCCAGTAATCCCAATTCTGGGTATTTATCTGAAGAGACCCAAAACAGTATTTGAAGGACATGAGCAATCATATGTTTACTACAGCATTATTTACAGTAGCCAAGATGTAGAGGCAATCTGGGTGTCCATTAATGGATAAATGGATTAAAAAGAGGTGGTACATATATGCAGTGGAATATTACTCAGTCATAAGAAATAATGGAACCTTGCCATCTGCAACAACATGGGTGGACCTAGAGAGTATTGTGCTGTATAGTGTAAGTCAGAGGACAAAGACAAATGCCATATGATTTAACTTATATGTGGAATCAGAAAACCAAAATAACCAACCAAACAAAACAGAAACAAAGTCACAGAACATTTTGATGGTTGCCACCTTGGAATGGGGTTGGAGGGTAGGAGAAAAATGGGAAACAATTAAGAAGTACAAATTGGTAGTTCCAAAATAGTCAGAGGATGTAGGGTATACCATAAGAAATGTTGTCAATAATATTGTAATAACTATGTATGGTTTCAGATGGATACTTGACACACATTATCACATTTATTGGGGTGATCACTTTGTAAGTTATATAAATGTCTAATCATTATGTTGTACACCTGAAACTATAATATTGTGTGTTACGTGTAATTGAAAAACAAAACAATTATTAAAAAAGAAAATAAGAAAATGAAGTAGCGAATTCCATGAAAATCTGTAGGAAAAGCATTCCCAGCAGAAGGAACAGCTAAGGCAGAAGCATTAAGCCTGGACCAGGACAGAATGGAAGGCTTGCTGTGTGCTAGGAGCTTCTGAAAGAGAAGGACTTGAATAGACTTGAAGAATGGGCAGGTCTTGAGCAAAGGAAGCTTCTGAGATAACATGTTGGCCTCTTCTATTGGCCTCTGCATGGTGCTCAGAAGCTCAGAGACCTGTAGAGAGGGCCTGGCAACCCCAGCACTTAAACTCCAGGATACACTCTGAGAACTGCTTGGCATGCTCCCATTCCTACCCCTACTTTCAGGACTTGGACTCTTACAACTTGAACTTGTTATAGACCTCATTCCAGGTTTCTCCAGCACCCGAACAGATTGAGGCCCACATGAGGGGCACAGATGGTTTGACTCAGTATCTCCATCCACTTCTGCCGAGAACCATGCCTCTTTCCCACTAGTAGTGTGGGGTTGCTGCTATTCCACAAAGGAACTCACAACCTCCTCCCTCTCCCAAAGAGCAAGACAGTTTGCTTAAAGTCATGAAAAAAAATCTGAACCTCCTCTAAACTGTGAGGATTTTTAGAGCCCTCTTCTTTCCCTGTCTTTTAACAAGTACTGAGATATAACTCTGGGCAACTACCTGTGCTAGGTGCTGGGCAGACAGAAATGAAAAGGCAGACATGGAGCTCACTCTCAATTCATCCAGCCCTATGAGACCCCTTGCAGTCCCAAGGGTTACAGTTCTTCTGGGTTCCCAGAGTTACCTGTGCTCATTTAAGTGCTTAGTTCCATCACTGGGAGCCAAGACCATGACACCCAAGGTAAGCCACTGGATTAGCTGCTCCTCCAACCCAAAGCAGACATACTGCTGTGGACAATGCCCAGCCCCCGACCCCCCCACCCCACTCACACACATGCAGCCCTTTCCTGCATAGGATTTCTGCCTTCAATACCAGTTCCATTCCCTCCCTTTTTACTGTCAATGTCTTATTGTGATTAAATGTATTTAATATATTACATATACATCTGTATATTGTATATATAGTAATATATTATATATGTACATATTTATATATGTAACAATGCATAAAATGTATCTGTACATACTGAAGCATTTGTGAGTGAAATGATGCAACTCCTGGAATTAGCTTTAAAATGTCTCATGTTGTCCAAAATTGGGAAGCGTGCATATATGAAACAAAAATAGGAAAAAATGAATAATTGTTGAAGCTGGGGTTTATTATACTATTGTCTCTACTTTGGGGAATATTTGAAAATTTCCAAAATAAAAAGTTAAATAGAAGTAAATAAATAAAGCATACATGTACAGATTAAGCAAATAATTATAAGCAAATGTCTGTATACACACCACTCAGGTGAAGAAAGAAAATTGCTAGTCCCCAAATCCTCTGTGTCTTCTCATACCCACCAGATATAAACATTATCCTAGCTTTTGTGAACTTCACTTCCTAGGTTTCTTTATTACCTATATAAGCATTCCTAAAGATTCCCAAATAACTTAGTATTGCTTGTTATTGAGTCATATAAATGGCATCGTATGGTATGTGTTCTTTTATCTCACCCATGGTCCCCTACAAGGAAGAGGCTGGATGCCAGGTCTCCTGACATTAGGGCAGAGGTATTCCACTCATCTAACAGATTTGTTCAAGATCATATACTCAGCAGTAGGACTGGGAAGATGGCCATCACAATGGTTTACATGAACTCTGTGAGGACTTTTGCCACCAGGTAGATTTGCATAGGAGGCAGACTGCTCAAGGTAGATTCAGTTCAAGGAGGTGTAGTTTGTGAAGGACCAAAATACTTTCACACAAAATACAGCCCCATGGGAGCAACTTTAAGGGACAGTGTCATAGAATGCGGGGTAGGCTAGTGCTTTATGGAAATTTACCCAGTACATGACCTATGATGTAGGCAGACTGAAAAATGGCTCCCAAGATGTCCATGTCCTAATCCTTAGAACCAGTAGATGGCAAAGACTTTACAGAGATGATTAAGTGAAGGATCTTGATATGGGGAGATTATCTTGAATGATCCAGGTGAACCCTAAATGCAACCACAATTGTCCTTTTAAGAGGAAGGCAGGGGGAGATTACAGACAGAAGAGGAGAAAGCAGTGTGACCACAGAGGTAGAGATTGGAGTGATGAGGCCACAAGCCAAGGAATGCTGGCAGCCACTAGAAGCTGGAAGAGGCCAGGAATGGATTCTCCCTTAGAGGCTTCAGAAAGAGCATGACCTAACAACATCTTGATTTTGGCCCACTGAAATATTTCAGGTTTCTAGACTCCTGAACTGGTGAGAAAAGAAATATGTATTGTTTTAAGCTACCAAATTTGTGGCAATTTGTTATAGCAGCCATAAGAAAATAATACAGGTGTATTTATTAAATATCTATGGGTCTGACACCTGTGATGATAGAATAAATTAGACGTTGCCCCTGATGTCAATAAATTTAAATAGTCTGATGGAAGAAGATACACGTCAAGGAAGACTTCTTGGAGGAGGTAATGCTTGAACTCAATCTAAAAGAATGAGCAGAAGGTACCCAGATAAAGAAAAGGAAATATATGCTAACAAGAGGAGGAGAATTGACTATATAATGAGAACTCACAAAAGTCCTGAGAATCATACTCTGAGGGCTTGCAAACAGGAAGGATGCTCAAGGTTGCACTGTGAAATGGCTCCATGGATACATGGCTGACACTGTGTGATGCTTTTCCTACCCTTTCACTGAGGGCTTCATGAAAATTGTCCCCTGTGACTAAGGAATCAGGACTCAAAATGCATCTGCTACACCAGGTGCAAAATTACCCCATGTGGCTGCTGCTTCTTCACATTTCCAAGTTCCTCCTTGAGGTTCAAGCAGGGAGGGGTATATGGTCAGCTAAGGTGGGCCATGCATTCATGCCTAGCTGCAAGGGAGGCTGAGAAAATGAGTATCTTGCACTTTTAGCTTCTATATAAAGGGTGGGCTGTATTACGAGGGTTCAGATGCCAGGCATCCAGAAAGAATGACAATTATCACTCTATTAGGAATGGAAATGAAGGGATAGATTTAAATGACTTTGTAGTCTTCTTCAGAGAGAAAGTGCTTCAGCTATTGAATGAAATTAAGAAACTCTGATGCCTTACCATTAGGATTTTATTAACTCCTAAGGAGAGCCCTTCACTGCCTGAATGGAACCTTTGGCACTGCAAATTGAATGCAGCTTTCTGTCACTGAATAATGTTTTATGATCAGCATACAAAGATGTTGTCCTTTACAAACTACCGTCCATTACAGAAACAGCAGGTGTTTCAATTGCTACTTCTCTGATCAGCCCAGTTTGACATTTCAAGTATTTTATTTTTCAACCCTGAGGCAATTGTTAATGTCTTTATCCTGAGCATTTCAGGATAAAATTTGAAGAGATTGCTCTGGGAGCTACTTCATGACTAAGAGGGACTGGGGAGCTCTCAGGGCATTTTAGATTATTCGATCTTTGTTAAGGGGCCTGGCTTCTCCTCAGAGAAACGTTCTTCCTGAAGCCGAGTTTTTCTTGTGTCTCCTTTGCAGAGATTTCCTCAAATCTAGACAATTTGGAAAGATTTCCATTTTTCCAGAAAACTTGTACTCACTCATTATTGTCATTGTTGTTAAAATAACTAACTTTTTCCCCCCGCTAAACAAGGATCATAGATTTCCTTCACTTAATGCCACAACAGCCTTTTGTAGGTGTATATATATTATAATTTACATTTTATAGATGGAGAAACTTAGACAATGAGAGAGTAAGTGATGCAGGTATTGAGGGAGCCAGGCCATCTGACAGCAGAGTCTGTTCCTTTCTCTCTGCAGGTAGATCTCATATTCAACCTTAGCTCTGGTCACTCACAAGAGAATAGTAGGGCTTCATGCTAAGATCCTGCTACAATGACAGGAAGGAAGGCTCTGGGAAGGGATAAAAAATGCAAGAGTTTATAGCAACTGGAGATTCTGGTTTGGCCCCAAATAAGAAATACGAACATTGCTGTGCGGTGCTAAAATTAAGCAAAATCCTGCTTCAGTTCGAGACTTGGGACCAAGTGACAAAACCTTCTGTGTCCTGAGTGGTAGAAGTGGCCATGGCCAGGAGAAGCCAGCCCCTGGGTAGCAGGGGTTGATCCACAGAAGTAGGAACAGGCACAGTTGGGGCAGCAGCTGCAGCACCAGCAGCGCCAGGAGTGTGTGGAGGGTGCCACCCGTCCTGAGGACTTGATTCACAGTCAGGCTGGAGGGCAATCAGGGCCACAGTCCTTGGGAGGAGGGCAATGGTGCCCTCTCTTGTGCCTACAAGTTGTCAGTGGCTTGGGGGTCTGTTCTCTTCCCACTTTGTTGGTGCTGACTCAGGCTGCATTTCTGCTGTGTTGCTCATATTTACCTTGGCTGCTCTCCCTCTGTGTTGATCACCACTTGACCCCTCTAAGACATAAACATTAATGCTGCGAGGAGTGGTTATTAATAGCTGAGATTTGTCACATGGCTAATTTAGGGGAGATAAATGGCTTTGCAGGTTTCATCTTTCACAAATGAGAGAGAAAAAAGATATTGCGGGTACCAAAGTAGATAATTCTGAATAGCAGCTTCTAACATGAGAATGATGAAGAAATTTCCGATTTTTATTTGCTATGAAGTCAAATCATTTACAGACAGAAACAAACACATTACTGAATTAAAAAAAAAGAATGTTTTAAAGATCTAAGTCTTGATATGTATCTGGTAAAACCAGTTGAGCTGAAAGAATGTGGAGGATGACATGATGGCTTCTTCATTTCAGAGGATGCTGGACCTGAGGCAGAAGGGCTACCTCGGCTCTGGAATATCCCATCCTACCAACATCTTCCCAACCTTTGATCTACTCTCTGGCCAGTCAACTCATCACCTGTCGCAAGCTGGATACTAAAGAATATGACAGGATGTGAGTCTTGGAAGGGATCCAGATCCATTATGTGCTAGTCGAGAATTCTGGGCTCAGCCTTTGAGCCCAGTCTGTCTTAGCTGCCAATGGAGAGAATATTTCCCTCATGGAGACAAATTAACACAGAGATGCTATGTAAATCAAAAGTGACCCATATAAATTCGTAATGTCTCTTTAAAGTGCTAGCCTTCCTGTTCTTTCTGTCACAGCTTGCTGCTGTAGGCCCTGTGGACCACTTAACCCACCTGCTCCCATTTGCTTCCCTGGAAAAACAATTTACTCATCAAAATGAGAGGAAGGACTGCTTTGGCTGTGAGACACCAATAGGAAGCAAACAGTGTTGAATTGTTGACTCATTTCAGAAAATAAAGATGAACATAGCCAAATTCTAAACACAAGCAATGTTGCTGGGTCAGGAAAGAAATAATAGCTGTCTCATTATTTTGAGCTTTTTCTATATGCGTGTGATGTCTTTCAGGTGATTCAATTCAGAGAATAGCAAGAGGAGACTTTGCAAGACTTTTTTTTTTGGACAGCTGGGTTCTGTGGTCATCCTGTGATCTGTGCAATGTGTGAAGGCCATTAGCAAGTCTATACTGTGTAGGCTTAGCGACCACTTCTCTATGGCCTTAGCTGAACGTCTTGAGATGCGCGGCATCTCATTTCAGACATGCCCACTCTGGGAGCCAATTCTGCTAGGCAGATTAAAGGCTTGAGTGGTAGAACAAATATCTTCCCCTATTAAAGCCATCTTATCCTTGCCTTTTGAAGATGACACTGCTGTTTTCCCAGCAGCAGAGAGGAATTTATCCTGTTCCATCGACAAATTCGTTCTGGCCTGCTGCTTCTGCAAGAATTGTCAGGCACCTGGCCAAGGTGAAGAGAACTATTTGTGGCCCAGAGACTCAGCAAACTGGTTGAGGAAGGAAGTGACACTGTGATCCACTGAGCCATCCAGGTTCATCAAACCCCAGAGGAGAGGCAAAGATGGGAGGGGAAAGGATCCTTGGGGAAATGTCATCTAGATTTGCTTCATTGTGAATCTCTCAAAAACATCCATTTTAATTATCGCATCCTCTTTGCAGCTTTTAATCAATGCCCTCAGCCTCCCATTTATAATATTCTTAGCACCTTCTTTGGTAAGAATACTAAATGGATCAAGGAATGGAGAAACCATGCTGCTGTTGATTGCACAGGATAGTCAGCACTTGAGAAATTTAAATAAGTAGATAAACAAATAAACAAACAAACTTACATACACACTCTCAAACTCACACATCATGTCTCTTATAAAGGCTATGAGATAGCTTACAAGAATATAAACAGCATGCTAAACAGGAGACAAAATTTTAAATTATGGCATAGGAAAATAAATACATAATAGGGGAATATGCCAGGTAGAAACCCAAGAGTTATATATGGTTCAATAAGGCAAAAAGATAGCTAATAAAATTAAGGGGAGTATCCTGGCCAGCAAAATAAGATCAGAAATATGATTTATTACAAATACTCATTGTTCTTGATCCCTTTCTTCCAAATTATATTAATTCTTCAGGATAAACCAAAATTTTCTGGACCAGTGGGTCTAAACATTTTTTTCACATGGAGCATCACAGAAAGGACAAAGCAACAGCTTCAATGTTATGTCTGTAAGTAATGCAAGAGTAGGTTTATATAGCAGATTCTTATAGCATTCTTTTGTGTGAGCGGAGGGTCCATTTAGGAAGGCTCTTTTGCTGCAGGGGCTAATAAATATAGAGTTCTCCAATGGTTGGTTCTAATGTCCTCAAACTTTGGTGTAGATCAGAATTATTTGAGGAACTGGTTTTAAAAATATAGAACTTAGCCTCTAGCCATAAATTTGTATTTAGTGAATTGGAATGGCATCTGTATTTTTTAATAATCTCCCCAGGTGCCCCTTCTATCTGCCAAAGATTGAAAACTATTGGTCTAGTCTTGTCCTGGAACTTCATGAGCCTTGACAGGCCTCTGGTTCCACCAGCCAGGATCTTCTCTGGGGCTTTTTTTTAGGTTTGCTTCACATATTGAGACAGTTTAGGTAATTGCTTCAAAGGAAACCCCACTGGAATTCCTCATATAAACAACCAAATCAATTATCTGCAGACATGTAAAGCTTTACTTTTATATATCAGATCAGCAAGTGCAAGGAAACTTCCCCCATGTTTTGAATTGTAGCAGATTTAAATTGTATAGGATAAAATAAAGTTGTATTCATTAAACATCAGGAAGGTAATTATGTTGGGAAGATACAAGTGCTTTCCTCTGTGGCTAGGAAGAAAGACATATTAGAATGCCTACTGGATTCATTTCCTTTTCTCCTTGTAACTTTTGCCTTTCAAGGATGTTTTCTTTGTGTCAAAATGGAGCTCTCAGTTCAGGAATTTGGATGAAATGGCAAGTCCAAAGGAGTCATTTTGATTAACAAAAAGTTAATTAAATTAGTTGGTAATTAAATAAATAGTAGCAGATATGTTTAACAAAAATTGGCCTTAAAAACCTGCAAAAATATTTGTAGATATGTACAAAAATTTTTCAATGAATCATTAACTATGTTAGCAAAAATACATTTAAATATCCATGAATTGATGTGGCTAAATTATGCTACATCTACAGGATGAACTAATATGCTGTCATTAAAAGTAATCCATTTATTATAAAAAGGATCAAAGTACTGATACATGCCACACATGGATGAAACTCAAAAATATGCTAAGAATGAGGAGTGATGTCAACAAAATAGGAGGTCTACAGCTCTCATCTCCTCATAAAAATAACAATATGGCATCCATTTATGGAAAAAAGTGCTTTTTGTGGGAGCTTTGGGAACCAGATAAAATGTTGTAAAACTCTAGTGGAGCCCAAGACCAAAGAGAGCTGCTTCGAGAAGGCATGTCCATATCTCAGTGGTAATCTTGTTGTAGTCTCAGTCGCAGACTGAAAGCAGTCTCATCCACCTATGGAATTGGCATTAGCCTCTCTTGCCCATGGTGCTACAACTAGCCCCAACTCTCAAGGACCTGGGAGGAACTATATCCATCTATGTCCCTTATAAGAGGTTCACTGACATTGGTCCCAACTGTACATCCTGAATCGACCCTGTGGTCCACCTCCAGCCTTAGTCTATCATGGAATCCAGTGAAGCCAGTCTGTGCCTCTGGTATCAGGCCCACTGACCTCAGTCCAGACTGTACACCATGATGCAGCCCTGGGAATGGCTATAGGCCTGTTGTACTGCAGTCTTAGAGTCAGTTCTGCCTGCTCAGGGACCCACCCAGGGACACAATGAAAGCACACTAAGGGACTTCGTAGAAGCCACATTCATCTGCCGCCCTGAGAACAGGCCTGCTGTTTGTGGATCCAGAAACAATTACGAGACCTGGCTCCATCTGTGTTTGACTGTGGTACTGAAGGTAGTTCCTTCCACCTGGGGATCCAGCAGGAATCACACTCACTCACAACTCTGGTAACAGGCCTGTTAGCCATGTATCCACCCAGCAGCAACATGACCCAGCATTAGTCCCACTCAGCTGTGATTACAAAGGCAGTCCCACCAGAAGTATATAGAGGGTGGTTTGCTCCTTCAAATGAACAGACACCCATGTAGGCTACATGGATCCTGAAAAAAATAAGGAAAATATGACACCAATATAGGAAACTAATAAAGCTCTGGTAACTGACCCCAAAATATACATAAATCTATGAATTGCCTAACAAAGAATTCATGGTAATTGTCTTTAAGAAGCTCAGGAAACTAGAAGAAAACCCAGACAACTCAACAAAATTAGGAAAACAATACACGGACAAAATGAGAATTTCCTCAAAGTAACAAAAATTTATGAAAAAGAACAAAACAATTTCTAAAGCTGAAGAATACAATAACTGAATTGAAAAAAATTTTTTTTAATTAAATTTGATAGATGAATGGATAAAGAAGTTGTGGTACATATACACAATGGAATACTATTCGGCGTTAAGGAAAGATGATATAGGAGCATTTGTGACAACATGGATGGATCTTGAGAGTATAACACTGAAAAATTTAATAGAGAGTTTCAACAGCATAAAAGACAGAATCTGTTTAAAAAAAGAAGAAAATCAGTGAATTTGAATACAGGTCATTTGAAGTCATTCATTGAGAGGAGAACAAAGAAAAAAATTTTAAAGACAGCTTGCAGGACTTATGTGATACCATAAAATAACCAATATAATCACTATGGGACTCCCAGAGGAGAGGAGAGGGATAGGGGAAGAAAGCTAACTTAAAGAAGTAATGGCTAAAAACATCCTAAATCTTGGGAGAGATATGGAAATCCAGATTCATGCAGCTCAAAAATCCCCAAACAGGACCAACCCCCCAAAAATTACACCAAGACATGTTATAATTAATTTATCAAAAGGCAAAGGCAAAGCGAATTTTGAAAGCAGCAAGAGAAAAATGACTTGTCACATACAAAGGAACCCCCCCCCATGAGTCTATCAACAAATTTTTCAGCAGAAACCTTGGTGCCAAGAAAGAGTGGGGTGATATATTCAAGTGGTAAAAGAAAAAAATGCCAACTAGAATTATTATACCCAGAAAAGTTGTCCTCCAGAAATGAAAGCGAGATACACTTTCTCAGATGAGCAAAAGGTGCGGGAGCTCATCACCACCAGACTTGCCTTACAAAAAATGCTAAAAGAAGTTCCTTAAGTTGAAACAAAAGTATGCTAATTAGTAACAAAAAAATATTTGAACGTATAAAGCTCACTGGTAAAGGTAAGTATATAATCAAATTCAAAGTACAATGGTACCTCGGTTTTCGAATATAATCTGTTCCTAAAGTCCATTTGAGTTCTGAAACATTCAAAAACTGAGGTACGGTTTCCCCATAGAAAGTAATACAAAATGGATTAATCAGTTCCAAACCTTTAAAATCAACCCCTAAAACTGCAAATTTAGCATGAATTTTACTATCTAATGATACAATAGATCCATAAAATTTACGGTGTTCATAAACCGAAATGTTGGTCAACGGAGACACTCGAAAACCGAGGTGTTACTGTATTCTAATACTGTCACGATGGTGTGTGAATCACTTATAACTAGTATGAAAGATAAAAGTATTAAAATATATAAACAATAATGTGTTCATGGATACACAATATGAAAAGATGTAAATTGTGACATCAATAATATGAAATGTTGGGGGGACAAATAAAAGTGTAGTTTTTGTATGTAATTAAAGTTGTTATCAGAATAAAATAGACTGTTATAACTATTAGATGTTTAATCTGTAGCAGATACACAAAGATAAAGAAAAAGGAATCAAAACAAACCACTACTGAAAAAAAATCAAGTCACAAAGGAAGACAGCAAGAGAAGAGAAGAGTAAACAATAAATGGCAATAGTAAGTCCTTAACTATCGATAACTACTTTAAAGGAAAATGGATTAAACTTTGCCATCAAAGTCAGAGTGACTGAATAAATTAAAATAAACAACCCAAAACTAAATCCAATCTTATAGTTTCCTACAAGATAATCACTTTTGCTTTAAGGAAATACATAGGCTGAAAGTGAAAGGTTAAAGAAAGATATTTCATGTAAATGGTAACAAAAAGGGAGCAAGAGTGGCTATATTAATATCAAATAAAATAGGAGTCACAAACTGTCACAAGAGACAAGGTCATTATATAATGCTAAAATATTCAATTCAACAGGAAGTATAAATTTATAAATATATATGCACCCAGTATCAAAACACCAAATATATAATCAAATATTGACAGATCTGAAGGGAGAAATAGACAGCAATATAATAATTGTAGAAGACATCAGTACCCTACTCTCTAATTGATAGATCATCCAGACAAAAAATCAATAAGGAAACAGAAGAATTGAACAACACTATAGACCAAATAGATCTAATATACATATACAGAACTTTCTACTCAATAGCAAAAGAATACGTATACTTAAGCACACATGGAACGTTATAGGCTAGACCATATGTTAGGTCACAAAACAAGTCTAACAAATTCAAGAAGAATCATTCCATGTATCTTTTCTGACGACAATAAAGTGAAGCTTGAAATCAATAATGGCAAGAAAATGGGAAAAAATCACAAATATATGGAAACTAAACAACACAGTCTTGAACAAATATTGGGTCAAAGAGGAATTCAAAGGGGAATTTTAAAATATCTTGAGACAAATGAAAATAAAAACACAAACATATCAAACTTATGCAATGCAGAGCAGTTTTAAGAGGAGCAGTTTATGCTAGTAAATTCCTACATTAAAAAAAAAGAAGAAAAACCTCAAATAAAAAACCTAACTTTACACCTCAAGGAACCAGAAAAAGAAGAATAATCTAAGTCCAAGTTAGCAGGGAAAAGGAAATAATAAAGATTAAAGCAGAAATAAATCAAATAAAAATAGAAGAAAACCAACAAAACTAAAAGTTCGTTTTTTTAAAACATAAAATCAACAAGCTCTTGCCTAGAATAAAGTAAAAAAGAGAAGACTCAAATGATTAAAATCAGACATGAAAGAGGAGACATTACAACAGATGCCTGCAAAATATAAAGGACCATATGGAACTATTATGAACAATTATGAAGCACCAAAGTGGATAATCTAAAAAAAAAAAAAAAAAAAAAAAAAAAAGAGAGAGAGAGAGAGAAATTTCTGGAAACATATAATCTACTAAAACTGAATCAAGAAGATACAGAAATCCTGAACAGACCACTAAAAAGTAGAGATGGAATCAATCAAAATCTTTCCCCCAAAGAAAAGCCTAGGACTAGATGGCTTCATTGGGTGAATTATACCATTGAAAGAATGAATACTAATCCTTTTTAGACTCTTTCAAAAATAGAAGAGGACGGAACATTTCCAAACTCATTTTATAATGCTAGTATTACCCTGACACCAAAACCAGATAGAGACACTACAAGAAAAGAAAACTATAGGTCAATACCTTAGATGAATACAGATGCAAAAAATCTCAATAAAAACCAAAAACAACAAAAGAACAAGACAAACAACTGAGAAACAAAAACTCATAGACACAGAGTGTGGGGACAAAGCCCCAAAAAACAGTTTCCAGGCTCTCGCCCTCACATAGAAAGGTGCTGGCTCAGGTAGTAAATGGCCATCAACTGTGATCAGATGGCCAGCAGCTGTGGCTAGTTGGCCGTCAGCTGTAACCCGTAAGCCATTGGCCACTAATATAACTGCTGTGGCTACACTAGCAGAAAGATTGGGGGGATAGCAAGAGCAGATTGCAGAGAAGCGGATGCAGCCGGTGAGAATATATTGGTTTGACTCCCCTACTTATGGCTCCATGGGTGTTCCTGTTTGGCCTTACCGTGTCCTGCGTTCTTATGTGGGGAGCGGGAGCGGAGACCCTGCATGACACAGACAATAGTTTAGTGGTTACCAGAGGGTAAGGGGGGTGGGGGGAGGGAGATGAGGGAAAGGGGGATCAAATATATGGTGATGGAAGAACTGACTCTGGGTGGTGAACACACAGTGGGATTTATAGATGATGTAATATAGAATTGTACACCTGAAATTATGTAATTTCACTAACATTTGTCACGCCAATAAATTAAAAAAAGAAAAGAAGAAATATACTAGCAAACAGAATTGAACAGCATGGTAAATGGTTCTACATCATGACCTAGTGCGATGCAAGCATGGTTCTATATATGCAAATCAGTCAAAATGATACACCACACTAACAAAATGAAAGAAAAAACTGCATGATCATCTCAATAGATGCAGAGAAAGCATTTGAAAAAGCTCAACATCCGCTCGTGATTAAATTTTCTCAACAGAAAGTTATAGGAAAAACTTGTCTCAACACATTAAAAGCCATATATGAAAATCACACGTCAAACATAATAATCAATAGGGAGAAATTGAAAGCTTTTCCTCTAAGATCCATTAAAAGGCAAGGAGAGGGAGATCCAAGATGGTGGAGTAGATAAACACTGTGACTGCTTCTTTCTGTGAACAAATTAAAATTACAACTAAATTATAGAATAATCAACCTGGAGAACCATCTGAAGTCTGGCTGAACAGAAGTTTTATAACAGGATATAAAAAAGAAGCCACATCGAGACTGGTAGGAGGGGAAGAGACTCAGAACAGGTTAACCCCACACCTCTGTGTGGCGGTTGAAAACCAGGAGGAATACCTCGGCCATGGAGGTTCCCCCAGAGGAGTGAGGGACCCGAGCCCCACACCAGACTCCTCAGCCTAGACTACTGGGAAGAGGAGTCTCCACAACATCTGGCTGTGAAAAACAGTGGGGATTCTGACTATCTGGGCGGAGCAGAAGGCAGCAGTAAACGCAAGTGTCCTCTTAAAGGGCCCACACACAGACTCTCTCACTCGCAGGCACTCACCTTGTGCTCCAGAGCAGGGACAGTAACTCAGCGGGTATTGGAGACATACGGGCAGGCAGACTGAGTTGTGTGGCTTCAAGACAAAGGCTAGAGGACAGTCAGCATTTTGCCTGTGAGGTGTCCACCTCCTGTGCAGCTGGCAGGCAGGCACCATCTCTTCTGTGTTGAGGCCTCCCCCTACACTTGTGGCCAAATCTGAATCTGATTGGTCTGGTGAGCTCTACAGCATCATCCTGCTGACTCACTGGGACTCCACCCCATCCAACTACCTCAACTTTGGATGCACTTTCTCTGAAAGCAGCCAGCCCTGCCCACATTGCATTCTTTCTTGGAAAACTATCAGAGTCCTGGTATGCTCTGAGACTTTTGCTGAGTAGCTTCAGACTCAGCACTGGCACCAAACCAGAATTTACATTAACCTTGTGACCACAACTCTTCTTACTCTAGTGACTCGCTGAAACCCTGCCTCACCCAACTTGCATACCACACAAAACCTTCTCAGTGGCTGAACCTTAAGGTTGCTGGCAGGTGGCGGCAGGCCTCGGGGTGTCCTGGCATTTTTCAGAGCTACCTCACGCCTAGTAATAGTGGCAGATATCCTTGGTTCACTGCATGGACTCTCCCATGTGCCTCCAGGATTAGTACAGGCAGCAAACAATTGTGGATTGCTTTGTAGCTCTTACCAGGTAGCCCCTGGCCAGTCACAGGCAGTGGGTGACCTGGGTCTGCACTGGAGCCCCTCCCAAGAAACCCGAGAACCAATATACTTGGAGGTTGGCTTCAGACCACAACAGAGCACTGCTCAATCAGACCCACAAACAACAGACTCAAAGGGTGATCTCAACAGTCACTAGAGACCACTGAAGCAAAACCCACTCCATGGGGTAAGCCTCCTACACAGCAGCCTATAAGCTATGGATGTGGCAAAACCCCACAGCCAATCAGCCTGAGGGTCAATACCACCAGTGATATCAATACCAGTGATATGCCAATAGCAACCAAGGCTCAACTATAACAGGAGGACATGCACAGCCCACACAAGGACACTCCTGGAGTACCTGGCTCAGGTGACCAGGGAGACTGTGCCATTGGGCCCCACAGGGTACCTACTACATAAGGCCACCTAGCCAAGACTAGGGGACGTAGCAGATCTAACTCATACATAGAAACAAAGAGAGAGGCAGCCAAAATTAGGAAACAAAGAAATACATTCCAAATGAAAGAACAGGAGAAAACTTCAGAAAAAGAACTAAACAAAATGGAGGCAAGCAATCTACCAGATACGGAGTTCAAAGCAATGGTTATAAGGATGGTCAAGGAACTTAGTGAGAACGTCAACAAAGAGATAGCAAGCATAAAAAGAACATAGAAATCATAAAAAAGAACCAGTTAGAAGTGAACTATACAATAACTGAAATGAAGAATGCACTAGAAGGAATCACGAGCAGATTAGATGTAGCAGAGAATTGAATCAGCGATTTGGAAGACAAAGTGGCATAAAACACCCAATAGGAATAGAAAAAAAAATCCAAAAACATGAGGATAGTTTAAGAGATTCTGGGACAACAGCAAGCATAACAACATTCGCTTCATAGGTATACCCGAAGAGGTAAGAAAAGAGAGAAAGCAAAGGATTGAGGATCTATTTGAAAAAATAATTATTGAAAACTTCCCTAAATTGGTGAAGGAAATGAACATAGGAGTCCAGGGAGTGCAGAGAGTCCCAAACAAGATGAACCCAAAGAGCCCCACATCAAGTCACACCATAATTAGACTGGCAAAGGTTAAAGACAAAGAGAGAATCCTAAAAGCAGCAAGAGAAAAGCAAGTAGTAACTTATAAGGGAGCTCCCATTAGATTGCTGATTTCTGAACAGAAACTCTGCAGGCCAGAAGGGATTGGCATGAAATATTCAATGCGATGAAAAGCAAGGACCTACAACCAAGATTACTGTACCCAGCAAAGCTATAATTTAAAATAGAAAGACAGATAAAGAGCTCCCCAGACAAGAAAAAGCTAAAAGAGTTCATCATCACCAAACCAGTATTACAAGGAATGTTGGAGAGACTTCTTTAAGATGAAAAAATTCTAAATTATGAGTAATAAAATGGCAATAGCTACATATCTATCCACAATTACTTTGAATGTAATTGGATTGAAATTACATTGGATTGAGTGGAGCTTTTGGCTCCACTCAAAAGACATAGGAGGCCTGAATGGATAAGAAAATAAGAGACTCACTCTAGATTGAAAGACACACAGACTGACAGTAAATGTATTGAAAAAGATATTTCATGAAAATGGAAATGCAAAAACTAAAGCAAAGCAAAACAAAACAAAACAAAAAGCTGGGGTAGCGATACTTACACCAGACAAAATAGACTTTAGACAAAGGCTAAAGAGACAAGAGACAAAGTAATCCCACTTCTGGGTATTTATCTGAAGAAACCCTACTTCAAGGAGATATATGCATTCATATGTTCACTGCAATATTGTTTACAATGGCCAAGAAGTGGAGGCAGTTTGGGTGTTTTCTGTTTTGGTTTTCTGTTAATGGATGAATGTTTAAAGAGGAAGTGGGACATATACAATGGAATATTGCTTGGCAACGGAAGGAAATGTGTTCTTGCCATCTCGGCAGCATTGATAGACCTGGAGGGAATTATGCTGAGTGGAGTGTCAAACAGAGAAAGACAAATGCATTGAGATTTTGCTTATATGTGAAATCTAAAGAACAAAATAAACAAACAAAATAGAAACAAATTCATAGATACAGAGAACATTTTGATGGTTGCCGGATGGGAGGGGGGCTGGGGATAAATTAAAAAAAGGGGAAGGGATTAAATACAAATTGATTGTTACACAGTAATCATGGGGATGTATGGTATTATAGTCAATAATACTGTAATAACTATGTATGGTGTCATATTGGTACTAGATTTGTTGGGGTGATAGATGGGAGGGGTTGGCGACAGGGTGCAAAATGTGAAGGGAGTAAGAAGTACAAAATGATAGTTACAAAATAGGCATAGGGATGTAAAGTAAAACATAGAAAATATAATCAATAATATAGTAATAACTATGTATAGTGCCAGGTGAGTACTCGACTAGTTGGGGTGATCATTTCTTAAATTATACAAATGTCTCACCACTATGCTGTACACCTGAAATTAACATAAAATAATATTGTACATCAATAGTAATTGAAAAAATTAAAAAGGGAGGAAAATGTGAAGGGGAGTAAGAGGTTCAAATCTCCAGGTAGAAAAGAAGTAAGTCATGGGGATGTAATGTACAGCACAGGGAATATAGTCAATAATATTGTAATAACATGTTATAGTGTCAAATGGTGGCTGGACTTATCATGGTGATCACTTCTTTAGGTATATATGTGTTGAATAACTATGATATATCCCTGAAACTAATATATTGTATGTTAGCTATATTTTAATAAAAATCTTTTAAAAATTATATAAATTGAAAGAAAAAGAGAAAAAAAGAGGCAAGGATGCCCAGTCTTACCACTTCTATTCAACATAGTACTGGAAGTCGTAACCAGATCCAATTTAAGGAAAAGAATAAAAGACAGAAGCAAATCAAAAAGGAAGAAGCAAAATTATCTGTTTGCAGATAATATGATCATATATGTAAAAAACATTACAGATTCAACAACAACAAAAACAGAACTAATAAATGAATTGAGTGAAGTTGCAGTACACAAAATCAACACAAAATTAGTCATGCTTTTAAATATAACAATGAACCATATAAAAAGGAAATTAAGAAAACAACCCAATTTACAGTAGCAACAACAACAACAAAAATACTTAGGAATAAACCTACCAGGGATGTGAAAGACTTGTACACTGAGCATTCTATAACATTGATGAAGGAAATTAAAGAAGACACAGATAAATGGAAATATATTTTATGTTCATAGATTGAAGACTTAATATTGTTAAAATGTCCTTATTATCCAATGTGATTTATATATTCAATACAACCCCTATCAAAATCCCAATGGTATTCTTTACAAAAATAGAAAAAAATCCTAAAATTTACATTGAAACACAGAAGACTTTGAACAATCAAAGCAATCTTGAACATAAAAAACAAACCTAGAGGCATCAGACTTCCTGATTTCAAAATATATTGCAAAGCTACAGTAATCAGAACAGTATGGTACTGGGATAAAACCAGTCATATTGGACCAATGAAAATAAAGAAAGCCCAGAAATAAACCCACATATCTACAGTCAACTGATCCTCAACAAAAGTGCCAAAAACACATACTGGGGAAAGGATAGTCTTTTCATTAAACAGTGTTGGGAGAACTGAATATTTACTTTCAGAATAATAAAATTGAATCCTTATCTCATACTACATACAAAAATCAATTCAAAATGGGTTTAAGAATTAAATATAAACTTTGAAACAGTAAAACTAGAAGAAAACATAGGGGAAAATCTTCTTGACATTGGTCTGGACAACAATTTTTTGAATACAATACCAAAAGCACAGGCAACAACAACAAAAAAATAGACAAGTAGGGTGGCATAAAACTGAAAAATTCTTCTTCAAAAGATTGAAAGGGCAACTTATGGAATGAGAGAAAATATTTGCCAACCATATATATGATAAGGGATTAATATCCAACCCAATATCCTACCCAAATAATAACAATAATATAAACCAATAACTAAACCTCATTTGTTGAGCTACTTTGCCAGCACTATGCTCATCACCTCAAGAGATAATAGAGATAATATCTGTCAACTGGGTCATATATACCTGGCTTTACAACTGAAGATATTGAAACGCAGATCAGAAAAGTAACAGCACAATTTTTTTTTCCCTTCATTCAATTTATTTTTATTTTTTTTAAATTAATTAATTTATTTATTAATTTCAGGTGTACAAAACAAGGTAATACTTAGACGTTCATCATTTATATCCCTCATACTGTGAACCCCCCCCCCCATCCACTATCCCTCCGACCTCACACTGAACCGTCACATTATATATATAAAATTATAGTTGGCATTCATTAATGTTTAGCTTCTGGTGTACTATGCCATGATCAGGTATCCACAGTATCCCTGAGGTGGTCTCCCAAATAGAACGCATGTCCATCGGATACCCAACAAAATCTTTACAACATTATAGAATACCTTCCCCAAATTAATTTTCAAAAAAACCCTGAGGCCATCTTGTGGTTACCAGCTGCTTCCAAATCCCTTCACCTTTCCCCTTATCCCCAACCCCCTCCCACACACCCATCTAACCACTCTCGGTTTTTTCTCTGCGTCCCTAAAACTGTCTCTGATTAGTTCATTCACATAGTCTTTTCTTTAGATTCCATATATAAGTGAGATCATATGGTACTTGTCTTTCTCTTTCTGACTTATTTCACTTAACATAATGTTCTCTAGATCCATCCATGTTGCTGCAAATGATAAGATTTCTTTCTTCTTTATGGCTGCGTAATACTCCATTGTATAAATGTACCACAGCTTCTTAATCCAGTCATCTACCGATGGGCATTTCGGTTGTTTCCATATCTTGGCTATTGTGTAAAGATAACAGCACAATTTTTATGGGGAGGTTTGGTAACAGGGCACCTGGCTGTGGAGTCAAAGCCATCCACAAGGCATTTCAAGGAAACCATAGTCTCTATAACATCCAAATGTCTGGCTTTTCCCACAGTTTCCAGGTGGACACCAACTGACCTTATGTGTGACAAACAATGTGCAAACTGTTTGAGTAGATGGCTTGAATTTGTCCTTTTGATGTCGTGCACACACAGACCAAAGTCCAATGGGATGTAAACTACATAGCTTTTACCTGAGACTTCTTCGTGGTTTTCAAATACTGTTCCCATCTGCCAAGCTTTTCTCATGCTCTGTCTTAGACCCTAGGAAGACTCTATCAAAAACAGGATCCTCTAAATAGCCACCCAAAGTAGAAAAGAGCTCCCAAATCCTTCTGCCCTCATTCTTTAAAGGTTATCTGAACTTGAAAAAGTACAAGGTGTGATCAAACATACGGTGAATATTTAAATTAAAAAAAATATTTCAGTAAAAGACACATTGCCATTAATCCGTCTCAAAATACTGCCCCTTGCTTTGAACACACTTATCCCATCATTCTTGCCACTTTGTGAAGTAGTTCTGGAAGTCCTCTTTCGTGAGTCTCTTTAGTTGTGCTGCCATGGCTGCCTTGATGTCCTGAATCATTTTGATTTGGGGGAAGCACCAGAAGTCGCAAGGTGCCAGATGCAGTGAATAGGGTGGATGAGGACACACTGTAAAGTTTGTTTTTTTTTCAATTTATTGGGGTGACAATTGTTAATGAAATTATATAGATTTCAGGTGTACAATTCTGTATTATATCATCTATAAATTTCACTGTGTGCTCACCACCCAGAGTCAGTTCTCCTTCCATCACCATATATCTGATCCCCCTTTACCCTCATCTCCCACCCCCCAGCCCCCTTACCCTCTGGTAACCACTAAAATATTGTCTGTGTCTATGAATTTTTGTTTCTCATTTGTTTGTCTTGTTCTTTTGTTGTTTTTGGTTTATATACCACATATCAGTGAAATCATAGGGTTCTCTGCTTTCTCTGTCTGACTTATTTCACTTAGCATTATACTCTCAACATCCATCCATGATGGCACAAATGTTCCTATATCATCTTTTCTTACTGCCGAATAGTATTCCATTGTGTATATATACCACAACTTCTTTATCCATTCATCTATTGAAGGACATTTTGGTTGTTTCCATGTCTTGGCCACCGTAAACAAAGCCGCAATGAACATTGGAGCACACGTGTCTTTACGTGTAAATGTTTTCAGATTTTTTTGGTAGATACCCAGGAGAGGTATTGCTGGGTCATATGGTAATTCTATTTGTCATTTTTTGAGGAACCGCCACACTGCCTTCCATAACAGCTGTACCAGTCTCTGTTCCTACCAACAGAGTATGAGGGTTCCTTACTCCACAGCCTCTCCAACACTTGTTGCTATTTGTCTTGTTGATGATAGCCATTCTGACTGGGGTGAGGTGATATCTCATTGTGGTTTTTATTTGCATTTCTCTGATGATGAGTGATGTTGAGCATTTTTTCATATGTCTATTTGCCATTTGTATGTCCTCTTTGGACAAATGTCTCTTCAGGTCCTCTGCCCATTTTTCAATTGGGTTGTTTGTTTTTTTGTTGTTCAGCTTCATGATTTCCTTGTATATTTTGGATATTAACCCCTTATCAGAGGCACTGTTTGCAAAAATCTTCTCCCATTCAGTCGGTTACCTCTTTATTTTGTCGATGGTTTCTTTTGCTGTGCAGAAACTTTTAAGTTTCATATAATCCCATTCGTTTCTTTTAGCTTTTACTTCCCTTGCCTTTGGAGTCAAATTCATATAATGCTCTTTGAAACTAAGGTCCATAAGTTTAGTACCTATGTTTTCTTCTATGCAGTTTATTGTGTCAGGTCATATGCTTAAGCCTTTGATCCATTCTGAATTAATTTTGGGACATGGTGACAGATAGCAATCCAGTTTCATTCTTTTGCACGTGGCAATCCAATTCTCCCAGCACCATTTATTGAAGAGGCTGTCTTTCGTCCATTGTATGTTTTTAGCTTCTTTGTCAAAAATTATCTGTCCATATTTATGTGGTTTTATTTCTGGGTTCTCAATTCCATTCCATTGGTCTATGTGTCTGTTTTTCTGCCAATACCATGCTGTTTGATTATTGTAGCCCTGTAGTACAAGCTAAAGTCAGGGAGTGCGATACCTCCAGTATTGTTCTTTTTTCTTAAGATTGCTTTGGCTCTTCAGGGTCTTTTGTGGTTCCAAAGAAATCTGATGATTTTTTGTTCTATTTCTTTAAAAAATGCCATAGGGATTTTGATGGGGATTGCATTAAATCTGTATATTGCTTTGGGTAATATGGCCATTTTAACTATGTTGATTCTTCCAATCCATGAGCACGGAATGTCTTTCCATTTCTTTGTGTCTTCTTCAATTTCTTTCAAAAATGTCTTATACATGCATCCTATTTGGGAGACCACCTCAGGGATACTGTGGATACCTGATCATGGCATTGTACACCAGAAGCTAAACATTAATGAATGCCAACTATAATTTTATATATATAATGTGACGGTTCAGTGTGAGGTCGGAGGGATAGTGGATGGGGGGAGGGGGGTTCACAGTGTGAGGGATATAAATGATGAACGTCTAAGTATTACCTTGTCTTGTACACCTGAAACTAATAAATAAATAAATAAAAAGAAAAAAAAATGTCTTATAGTTTTCAGTATATAGGTCCTTCACATCCTTGGTTAATTCCTAGTTTATTCCTAGGTATTTGATTCTTTTTGCTGCAATTGCCAAGGGAATTGTTTTTTGTATTTCTTTTTCTGAGATTTCATTGTTAGTATATAGGAATGCAATGGACTTTTGTACATTGATTTTGTAGCCGGCAACTTACTGTATTCATTGATTGTTTCTAATAGCTTTTTGGTGGAGTCTTTAGGGTTTCCTATATATAGCATCATGTCATCTGCAAAGAGTGATAATTTAACTTCTTCATTCCCAATGTCGGTACCTTTTATTTCTTTCTCTTGCCTGATTGCTCTGGCGAGGACTTCCAACACTATGTTGAAAAATAGATAGGTGATAGGGGACAGCCCTGTCATGTTCCTGAATGTAGAGTAAAGGGATTCAGTTTTTCACCATTAATTATGAGATTAGCTGAGGGCTTGTCATATATGGCCTTTATTATTTTAAGGTATTTTCCTTTTATACCTATTTTTTAAGTGTTTTAATCATAAATGGATGTTGTATCTTGTCAAATGCTTTTTCTGCATCAATTGATAGAATCATATGATTTTTGTCCTTTTTTTTGTTTATGTGATGTATCACATTGATGGATTTGCGGATGTTGAACCATGCTTGTGCCCTGGGGATGAACCCCATTTGGTCGTGTTGAATAATCTTTTTAATGCATTGTTGTATTCGATTTGCTAGAATTTTGTTTAGGATTTTTGCATCAGTATTCATCAGAGATATAGGTCTGTGGTTTTTTCTGTGTGTGTGTTGTCCTTACCAGGTTTTGGTATCAGGGTAATGTTGGCCTCATGAAATGAGATAGGGAGTACTGACTCTTCTTCAATTTTTGGAAGAGTTTGAGCAGGATTGGTATTAGATCCTCTTTGAAGGTTTGGTAGAATTCACTAGTGAAGCCATCTGGTCCTGGACTTTGCTTTTGGGAAGGTTTTGGATAACTGATTCAATTTCTTTACTGGTGATCAGTCTGTTTAGATTTTCCAGTTCTTCATGGTTCTTCCTTGGAAGGCTATATGTTTCTAAGAACTTGTCCATTTCTTCTAGGTTATTGAATTTGGTGGCATATAGTCCTTCATAGTATTCTTGAATGATCCTTTGTATTTCTGTGATGTCCTTGGTAACTTCCGCTTTCTCATTTCTGATTTTGTTAATTAGTGTCTTCTCTCTTTTTATCTTAGTGAGTCTAGCTAAGGGTTTGTGAATTTTATTACTTTTTTCAAAGAACCAGCTCTTTGTCACATTAATTTTTTCTATTGTCTTTTTGTTCTCTATTTCATTAAGCTCTGCTCTGATTTTTGTTATTTCCTTTCTTCTGCTGACCTTGGGTTTCACTTGTTCTTCTTTTTCTAGTTCTTTGAGGTATAACTTGAGGTTATTTATATGGGATTTTTCTTGTTTCTTGAGATAGGCCTGTAATGATATAAATTTCCCTCTTAAAACTGCTTTCGCGGCATCTCAAAAATTTTGGTAGGATGTATTTTCATTGTCATTTGTTTCTCTGTATCTTTTGAGCTCTCCTCTAATTTCTTCTTTGACCCAGTCATTCTTTAAAAGTATGTGGTTTAATCTCCAAGTATTTGTGTTTTTTCCTGCTTTCTTTTTGCAGTTGATATCCAATTTCAAAGCTTTGTGATCAGAGAATATGCTTGGTATGATTTCAATCTTCTTACATTGCTGAGGCTGATTTTATGTCCCAATATATGGCCTATGCTTTAGAATGTTCCATGTACACTCGAAAAGAATGTATAGTCCGATGTTACAGGATGAAGTGCTGTATTTATGTCAATTATGTCCATTTCATCTCATGTGTCATTTAGGGCTGCTATTCCGATATTTATTTTCTGTTTGGATGATCTATCCATAGCTGTCAATGATGTATTTAAGTCCCCTAATATAATTGTGTTTTCGTCAATTTCTCCCTTTAGTTCTGTTAGTAGTTGCTTGGTATATTTCGGTGCTCCCTGATTGGGGGCATAAATATTGATGACTGTTATGTCTTCTTGTTGTATAGTCCCCTTTACCATTATGAAATGTCCATCTTTGTCTCTTGTTATCTTTTTCACCCTGAAGTCTGTTTCATCTGATAACATTATTGGTACACCTGATTTTTCTCTTGATACCATTTGCTTGGAGTGCCAATTTCCACCCTTTCACTTTGAGTCTATGCTTGTCCTTGTAGCTGAGATGTGTCTCTTGGAGACAGCATATGGTTGGGTTTAGTTTTTTGATCCAATCTGCTACTCTGTGCCTTTTTTATGGTGAGTTCAGTCCATTTACATTTAGGGTGATTATTGATACGTAAGGATTTCCTGTCATTCTATCTTCAGTTTTCTGGTAAGGCTGTGTCTCCATTGTTTCTTTGCCTTTTTGTTGTTGTCTATTATTTCTGTGTGGTGGCATTCTGTGATGTTTCCCTCTGTTTCTTCTTTTATTACAGTATATATTTCAGATCTGGATTTTTTTGTGTGGTTATCCTTAAGTTTATGTAAAAAAAAGTTTGATATTTAGGGTAGTCCATTTTTTTCAGCACGCTTACTTTCTCCATTCCCATATTCTGGTTCAGGGCTTTACTCTCCCCCTTTTTATGTTGCCTCAAATTGTCCCTGTTGATGGTGGTCGAACAGCCTCCTTTAGTATTTCTTATAGTTCAGATCATGTATTATAAAATTCCCTCAGCTTCTGTATGTCTGGAAAGGTGTTTATTCCTCCTTCATATGTAAAGGATATCTTTGCTGGATATATTCATTATTCTTGGCTCATGATTTCTCTCATTCAATAGTTTGAATATTTGGTTCCACTCCCTCCTGGCTTGTAGAGTTTCTGCTGAGAAATCTGATGATAATCTAATAAGATTTCCTTTTTAGGTTACTGTCTTCTTTTCCCTGGCTGCCTTGCGGATTCTTTCTTTGTCGTTGATTTGAGACAGCTTCAATAAAATGTGCCTTGGAGAAGGCCTGTTGGGATTGAGGTAATTTTGTGTTCTATTTGCTTCTTGGATTCAAGGATCCACTTCTGTCCACAAGTTTGGGAAGTTCTCATCAACAATTTGTTTGAATATATTCTCTGTTCCCTTGTCTCTGTCTTCTCCTTCTGGTATGGCCATTATTCTTATATTGCTCTTTCTGATAGAGTCAGAAAGTTCTAGTAGAGTTCTTTCATTTCTTTTAAGTGTCAAGTCTTTTTCTTCTTCCATCTGTGTAATTTTCAGGTTTCTATTTTTGATGTCACTGATTCTTTCCTCTATCTGGTCAACTCTACTACCTAAGCTGGTTATTTCATTCTTAATTTCTTGTACTGAGTTCTTAATCTTCAGAAATTCCATTTGGTTGTTTTTTGAAATTTCAATCTCTTTCGTAAAATGCTCATGTTGTCCTTTGATTGCATTTCTGAGTTCATTAAATTGCCTCTCTGTGTTTTCCTGCATCTCTTTGAGTTTTTTCAGAACTGCAATGCTGAATTCTCTGTCATTTAAGTCACATATTTCCATTTCTTTAAGTTCCTTTTCTGGAGACTTTTCACTTTCTTGCTGAGCTGTCTTGTTGCTTTGGTTATTCATGGCAATTACTGATTTATTATTTCTCTTCCTAGACATCTACAGGAGTGGTTTCTGCAACAGGTTGATAGGAAGAGTTCTTTGTTTTGTTTTCCAATACTTGTTAATAGAATGTTTTATTTTCTCTCCAACTGTAGCCTTTTCTTTTCCTCTGTCACACAGTAGTGCTATGTTTTCTCTGCACTATTCCAGCTTCTCATTAAATGGCGTGATTCCCTGGGAAAAGGGCTTCTCCTCTGTTAACAGTTCGATTGGGTTATAATTCGCCACGTCCCTGTGGGGATGTGGAGAGCTTTTGAAATTCCAAAGCTGTTTCTGCACCAGATTCAGAGCAGGTATGTTTCAGCAGTTCTGTTTACTCCTGCAGGGATTCGCCAGATAGGTGGGGCCAGGGGCGGGGTGAGTTGTGAGAGGTGGCCCAGAGCAATGGCGGCGACCACCACCACAGCCTGTCCTGCTTCCATAGCTCCTTTCCCTTTGACGGAACTAGTTGAGCTGGGAATCTGTCTGCGATCCACAGTTCTCAGAACAGCAAATATTCTGTTCTTTTGATCTGACACTGCTACTCTTCCTCTTCTAGCACCAGGCAGGTGGGGGCGGGGAGAACTCTGGGAAGTTAGGGAGAGGGCATCTAGTCTCAGTGCCTAAGGCTTCCATTGTCTGCTTGGCAGTGAGGGCTTAAACCACCGTTTACAGCCTTCTCGCCTCAGTCTTTTCTCTGAGGTCTCTGCTGTGAGCGTTGGGTTCA
The DNA here is from genome assembly GCF_964194185.1 of Rhinolophus hipposideros. Lineage (NCBI taxonomy): Eukaryota > Metazoa > Chordata > Mammalia > Chiroptera > Rhinolophidae > Rhinolophus > Rhinolophus hipposideros. The sequence goes on along the minus strand of NC_138053.1, from coordinate 2,959,356 downwards.
GCCATGTTATATGCTGTCCCCTCAGCTCTGTGGGCCATAACCGGAGCCCTAGCAGTCCGAGTTTTTCCCTCTCCCGCAGCTGCGGTAGTTCCAGGATGCAGCAAGCTCGGAGCACTGAGCTAGGTCTGCATCCTGAGCCCGCGCAGCTCCGTCTCCGTACTTCCTCCCCCCCCCCCCCCCCCCCCCGCCCTCCCTCCTGCCCGCTCGCATGATTCACCCACCTTTAGGTGAATTCAGTAGTGGGGCTCTTTGTCTTGTCTGTCTGCTGTACAGGGAGTCCTTTGTGGAGTTATTGTTGTTTGATTATTGGTAAATTCCAGGGGAGCTTTACAGAGGCTCACCTCACGCCGCCATTTTGATGACGTCTCTTGTAAAGTTTTAATTTGACAGAAATTGACATATACCAGAAGCAATGTGTGACATGGAGCTTTGTCATGATGGAGGATGATTATGGCACTTTAAAACACACCTTCTCTCATCCATAGCGCACACCTGACTGACTGCACTGAACAAGTTAAAACTTGTCACACACTGTTACTAAAGTTCAATGCACTGTTTCCCATATTGAAGATCCCTGCCTTTCCATTGGATGGCACTCGGCAGCAGAATTCACTGTATTTTGCGAACACAATGGAAAGGCTCCATGCACACATCGCTTCTGGTATATGGCAATTTCTGTCAGATAAAAACATAATGGTGTGTCCTCATCCACCTTATTCATTGCATCTGGCACCATGTGACTTCTGGTTCTTCCCCAAAGTCAAATGACCATGAAAGGTAAACATTTTGAATTGATTCAGGACATTGAGGCAGCCATGATAGTGCAACTAAAGACACTCACGAATGAGGACTTCCAGAACTGCTTCAGCAGTTCCAAGTGAGGGGGGAGTATTTTGAGGGGCATGACAAAGGGGCTTTTACTATAATAATTTTTAAAATTTAAACATTCACCGTATTTTTGATCAGACCTTGTACACAAGGGGCTGAACTCACTGTAGTGGACAGAGCACAGGGTGTGGAGTCAGAGGGCCTGGCTCTGTGGGTTGACATTGGTAAGACAGCTACTCTAGGATTTGGTTCTATGTTATTCAGGGTTCTCCGAAGAAAACAGAATGAATATATAAAATTTATTATAAAACTGGCTACAGAATGAATATATAATTTATTATAATAATTGGCTCATGTGATAATGGAGGCTGAAGTCCTACAATCTGCTATATGCAAGTTGAAGAATAGGATAGCCAGTGCTGGATTCCAGTCTGAGTCTGAAGATATGGGAACCAGGATCTGGTGTCTGAGGGCTGGAGAAGGATAACTCAGCTCAAGCAACGAGAACAAATTCACCCTTCCTCCACCTTTTTGGTCTATTCAGCTCCTGAATAGATTGGGTGATGCCTATTCGTATTGGTGTGAGTGATTTGCTTTATTCAGTCTACCAATTCAAATGCTAGTCTTTTCCACAAATATTCTCACAGACATACTCAGAAATAATGTTTGACCAGCTATCTGGGCCTCCGTTAGCCCAGTCAAGGTGACACATAAAATTAACCATCACAGAATTCTTTTTTTATGAAATGACACAGTTGGAATGAATGATCAATAAAATTTGCTTTTTTCAGAGCCAACTTTCTCTGATTCCACTTTTAATTACATTGCCTTGAGTGTCCTGCTGACCTTGAGCCTAATTCTGCCCCCTTGTCCCTTTCCTATGTCCACTGTAGTTGAAAGCCCTGCACATTTGCAATAGCGGTTGCTATACTATTGCCTGAGCCTGCTACATCTGCTCGCTGTCCTGGGCATGCTGACTTTTTGTTCTTTATGAGTGTGTATGAGAGGAGACGGGCTTGTGGTTTTATCAAACAGCCCTGGCTCTGCTGACCCAACATGCTGCTTGGAAAATCACAGGTAAAGCCTCAGATAGCATCATTAGTGAGTCAGCATGGTGTTGTTCAGGCCCCGTGTAATGGGGGGAGTGAAGGGTGTAATTTGCTTGAACACATACACTCTCCTGCAGAATAATTGCTTTGCAACCCACACACTTTTGTGGGACCAGAATCCCTCTTGAACCAGCATAGGTTTCTTTGTCATCTTGTGTCTGATGAAAGACAGCTGCTCCACAATCACGAGGGGGAGGGTGAAACAAAGAATGGAAAAACAAATAATGCAGGGACACAGGATTTTTTTTGCATTATTTGCTGCTCAAAGGCTTTCTTTGCTATTGGGATCAGTAGGTGTCCACATGCTTCATTGTTTTGGACTTTGGTACAAGGAGACCTTTCCAGCTTCCAAGCAAGTCAGTTTAGCAGGACAGTGCTGCTGATGGAATATGAGAATTTCTCATGTCTCCCTAACTTTTGGACTATTCCTAAGGCTCCTCTCCTACCCTGGACTGTTAGCACCTCTGCTGTATGAATGAATCTCAACTTGGGAAAACATAAGGAGCTGAACTCACCCTAAAGGAAAGAGTACTGAATGGGGAATCAGGGGACTTGAGGCCTGGTCAGCATGTTGACCTTAGAAGAGCAATTAGTCAGTTCAGGCCTTATTTAGTTTCCTTGTAAAATGATGAGGTTGGAATAAACAACCTGTAAAATGTGCTCTTTCCAGAACCAACATTCGTGATTCTATTTTTATCTCCACTGCCCAGTGTCCTGTTGACACCAATCCTGACTCTGCTCCCTTGTTTCTTTCCTCTGTCCATTGTAGTTCAGAAGGCTGGATATTTGAAGACATCAAAGACATACCACTATTGAAGACATACCACTGTGGTTTCAGTGATTTAACACAATTCGACATACAAGTACAAAAAAAAATCCCAGCCCAGTGAAATTATAACCAATATGTGTTCTTTGCCATTCATATAGCAATGAACGTTGAGCTTCTACTCTGGGCCTAGCTTGGCACTAAGCATTGTGCAGTGTACCAAAGAGAATGTGACGACACAGAATTGAAAGGTCTTTTGAAGATGTTCAACCCTCCTAAAACAAGGAGGGAATAATTGAGCCTCATGTGGGCTCACACACGAGAATTAAAGAATTCAAAGAAGGAGAAGATGGTCCTTTGCCATCTTCTAGACCCTCGGACCAGAACTGGGCTGAGAGTGGGATATCTGAGCTAACATTACTGCCCTATTAGAAAATAGGAGCTGAACAACGCTTTACTGAAAAGTGGGCAGAAGTGAAGAGAAGTATTTGAGAGCAAGGTGAGGCTGAGGCTGGGCCTTCAAGGACAAGTGGAATATGGATAGGCAGGGAGAACCACAGAAAGTGGGAGGGGGGAAAGCCCCCGGTGTTGAGGGGCAGTGAAAATCCTGTGCTACCTGGAGCAGAGATTACCTGTTGGGAAGGAGGGACGGTCATACGGAGGTTGTTGTCATACATATATAGCACTTTGCTCATTAAAGAACTCTTTTATATGAGTTATCTCATTTAATTCTTATAGCATCCCTCTGAGTTGATCTTATCTCATTCTACAGATAAAGAAACTGTGACTCAGAGAAATTACATAACTTGCCAGCAGTCATAGAGCTAATAAAAGAGATCGAGGCAGAAGCCCATGGCTTCTGAATTTAAATCAACATTCCTTTTATTCTGTAATGCTCTGAGAGCCAGACTATAGTGAGCCTTCAATGATTGGCCAGCTACTGGGGAGAAAGGCCTGAGACCCTAGACTCACAAAGATTATCATTATAACTTCTGTTTTCTTAATTTGTCCCAACAGTTTTTGCCTGGTTGCCTGACTCAGCATAGAGCTCTGGGTTTCTGGGAGGAGCTGTGGAGGGCAGACAGGGAAGAAAGAGTACATTTTGAAAGTGAAGGATCAGTCTGGTTAAGAATTTTGAGGTAGGTTTCAGCAAAGCAGAGGAGAAACACTCAGCTGGAGGAAGTTAATTCTCGAAGATCTTACCACTTCAAAATTCTTTCCACATACTGAGTCTTTTATTGAGTGCCTACTATGTGCTATGCACTATGCCAGGTACTAGTTTTAGTTCCTTAATGTCATGGTCAGCCTTTCTAACAATGCCTCACCATTGGACAGCACTTTCCCTGTGTCCTTCCACTGTTCCAACCTTCAATTATAAACTCGTCCAGTAAATATTTGTTGAGCACCTATAATATAGTAAGCCCTGTGCTAGGCTTAAAGGAAACATACACACAAATGATATGTTTCCCACTTTAGGCCCTGGAATGAAAAAATCAAATAATGGGATAGAGTTGATGTAAAATGCTCTAAGTAGACACAAAGTAACTATTGAAATTGGATATATAATTGGAGTAGTATTTAAAATCATTAATGCTGAGATAATTAGTAAATGATTTGAAGGCCTTATACTTGGATCTCTACCTGTACACTAATTAGATAGATTCCAGATGGACTAGAGAGCTAACTACAAAGAAAAAAGAAACTATAAGAAGAAATTGTAAGATTATGTTTCTTTCCTCTGATGATGGGAGAGACCTTTCTAAGCATAAAAGCCAGAGGAGAAATCATATAAAAATATCAATAGATCCAACTTCACAATTAAAAAAATGTATGTACAAAGAAAAATACTATAAACAATATTGTTGGAGGTCTTCCAAGGCAATCTGAGGCTGTGAGTTCACAGTTGAACGATGCTCTTTGGTAGAAACGCAGCAATGATGGACAAAACTCACAAAAGGGAGAAGTAAAAGACAGATTGAGGCTCAAGTACAAGATAAACATTTTCATGGATCGGACACCG